>NW_004443948.1:21695761-21697843 GCF_000243295.1 Trichechus manatus latirostris | reverse complement strand
CTGTCTCTTGGGCTACTACTTTCCTTGTGTCTTTGGTGTTCTTCATTCTCCTTTACTCCAGGTGGTTGGGACCAATTGATGCATCTTAGATGGCTGCTTGCAAGCTTTTAAGACCCAGATGCCACTCACCAAAGTAGGATGCAGAACATTTTTTTAATAAGCTTTGTTATGTCAATTGACCAAGATGTCCCTTGAAAGCATGATCCCCAGACCCCTGCCCCTGTTACTCTGTCCCTCAAAGTGTTTGATTGTATTCAGGAAACTTCTTAGCTTTGTTTTAGTCCAGTTGTGCTGACTTCCCCTGTAGTGAGTGGTGTCCTTCCCTTCACCAAAGATAATTCTTATCTACTATCTAGTTAGTAAATAACCCTCCCCCTCCCTCTCCACCCTCCTAATGATCAAAGAATGTTTTCTTCTGTGTGGAAACATTTTTTTGAGTTCTTATAATAGTGGTCTTAACCAATATTGTCCTTCTGTGACTGACTAAATTCACTCAGCATAATGACCTCCAGCTTCCTCCATGTTATGTTTCACAGATTCATTGTTGTTCTTATTGTTGCGTACTATTCCATTGTGTGAATATACCATAATTTGTTTATCTGTTCGTCTGTTGATGGGCACCTAGGTTGTTTCCATCTTTTTACTATTGTGAACAGTGCTGCAATGAACATGGGTGTGCATAGATCTATTCGTGTGACAGCTCTTATTTCTCTAGGATATATTCCAAGGAGTGGGATAGCTGGATCATATGGTACTTTCATTTCTAGCTTTTTAAGGAAGTGCCAAATTGATTTCCAAAGTGGTTGTACCATTTTACATTTCCACTAACAGTATATAAGTGTTCCAGTCTCTCCACAACCTCTCAGACATTTATTATTTTGTGTTTTTTAGATTAATGCTAGGCTTGTTGGGGTGAGATGATATCTCATTGTAGTTATGATCTGCACTTCTCTAATGACTAATGATCATGAGCATTTCTTCATGTGTCTGTTAGCAGCCTGAATATCCTCTTTGGCGAAGTGCCTGTTCATATCCTTTGCCCATTTTTTAATTGGGTTATTTGTCTTTTTCTTATTGAGGTTTTACAGTATCTTGTAGATTTTAGAGATTAGACTCTGATCGGATTTGTGGTTGCCAAAAATTGTTACCCAGTCTGTAGGTTGTCTTTTTACTCTTTTCGTGAAGTCTTTAGTTGAGCATAAGTGTTCAATTTTTAGAGCTCCCAGTTATCTATCTAGTCTCTCTTCTGGTGCTTGTGCAAGGTTACTTATGGTTCGTATCCTGTTATTCCATGTATTAGGGTTCCTAGCATTGTCCCTATTTTTTCTTCCATGATCTTTATCGTTTTTGATTTTATATTTAAGTCTTTGATCCATTTTGAGTTAGTTTTTGAACACGGTGTGAGGTATGGGTCTTATTTCAGTTTTTTGCAGAAAGATGTCCAGTTATGCCAGCACCGTTTGTTAAAGAGACTGTCTTTTCCCCAATTAACAGACTTTGGGCCTTTGTCAAATATCAGCTGCTCATAGGTGGATGAATTTATGTCTGGATTCTCAATTCTGTTCCACTGGTCTATGTATCTGTTGTTGTACCAGTACCAGGCTGTTTTGACTACTGTGGCAGTATAATAGGTTCTAAAATCAGGTAGTGTGAGGACTCCCACCTTGTTCTTCTTCCTGAGTAATGCTTTACTAATTTGGGGCCTCTTCTCTTTCTGTATGAAATTGGCGATTTGTTTCTCTATCTCATTAAAAAATGCTGGTGGAATCTGGATCCGGATTGCATTGTATCTGTAGATTGCTTTGCGTAGAACTGATATTTTCACAACGTTGAGTCTTCCTAGCCCTGAGCAAGGTATGTTTTTCCACTTATGCAGCTCTCTTTTGGTTTCTTACAGTAGTGTCTTGTAGTTTTCATTGTATAGGTCTTTTACGTCTCTGGTTAGATTTATTCCTAAGTATTTTATCTTTTGGGGAGCTATGGCAAATGGTATAGATTTGGTGATTTCCTCTTGGAGGTTCTCTTTGTTGGTGTAAAGGAATCCAACTGATTTTTGTATGTTTATCTTGTATCCTGAAACTT
>NW_004443948.1:21685576-21695559 GCF_000243295.1 Trichechus manatus latirostris | reverse complement strand
TTATTTTTTTGATATGTTGCTGAATTCTCTTGACGAGAATTTTGTTGAGGATTTTCACATGAATGTTCATGAGGGATACTGGTCTGTAATTTTCTTTTTTTGTGGTGTCAGGGTTGTGCTGGCTTCATAGAATGAGGGTGGGGGTATCCAATTCTTTTCTTTGCTATAAAATACCTTTGGCAGTAGTGGTGTTAACTCTTCTCTGAAAGTTTGGTAGAACTCTCCAGTGAAGCCATCCAGGCCAGAGCTTTTTTTGTTGGGAGTTTTTTAATTACCTTTTCAATCTCTTCTTTTATTATGGGTTTATTTAGTTGTTCTGCCTCTGTTTGTGTTAGTTTAGGTAGGTTGTGAGTTTCTAGAAATTTGTCCATTTCCTCTAGGTTTTCAAATTTGTTAGAGTACAATTTTCATAGCATTCTGTTATGATTCTTTTAATTTCATTTGGGTCTGTTGTGATCTCATCCATCACCCATGAGTCATTTCTTTGAAGTAAACCAATCTCTGTCTCTCTGTCTGTCTCTCTCTCATATATGTGTGTGTGTGTGTGTTTGTGTGTGTGTGTGAGAGAGATAGTATATAGTTCTGTTTCTCTGGAGAACCCTGATTAAAACACTTTATATTATGTGCACTCCTTCTTTCTCACAGTTCTCACAGTTGTTCTCCACAAAGATCCACAAATCCTTAGTCGTAACCAATAGACCAGATTAATAATTGCAGCTGCTTTGAGGCTGAAAATTTTTTGCTTGTTCATTTCACCTCCCCATTCTGGCACAGCGGTTAAGTGTTTGGCTGCTAACCAAAATGTTGGCAGTTCGAATCCACCAGCCAATCCTTGGAAACCCTATGGGGCCATTCTACTCTGTCCTGTATGCTTACTATGAGTCAAAATCAAACTGACAGGAATGGGTTTACCTTTGTTACTTTCTTCTTATCTGTATTGTTAAGAAATGCAATCACTGAAATGAGAAATATACATTCTTTGAAACTGCTTGTTGTATTGGATCAAAAGAAATAGCAGACTTTCAATATTTGTTCTGTTCTTGCTTTCGGGAATGTTTCTCCCACCTGCTTTGATTCTCTTCCTGAAAAGTGATGTTCTTCCTCAAAGTATTGTTGAAACATTGACACTTTTCTGAAAATTTCTCTGACCACTCTGACTATAATGCCTTTCGGGTTTACTTAAGTTGTAGTCAGGCCACATTACTGTAATATGATAGCTAGCAGTGTGATTATGGCAATTAATTAACTTTAATGATCCTCAGCTTCAGTTTCTTCAACAGGAAAGAAAGAGGTAATGTTATACACACATTGCAGCCTGCTGTTAAATTTAAAGAGAGCACATATTTAAATAATGAAGGACACATAAGATAGAGTAGGTGCTTACCAAATGTTATTTCTCTGTAGCTGGGATTTACTTTCACTTGTAAAGAATACAACCAAAATTAGGTAATTTTATTGTATCAGCTCATATAATCTCAGATTCAACCATTAAAGTTGACAACATTTGCCTTTAATTCATTCATGTGCCAGACAATGCATTTGACAGTGGGAAAGCAATGATGAGTGAAAACAAACACAATCTCAGCTCTCAGACAGCTTATAGCTATTGACTAGAAGTAAGCCAATCAATAGATAATTAATAGTTAGCAATGTGAAATGGGTGGGAGGGAAAGGAGAGTCTTTTTTTGGCATTAAAAAGGCAACAGTTCCAAAGGCACTTTGAGAGGAAAAAGAATGGCCAGTTCAAGAAATGACTGATGATGATGATATTAACAGGAGGAGAAGGATGAACAGTAGTAGTGAGAACAGTCAACAGTAAGAACCCCAACAGTTAAGAGGTTAAGATCTACAAGATGGTAAGATGAAGCTGGAGAGGATAGAAGGTACCAGAACACACACAGGTTTGCATTTTTTAAAACAATAATTTTATATGTATCTTAACAGCAATGGGACAAAAAATCAAATAAGGGTTACCAGAGAGAAGGACAATATTTCACGAGGACAAGGATTCCATATTTTTAATGGCACATAACTAATAAGTATAAAACAAATAAAAACCAATACTTCTTGTAAATAAAATGTTCTATGTGTTGTTTTTATTTTATTTTTTGCTAATTATTATTTATAAATTTTATTATGCTTTAGGTGAAAATTTAAAACTCAAGTTGATTTCTCATTCAAAAATTTATGCAAATATTACAATGTGACAGCACTTTCCCCCTTTCCACCGCAGGTTCCCTGTGTGCATTCGTCCAGTTCCTGTTACTTGCTTTTGGACAGAGTAGCCAGTTTGATCTCATATATTTGACTGAACTAAGACGTAAGTTCCTCATGTGTGTTATTTGTTGTTTTATAGGCCTATCTAATCTTTGTCTAAAAAGTGGGCTTCGGGAATGCCTTCAGTTCTCAGTTAGCAGAGTGTCCAGGGACCATAGTCTCGGGGGTTCCTCTAGTCTCTGTCAGACCAATAAGTGAATTTGAGCTCTGTTCTACATCTTTCTCCCATTCTGTCTGGGACTCTATGTTGTGATCCCTGCCAGAAGGTTGGTGGTTGTAGCCAGGTACCATCTAGCTCTTCTGAGCTTTACTAGTTATGTTTAAACATCATCCCACTTTTACAGTTTATGGTCCAACATATCTGAGGTCTTCTAAAAGATTTAAATTTATTTTATGTTGTTAATTGTTGTTGAGTCAATTCCGACTCATGGTGACCCCATGTACGCAGAAAAGAACTACTCATAGAGTTTCAAGGCTGTAACCTTTTGGAAACAGATTGCTGGACCTGTCTTCCAAGGTGCCTCTGGGTGGGTTTGAACCACCAAGCTTTCCGTTAGTTGTTTAGCGCTTAACCATTGTGCCACACAGGAACTCCATACTTATATAAACCACAGGATATTAATACCAAGATAACTGCATATTTATTTTTCACAAATTATATTAGCCTCAATTAAGAAGATATGCTAGAATTATATTCCTCTTTATGTGTTTTCTATTAGAAGCTAAAAATAGAGAATGTGGAGTAGGACGTCACTCAAGGCTCACATGTGTTCCCATTGTCTTTCCTGAGAAACAAGCACTGTTCAGAAGTGAGAAAAAAAACAAAAAAGGTAAAAGAGAGGTTAAAAAAATAATCCTAGCATGAAGCACAGAATTTAGGAGGGGGTGAGATAGAAAAGAAACCTGTGATTAAAAATTCTGGAAGACAGAAGAGAACAGGAGTGTAAGGATGCAGAAAAGACAGTGGAAGCCAAAATCTGTAATATACATGAGGTGGAAGCTTCTCGCGCCTCATGAAAAACCCAAATGAACAATGAACACACAGAAGTAATTCAGGCAAGCAAAACTAACTTAAACCAAGGTCACCCTTGTAATTAATACAATTATGGAATATTGAGAAGTTACTTCTTTCAAATAACAAATATGATATTCTAAACAGTTTAGAATTTAAGAAAAATAAAAAAAATCCTGAACGTTAGTTATATGACTGGTAAGAGAAAAAAAAAAAAGTAGAACAACTGGAAGATAAAAATCCTGAAATGTTTGTGACTGCAGAGGAGAAAAATATATGAGAGAAAAGAAACATATAAACGCAATTCCTAAGAGCAGATATCTAAATAGAATCACAGAAAAAAAAGAAGAATGGAAGCAGGAATGATTATTACCTATGCAATATGCCAACATAAAATCTGAGACAGAGCCTAATTCTTCAGATTGAAAGGGATCATTAAATGATGTCATAGATTTAATTGTATCCCCCGGAGATTTATGTTGAAGTCCTAACCCTTGGTATCTGTGAATGTGACCTTATTTGGAAATAGGGTTGTTGGAGATGTTACCAGTCATGTTAACATGGAATCGTACTGGAGTCCTAATCCAATCTGAGCAGTGTCCTTATAAAGAAAAAGAGACACCGAGAGACAGAGGAAAGATGGACATGTGAAGATGCATCTACCCACCAAGGAACACCTGGGGCTATCAAAGGCCTAGGAGACAAGAAGGGATCTTCTTCCTCTAGAATCTTCTGTCTAGAGAACATGGCACACCTGACGCTCTGAATTTGTACTACAAGCCTTCAGAATTTTGAGAGAATAAATTTCGTTGGTTTAAAGCCACCCATTTTGTGATACTTTTTTACCGTAGCCCTGAGAAACCAATATAAATGGCTAGTATAGTTTTAAAAAGAAAAAAAAAAATGAAGTGGGGGGTATTCTGCACGATTATTTTGGCTCTAAAATATCAAAGATGAAATAATAATAAAAATAAAGATTGATACATTAGTTAGGCATCCTCTAAGAAATATCTTTATTACACATCCTAGAAAATTGTGCAGCCCTTAAATAACAGGAAATACCAAATGGTGAAGTTTTGATTTCAGTAGAACCATGCCAGGAGCTTTAAGTGTGTTTTTCTAACACTATGTAAATACGTCCTTATGACCTTCAGTGGTGCCAACTGGAATGTTAGGTAAGCAAAATGTTTGTTACAGTTGAAGACAGATGCTATGTGCCAATGAAAGTCATGTTGATGCACAGATTATATTCTTCAGCTTGTCAGCCTTTCACCATATGCCCGTTAAAATGTGTGAGTGGTGACATCAGCTGTAGTAGTTGATTTTTTTAAATTTTATTTGCACAATAAACTGTATTTTCTACAACATTACAAACAGAAGCTAAGGCAGCTGAAGAAGAAAAACTGAATGAAAAAGAAAAAAGAAAACAACTTTGCATTCATTAATTTAGGGAGAAGTTTAAGTAGCCCAGGCAACAGTTTACGTTTACTATATAGAGTCAGTCTGTAATCATAGTACTGGTTAAAAGTAAGTTCAGATCTGTATTCAGGAGAATTCTTTTGAAAATGTTTAAGTTTACATTGTAGTGATTAAAATTACATTATAATAGAAGTTACAGAACCAAACAGGTATATTTTAAAAATAGAAATTACTGTGAATATGCATATCTTTTTATGGATGATGTACCTAAGTCTAACTAATCTAGTCCAGATGTATAAAAATACCTAGCACTATGTTTTATAAAGGAAACATTAATCTCTTATACCTTCCCTATATAATACTCTGAAAACACACCAAGTTTAAACAGATTAAACAACACGCTTAAAGACATGCAAAATGTAATGTCTTGTTTATTTAATTTATTTGAAGTTTTTATCTCCATAACTTGCTGTTGTTTTCATATGCAATCATGCTCAGTGTATGATTTTGATCATAAGTGATGATATTTTAAAAGAACTAAATATATTTCCAATTATACTTAATAAAACAGTCCCTGAATGAGGACAAAGGAATGAGATAAATTATTTTAAAATATATTCAAATAAACTCTCCATGGTCTCAAGTTGAAATTTATTCTAAAATGAAAATACTCAAAACAAAATTTTCTTTTAATAGTTTAGTATATATTAGAATTATTGGATTTAACCCAAGAGTAGTCATCATCTTTGCAATACTAAATAGAGAGGAGAAATCATCTTTCTGTTTTTTTTTGTTTTTCCAGTACTAACATTAGAATAGAATGGGAGAAAAAGAAAAGCCTGATTAAAGTACTGACTTAAATTTTTAGTACTTTTGTTCATTCAAAGGCAGATGCCATATATTATAAAATATAACCTAGAAGTTTGCTTAACCAGAAGTTAAAATGGTTCAATATGGTGGGTAAACAACAACAAAAAGATAAAAAATTAATGTAATTACATATTTAACAATAAAAACAATAATTGTAAATATAAGACAAGTATTCTATCAGGTCAAAGAATAATAAAAACAATATGTATTACTTAGGCTAGGTGTAAAAACCTGTTGTCAATTCTGACTTGTAGTGGCCCCATAGAGCAGAATAGAACTACACCACAGGGTTTCTACGGCTGTAATTTTTATGGAAGCAGACTACTACATCTTTCTCCCGTGGAACAGCTGGTGGGTTTGAAACACCCACCTTTCGGTTAGCAGCCAAGCACTTAACCACTGTGCCACTAGTGCTCCTTTACATTAGGTATAACTGATCCAATTTATTACACATAAACTGTCAATGACATTGAAGAAAAGACTGTATGTCTACTTCTACTTTATAATACATATCCAAACACTTGCTTAAACAGGTAGTTCTTTTGAAAGGGCATGTCCTCTTACTAACTGACCTATAAAAGTGATATTCTTATTGTTAATTTGATGTTGTTTTTGATGTTCAGCAATGCAAATAGCTTATATAAGATGTATTCTCAAAGACTTGAGTACAGTTTTTAGGTCAGGTTTTCAGAAAAGCAAATATTCTTTCATACCAAAGAGTCAGAGTATAAACCAATTAGTAATAATTACTTCGAGTACTGAATTAAGATCAGTTGAATAGTAATAAAACATTAGTTACTAACGTTTACAAGTAATTTTTATCGAGTATACATTAACGTATTTAATCTTCACAAAAACCTATGAAGTAGGTCCTACAAAATAGTTTATCGACAAGCAAAATATTATTGAACAGAATATTAGTAAAATTGTTTGAGATCTGCAATTATACAAATAGACCACAAGGTTGAAATATATACAACCCACAATGAAATTAACCTTTATATTTTCCTAATGCCCCTACACTGAAATCTAAGACAAGCTAAATATAAGGAAAAAGCAATCATTGTATATGCGTATGTGTGCTTTTCATTCCCCCGCCCCCCCCCAAAAGAAACCAAACCTGTTGCCGTCCAGTGGATTCCGACTCATAGCAACCCTATAGGATAGAGTAGAGCTTCCCCATAGTTTCTAAGGAGTGGTTGGTGGATTTGAACTGCCAACCTTTTGGTTAGGAGCCAAAAGCTTAACCACTCTGCCACGAGGGCTCGAACTTTATAAGTAATTAACAAAAACTCTCAAAAGTGGTTGCATCATTCTATATTTCCATCATAAACATATGAGGGTTCAGTTGTTCCACATTCTCTCTCACATATGGCATTGCTGGTCCACCTTTTTAATGGGTGTGAAATGACATTTCATGAGGGTTTTAGTTTATGTTTCCCTAATAACTATAAGGAGCCCTGGTGGCGCAGTGGTTAAGAGCTTGGCTGCTAACCAAGAAGGTCAGCAGTTGGAATCCACCAGCTCCTTGCAAACCCTATGATGACTAAAGCAAAAACTCCATAACAGCAAAGAACTTCTAAGTGTGGTGGAGAGAAAGAACATTCACTTACATATAAATTAGTTTAATGGTGAATTAAATTAGTAGCATAAAAAAGTGAAGCTTAAAATATAGATAGATTATTAGAGACATAAACTGTATTTTTCTGCAAATAATGTCTTCCTTCTATGTTTGTTTGCCAACTGTTCCCTCTCCCTCCTGGTATTTTCATAAGTGCACTATGATGATTTTTTTTTTTACAGCTGCGTGTTAAAAAATAGCATAGCAGCACTTATGAGAAAACCTCATGGGAGCAGGGAGCAGTTGACAAACGTAGAAAGTGTGTGTTATTTGTGTAAAAATACAGTAGATAGATAAACATCCAAACAACAATGGTCAAATTTAAGAATATAAAACAGTTTTTATAGGAAAAATATAATTTAAATAGCAAGTATAAGTGCTTTAAAAGAACCTCTTTAGCATGTAAGAATTAAATAATGTAGGAAATGATGATGATAAAATGATTTGATAAAATAATCAGACAAATATAAAATATAATATAAATATAATTAGCTCATGGAAATAAAATTATGATGCACGAGTTAACCAAATATTTAAAAGGAGGACTGGAGACTATTGTCAAGGAAATTCTTCTAAAATTAGACCAAAAAAAAAAAAAAGATAAAAACCAGGAAAATATGAGAGATGTTGAGAGAATAGAATCACTTTGGAAGGTACAACATCTTAATATAAAAATCAAAGAACATGCAAGAACCAGGAATATCATCCACAAAATAATAAAATAAAATTTCCCAGAGCATAAGAACAACTGTCTTTATGAGAAAAGAGTCCACTGAATACTGAATCAAATAATTCAATCCACCTTAATCATATACTTATGGAAACTCAAATTTGGTAAGCATAAATAGAACCCAAATGATTTATGTCACCTACAAAGAAACAAGGGTAAGGTTGGTATCAGTTGGCAAAATGGGGTGCTAGCAAACCATATAATATCTCCTCATAATTAGAAAGAGAAATGGATTACATATAGATTTATACCGAAATTCATAAAAATAAAATAAAGATGTTCATCATTCAACTTTTTAAATATATGTGTTATATAATACATTATATATATATATATATATATATATATAATATTTCATTGGAAACCAAGAGAAATGATGACATAAGAATCAGGAATTAGGGGCTTCTGTGTAAAAAAGTAAAGAAGGTAATCCCAGATGGAGAGCTTCACAGCATTTCTGGAGAATAAACAGGCCAAATTACATCTGGAAGACAGACGGCACTGGGAGTAGTGTCTATAGGAAGGAAAGAATATCCCCTTCCCACCTTCAAAATTCTGTGATTATTAAAATTAACATAAAAGTGAAGTGGAAGAAAAGAAACTATTGTGAATAGACAACATTCAGCTCAAGAGTTTCTGAAATAGATAGAGGGTTAGTTTTCACACACAGCAGCAGCAAATTTTAGCTCTTGCTTGTATTTGGAACTGGTTCTTAAAACAGAAAAAAAAAAAAAGAGAGAGAGAGAACAGAGAGTAGTGTAGCTAACTCTTGTGTTTTTTTTCCAAATACCACACCCAGGCAACTCTAGCCATTTGTTTAGTTATGCTTCTTGCTAGGAGTAAAGAAACAGATTTCTGTTGTGGTAGTTGAGTTGTCAGTTGGCAAACAGCTATGTGATGTTGTAAATTTGAAAATTAAAGTTATGTTCCAATTTAATGTCGATTCCTAAAATTCTTTGTAATTTTTGCTAGATTTTTCTGATACTCTCCTTTCTTCCTAATGCAACCGAGAAAGTTACTTAGAGAAAAAGATCTATCTCAGCAGTCTTTATGAAAGTTTTGTATTGCATAAGTAGCAAACATCTGCTTGGCAGAGTTCTGGTTATCTGTTGCTTTCAAAATTCTGTGTATCACTTCACATTAAAATAATTATTTTTCTTTATTTTACCAGTAATTATTAGTATTGAGCACACTGCAAGGTCATTGGTCATTGGATACTTGAATGGTTATCTGAATTTTACCTGGAAATATTTATGGACCAAAAACTCTTTCCTGTATGAATAAAATGAACAACAAGTAATTCTTTCAAGTTGATTATCTCCCTACTTGGTTTGTGATTGGTCATCTCATACTTGCCCAGTCTTAATTTCACTACATTATACATTTGAATGTGACAAACGATAAAAATTAATTTAAACTATTAATATATATGGAAAATAAGAAAAATATTCTAACACCCAAAAATATGTGAGGAGGAGTTGAAAGTAAACAATAGTAGATAGAGAATCATTATTAAGAAGGCATAAATTCTAGAGAAGGATATCTAACTCCAGAAGTTAATTCTAGATTTTTGAAAAGCAATAAATATAACACTCTGGAGTGTGCATTGCTCAATAAATTTAGAAAATGTGGTTAGACATATTTATCAGTTTGAGTGTGGAACTTCTCAGAAAATGGGAAAGGTTAACCTGCTTTACAAATTTTCAAGAGAAAGTCTTAGCAAGCAGCATTTTTCAAATGCAAAAGCCACAAAATAGAAATGTTTTGAACTTAGAGAAAAAGATTAAGAAGACTAACAATGTTAGAGTAAACGAGACGGAGAATAGCAGAAGCTTGGTTTTAAGAATAAATATGTTGCCAGAGCATATAAGGCCACTGTCATGGTTTGAATTATGTCCCCCAAAAAATGTGTGTATCCATTTGGCTAGGCCATGATTCCTGGTACTGTGTGATTTTCCTGTATGTTGTAAACCTGCCTCTATGATGTTAATGAGGGAGGATGGGTGGCAGTTGTGTTAGTAAGGCAGGACCTGATCTACAAGACTGGATTGTGT
>NW_004443948.1:21680097-21685476 GCF_000243295.1 Trichechus manatus latirostris | reverse complement strand
TCCCTGCGTCGAGAAGCTCCTAGTCTGGGGGAACACTGATGAGAAGGCTGAGAGAGAGAAAGCCTTCCCCTGGAGCTGACACCTTGAATTTGGACTTTTAGCCTACTTTACTGTAAGGAAATAAACTTCTCTTCGTTAAAACCATCCACTTGTGGTATTTCTGTTGTAGCAGCACTAGATGACTAAGACAGCCACCATAAGAACTTGGACTTTATGAAAAATATGAAGTGTGGGAAGGTTTTAGGCAGGAGATGTTCTGACCCAATTTTACACTACACAGGGACTACACTGGTGTCTCTGTGGAGAACATACAGTAAGGAAGTAAAGATGGAAGCTGAGATGTTAGTTGGAAGGCTATTAAAGCAATCCAGGCATGAGAAGATACTAGAGTGACACTGGGGTGATAGGTGTAGATTTGGTGAAAATTAGTTCAGTTTATCACATAACTGAAGGAGAGAGACAGATTTGATGATAGAATGAATGAACTATAAGAGAAGGAGAAAACTCAAATCTGTTTCCAAGTCTTTTCCGCTAAGCAAGTAACACAGTGGAGAACACAGTTTTGGGGGAAGAAATCATGCTAATATTAAATTGTCTATTGGTCATCCACGGAAAGATGCTATGGAGGCAGTTGGATTACTAGTTTGAAGTGTAGGGGAAAGTTAAGGGCTGCACTGAGACATTTGGAAGCATATGCTTGGTATTGAAAGTAGTGTAACTGAATGAGGTCATTCAGGGGATAAATCCATGGACAGACAGATCATTAAAGTATAAACACAGAGTCCCAGAGCACTCCAACAATTAGAGATCAGGAAGAGGAGAAAATTTAGTAATGGATTGTAAAGCAGTACCCATCAAAGTGACAGGAATATGAGAGGGTCGTGGTGTCTCTGGGAGTTCCTGGGTGGCACAAATGGTTAACATCGTTGTCTACTAACCGAGAAGTTGGCTATTGGAACTCACTCGGAGGCACCTGGGAAGAAAGGTGCTTCTTAAAGGTCATAGCTGTGAAACGTCTATGGAATGCTGTTCTACTCTGAAGTACATGGAGTCTCCTTTGTCAGAGTCTACTCAATGGGAAGTGGTCTGGCTTCTTTGTAGTGTCTGTGAAACCAGATAAAAATATTTCAAGGAGTCATCAAAGGTTTGAAACGTTAATAAGAATTTGGAGAGCCCCCAAATGTATAAAAGCGGTTTCAAATTCACAATCTCATTGAATCATTAAATATATACCATGCAATACTTATTTATTTTGTTGTTATGGTGCAAATAAAACAAAAACAAACAAACAACAACAACAAAAAACAGTATTTAAAGAAGCCACATAACTCACAGGTGACAAAATATACCCAGGTTTTCTGTAGTGCAAATACCAAAAGTTACCAGATTCTGTTGCTGTCATCACATTGTACACAATTTAAAATAACATTCTTGTATGAATTTTAAGTTAAAATTTTAGGTTATTATTCTTAATTGTGGAACCCCATTGGCATAGTGGTTAAGAGCTCACTTGATAACCGATAAAGGTCAGCAGTTTGAATCCACCAGCTGCTCCTTGGAAA
Source organism: Trichechus manatus latirostris (assembly GCF_000243295.1). Lineage (NCBI taxonomy): Eukaryota > Metazoa > Chordata > Mammalia > Sirenia > Trichechidae > Trichechus > Trichechus manatus. Next base: position 21,683,914 of record NW_004443948.1, on the reverse strand, counting down.
CTCTAGGGGGCAGTTCTGCTTTGTCCTATAGGGTATCTATGAGTCAGAATCTACCTGAAGGCAATTTTTTTTTTTTTTTAAATGCTTAACTGTGTCCATGTGGAACAAGAGACAGTCGTTGGAACAGAACAAGGGGATACTACATGGTTTAAAGTCAGGAAAGGTATGTGTCAGCGTTGTATCCTTTCACCATGTTTATTCAATCTGTATGCTGAGCAAATAATCTGAGAATCTGGATTATATAAGAAAGAACAAGGCATCAGGATTGGAGGAGGACTCATAAACAACCTGTGATATGCATATGATACAACCTTGCTTGCAGAAGGGGAAGAGGACTTGAAACACTTAAGGAGATCAAAGACTAAAGCCTTCAGTATGGATTATACCTCGACATAAAGAAAACAAAAATTCTCACAACTGGACCAATAAGCAGCATCATAATAAACTGAGAAAATATTGAAGTTGTCAAGGATTTCATTTTACTTGGATACACAATCAATGCTCTTGGAACCAGCAATCAAGAAATCAAAGGATGTATTGCATTGAGTAAATCTGCTGCAAAAGACCTCTTTAAAGTGTTAAAAAGCAAAGATGTCACTTTGAAGATTAAGATGCCCCTGACCCAAGCCATAATATTTTCAATTCCCTCATATGCATGAGAAAGCTGGACAATGAATAAGGAAGACCAAAGAAGAATTGAAGAATTGCTGTCTTTGAATGATTATGGTGTTGGCAAAGAATATTGACTATACCATGGACTGTCAGAAGAATGAACAAGTCTGCTTTAGAAGCAGTGCAGCCAGAATGCTCCTTACAACCAAGGAAGGTGAGACTTGTCTCACTTACTATGGACATGTTATCAGGAGGGACCAGTCCCTGGAGAAGGACATCATGCTTGGTAAGGTAGAAGGTCAATCAAAAAGAGGAAGATTCTCAACAAGATGGATTGACACAGTGGCTGCAGCAATGGGCTCAGGCATAACAACAATTGTGAAGATGACACAGGAACCGACAGTATTTCGTTCTGTTGTGCATAGGGTCACTATGAGTCAGAATAAAGTATATAGTTAAACATAGGGTACATGCAAGCGTTCACAACCTTATACATTATAGAAGGAAATATGTAAAAAGCTTGTTTAACTCAAAAGCAAAGTTATTGACTGGATAATTTTATATCCACTAAAAACAGTGTTGTATATATTTCAAGTATATATAGTATGTATAACCAACTAGCCAGTTGATGTCAAGTCGATTCTGACTCGTGGTAACCCCATGTATGTCGGAGTAGAACTGTGCTCTATACTGTTTTCAACTGACATTCTGACCATGAATAAAATTTTTTGGAAGCAGCCATTCTGAACCTTTCTCCCAAGATGACTATGGGTAGGCTCGAACATCCATCCTTTTGGTTAGCAGCCAACAGCATTAACCATTTTCACCACCCAGGGACTCCAAAGATACACAGAAAGAGAAGTCATAACGTGTAAATAGAGTCCCAGAACACTCCAATAATTAAAACTCAGGAAAAGGAAGAAATATATGTTTTATATATATATATATATTTATATGAAATAATCTTTTTGACATATTAGCATTTACTGATAGATTTCTGCCATTTTCAATCTTTTAATTTAAATTTAAGCTAATTTCAAAAGCTTAATTTGCTACACGCCTCACAAATGAAGAATACATTAACTTTGAAGGGTATACAACATTGGAATATGGTTTTATCTTATTTAGATTCTTAAAGATGATAAACCCTGCTCTTTTGTTGATTAAAGATCTTTTTAGTACAACTCACGGCTTGTCTTATTCTCTCTCTCCATTTAATTTAATTTTTACTAATCCTCTGTGAATTTTACTTTTGTAATCATAAGCCCACATGCCTAATTGCCTGCACCCCTTGTGGAAGATATCCAAAGACAGATGTCTTGTTTTAAAAATAGGAAGAAAAAGCCTTCAGCCTTGTGGTTATAACACTCAAGAGATATGAAACCATCCCTCAGAAATGTACTTTCTGTCACATCTTATTGCTTCACACTCTTTTGATGGCTTTGGAAGAAATGAAATGATACAGAGTTTTCTGGAGCTAGATTGCACAGGAAACAAATAGGTTTATTAGAAAGCTATTATAAATAAAATATTTTGGGGAAAGTATGCTGCAAATGTCATGTAAAAAATAATTAGGCTTCTTGATACATTAAAAAAAAAAGCTTTTAGAAGTATTGGAAGGAAAATGTAACTGCTGGTTTTAATTGTAAAAGTAAATGAACATAAGCCTGATATTTTACATCCAGTGTCTCAATCTCATAGTATGTGCAGAACTGAGTACACTGCTTTCATGGTGATATAATTTTAATAGCATTTCCACAGTGCTGACCAAAACTTACACTATTGTAAAGGTGAAAGCAAAGAAATTTATTTCGGGAATAGAACAACCAGGCTGGGGAACACAGTGTAATGCTGGATCACAAAGTGCTTCAATTAATTGGAAAAGAAGTAGGTCTTTTATAGGGCAAAATGGGGAAGGGAATACGTGATCAGTTACAGGGGGATTTTTACAAGCTTGGGTCTGGGGGTGGTAAAAGAGACACAAGACAATTACAAGTTAAAGTTTTGCATTGTCAGCTGGTCTATTTTCTAACACAGACTTCTTGAAGTCGGTAAGTGATTTTCTAAGATATCTAGGTAGACATTCTTCCTGGTGCATGCTGCACAAACATTCTCTAAGACTATCCTGGTAAACATGTATTAACAAATATTTCTTCATAAACCACATCCTTGCTTTCTTTGTTGTTTGCTGAGGGTGGTTAACGTTTTAAAAGAAGTTATATGTCAATAGACTCTAAAACAGGAGGGTGGGACCAAGATGGCAGAGTAGTCGGATGCTTCAGTAGAGGAAATTAAGATTAGAGAAGAGTATAATGACAAATTTAACAGGCTGCAAGAATCCATAAAGAGACAGCAATCAGAAATCCAGAAGATTAACAATAAAATTTCAGAATTAGACAACTCAATAGAAAGTCACGGGAGCACAACTGAGGCAATGGAAGTCAGAATTAGCGAGATTGAAGATAAAGCATTTGACACTAACTTATTTGAGGAAAAATCAGACAAAAGGATTTAAAAAAATGAAGAAACCCTAAGAATTATGTGGGACTCTATCAATAGGAATAACCTATGAATGATTGGAGTACCAGAACGGTGTGTGGGGAGTGGCTAACAGAAAATACAGAGAGAATTGTTGAAGATTTGTTGGCAGAAAACTTCCCTGATACCATGAAAGATGAGAAGATATCTACCCAAGATGCTCTTCAAACCCTATGTAAGGTAGATCCCAAAAGAAAGTCTCCAAGACATATTATAATCAAACTTGCCAAAATCAAAGATAAAGAGAGAATTTTAAGAGCACCTAGGGATAAATGAAAAATCAACTACAAAGAAGAGTCAGTAAGACTAAGCTCGGACTACTCAGCAGAAACCATGCAGGCAAGAAGGCAATGGGATGACATATATAAAGCCTTGAAGAAAAAAAATTGCCAGCCAAGAATTACATATCCAGCAAAACTGTCTCCCAAATATGATAGTGAAATTAGGGCATTTCTAGATAAACAGAAGTTTAGGGTATTTACAAAAACCAAATCAAAATTACAAGAAATACTAAAGGGAGTCCTCTGGTTAGAAAATCAATAACATCAGATAACAACCCAAGACTAGAACAGAGGACAGAGCAACCAGATATCAACCCAGATAGGGAAGTCACAAAATAAACCAAAACTAAATCACTGTAAATAGGGAAACAGAGATGTCAATATGT
>NW_004443948.1:21647203-21678580 GCF_000243295.1 Trichechus manatus latirostris | reverse complement strand
TGAAAACCTAGAGGAAATGGACAAATTTCTAGAAACTCACTACCTACCTAAATTAACACAAACAGAGATAGAACAACTAAATAAACCCATAACAAAAGAAGAGATAGAAAAGGTACTTAAAAAACTCCCAACAAAGAAAAGCCCTGGCCTAGACGACTTTATTGGAGAATTCTACCAAACTGTCAGAGAAAAGTTAACACTACTGCTACAAACGGTATTTCAGAGCATAGAAAAAGTATGGAAAACTCTCAAACTCATTCTATGAAGCCAGCATGACCCTGATACCAAAACCAGGTAAAGACACCATAAAAAAAGAAAATTACAGACCAACATTCCTCATGAAGATTGATGCAAAAATCCTCAACAGAATTCTAACCAATAGATTCAGCAACATATCAAAAATATAATTCACCATGATCAAGTGGGATTTATACCAGGTATGCAGGGATGGTTTCACATTTGAAAAACAGTCAATGTAATCCATCACATAAACAGAACAAAAGATAAGAACCACATGATCTTATCAATCAATGCGGAAAAGGCATTTGACAAAATCCAAAACCCATTCATGATAAAAACTCTCAACAAAATAGGAATAGAACTGAAATTCCTCAACATGATTAAGGGCATTTATACAAAGCCAACAGCCAACGTGATCATAAATGGAGAGACTTTGAAAGCCATTCCCTAGAGAAGGGGAACCAGACAAGGATGCCCTTTATCACCACTCTTATTCAACATTGTGCTAGAGGTTCTAGCCAGAGCAATTAGGCTAGAAAAAGAAATAAAGCACATCCAAATTGGTAGAAAAGCAGTCAAAGTATCTCTATTTACAGATGATATGATCTTATACACAGAAAACTCCAAAGAATCCTAAAGAAACCTCTGGAACCAACAGAAGATTTCAGCAAAGTATCAGGTTACGAGATAAGCATACAAAATACCATTGGATTCCTCTACACCAACAAAGAGAACTTCCAAGATGAAATCACCAAATCAATACCATTTACAATAGCCCTCCAAAAGATAAAATACTCAGGAATAAACCTAACCAGAGACATAAAAGACCTGTACAGTGAAAACTACAAGACACTACTGCAAGAAATCAAAAGAGACCTGCGTAAGTGGAAAAACATACCTTGCTCAGGGACAGGAAGAATCTACATTGTGAAAATGTTGGTTCTACCCAAAGCAATCTACAGACACAGTGCAATCCTGATCCAAATTCCAACGACATTTTTTAGTGAGATGGAAAAACAAATCACCAAGTTCATATGGAAAAGGAAGAGGCCCTGGATAAGTAAAGCATTACTGAAGAGGAAGAAAAAGTGGGAGTCCTCACACTACCTGATTTTAGAACCTATTATACTGCCACAGTAGTCAAAATAGCTTGGTACTGGTACAACAACAGATACATAGACGAATGGAACAGAACTGAGAATCCGTACATAAATTTATCCACCTATCAGCAGCTGATATTTGACAAAGGCCTAAGGTCCATTAATTGGGGAAAAGACAATCTGTATAACAAATGGTGCTGGCATAACTGGATATCTATCTGCAAAAAACTGAAACAAGACCCATACCTCACACTATGCACAAAAGCTAACTCAAAATGGATCGAAGACCTAAATGTCAAACTGAAAATGATAAAGATCATGGAAGAAAAAATAGAGACAACGTTAGGAGCCCTAATACATGGCATAAACAAGATATGAAGCACAGGTAACAACACACAAGCACCAGAAGAGGGACTAGATAACTGGGAGCTCCTGAACATCAAACACTTCTGCTCATCAAAAGACTTCACCAAAAAAGTAAAAAGACAACCTACAGACTGGGAAAAAATTTTTGGCTACGACAAATCCGATCAGTGTCTAATCTCTAAAATCTACAAGACGGCAAGACCTCAACAACAAAAAGACAAATAACCCAATTAAAAAAATGGGCAAAGGATATGAACAGGCACGTCACCAAAGAAGATATTCAGGCAGCTAACAGACACTTGAGGAAATGCTCACAATCATTAGCCGTTAGAGAAATGCAAATCAAAACTACAATGAGATACCATCTCCCTCCAACAAGGGTAGCATTAATCTAAAAAAACACAAAATAATAAATGTTGGAGAGGTTATGGAGAGACTGGAACACTTATACACTAATAGTAGGAATGTAAAATGGTACAACCACTTTGGAAATCGATTTGGCGCTTCCTTAAAAAACTAGAAATAGAAGTACCATACGATCCAGCAATTCCCCTCTTTGGAATATATCCTAGAGAAATAAGAGCCATCACACAAATAAATATATGCACACCCATGTTCACTGCAGCACTGTTCACAATAGCAAAAAGATGGAAACAACCTAGGTTCCCATCAACTGACAAAAGGATAAATAAATTATGGTTAATTCACACAACGGAATACTACACAACGATAAAGAACTATGATGAATCTGTGAAACATAACATGGACGAATCTGGAAGGCATTATGCTGAGTGAATTTAGTCAGTCACAAAAGGACAAATATTGTATAAGACCACTATTATAAGAACTCAAGCACAACTGGACTAAACCAAAGCTAAGAAGTTTCCTGAATACAATCAAACACTTCAAGGGACAGAGTAGCAGGGGCAAGGGTCTGGGGACCATGCTTTCAGGGAACATCTAGGTTAATTGGCATATCAAAGTTTATTAAGAAAATGTTCTGCATCCTACTTTGGTGAGTGGCGTCTGGGGTATTAAAAGCTAGCAAGCGGCCATCTACGATGCATCAATTGGTCCAACTGACGTGGCATAAAGGAGCATGAAGAACATCAAAGTCACAAAGAAAGTATTTGCCCAAGAGACAGAAAGGGCCACATAAACAAGACACTACATCAGCTTGAGACCAGAAGAACTAGATGGTGCCTGGCTACCACCAGTGACTGTCCTGACAGGGAATACAACAGGAGAAAAATGGGATGCAGAACTCAAATTCTAGTAAAAAGACCAGACTTAATGGTCTGACTGAGACTGGAGGAACCCCAGAAAGCATGGCCCCCAGACTCTCTGTCAACCCAGAACTAAAACCATTCTGGAAGTCAGCTCTTCAGACAAAGATTAGACTGGACTATGGGACATAAAATGATACTCGTGAAGAGTGTGCTTCTTAGCTCAAGTAGATACGTGAGACTAAATCGGCAGCTTCTGTCTGGAGGTGAGATGAGGAGGCAGAGAGGATCAGGAGCTGGTTGAAGGGACACGGGAAATCAGAGGTGGAAAGGAGGAGTGTGCTGTCATGGTATAAGGAGAGCAATTAGGGTCACATAACAATGTATGTATACATTTTTGTAAGAGAGACTAACTTGAATTGTAAACTTTCACTTACAGTACAACAATAAAGAAAAAAATAGAATAAACCTGTGTGGAAAAAAAAAAAAAGACTTTTGGTAACATTGAAAAAAAAAAAAAAAAGATCCAGAGAATTCCTGAGTACTCTTCCCTCTGGTTCTCCCAACGATAATGCCTTACACAACCATGGTACATTTCAAAACTAGGAAATTGACATCGTACAATCCTACTAACACATGCACAAACCTTATTCAGATTTTGTTATTTTTTACCTGCACCTTCTTTTTTTTTTTTCTGATACATGATTCTATGCAGTTTTATTAAGTGAGCAGATTCACGTAACCATTATCAAAATAAGAACACAACACTATTCCATGACCAAAAAGAAACTTCCTGTGTTACACCCACCCCCAAATCCTAAATCATGAAAACCACTGATCTGCTCTCCATCACAATAATTGTATAACTTCAAAAAGTTATGTAAATGCAATCGTAACTATTTAATCCTGTAAGACTGGCTTTTTTCACTAAGCAGGATGACCTTGAAATTCATCAAAGTTGTATAAATCAATAGCTCATTGGTTATTATTGCAATGGAGTATTCTATTGCATGAGTATTGTACCACAGTTTATTTTTGCATTCACCCATTAAAGACATTTGGGCTGTTTCCAGCTTGGGGTTCTTATGAATAAAGCTGCTATGAGCATTCATGTACAGGTCTTTGCATAAAAATAAGTTTCTCATTTCTCTAGGATAAGGAGCCCTAGTGGCGCAAATGATTAAGTACTCAGCAGCTAACCTAAAGTTGGCAGTTCAATTCAATAAAGATTATAATCAAGAAAACCTTCATGGCAGTTCTACTCTGTCACATGGGGTCACTATGAGTCGAAATCAACTCCAGGGCATTCAACAATAACAGCAGGATAAATACCAAGTAGTGTGATTGTTGGGTCATATGATAGCTGCATATTTAGTTTGATTTGAAATAACCAAACTATTTTCCAGAATGGTCCCACTATTTTACATTCTCAAGAAGAAAGTATGAGAGATTTAGTTTTTCTGCCTTCTGGCCAGCACTTGATATCATCAGTATTTTTTATTTTTGTATTTCAGCCATTCTAACAGGAGTGTAGTGGTATCTCATTGTAGCTTTACTTTGCATTTTCTTAATGGCTAATGATGTCAAATACCTTTCCATGTGCTTATTTTCAAAACATATGTCCTTTTAAACAAAGTGGTAGGTTGCTATGAGTTGGAATTGACTCAATGGCAATGGGTTATGGGTTCAACTCATTTATAAATCTAATTAACTTACTTTCTTAATGTTTCATTTATAAAGTTCTTTCTTTCATTCATTATTTAGTTATTTATATTGGATGCACATACTTTCTCTCAGTCCATGGCTTGTCTTTTTCATCCTCTTAACAAAGTCTTTTGCAGAACAAGCATTTCCAGTTTTTACGAAATACAATTGATTGATCTTTTTTTTATGAACCTGTTCTATTGTGTTGTTGTTGTTGTGTGCTGTCAAGTCAATTTCAATTCACAGCAACCCCATGTGATGGAATACAACTGTCCCATTTGTTTTCTTGGCTATAATCTTTATGGAAACAGATTGCCAGGTCTTTCTTGTGCAGAGCACTGGGTGGGTTTGAATCACTAACCTTCCAGATAGTAACCCAGTGCTTAACCATTTTGTGCTGTAAAAGAGTCACAAACTGGTTTTCAGAAAAATTTTTTGCTAGTCCCACAGAATGAACTCACATCTTGCTTTGATATGCATGAGATGAGTAGTGATTGTCTTGGGCTTTGCACCAAATCTGAAATTAAAATAATTTATTTTTAAAAATCTGTTATAATAGTTATCAATCCCTACAATTTCCATCAATTACTGGCTGGAGAAGTGTCAAGGGAAAGGTAGAGAACATTGATGTATATATAATGTGAGGGGTTGAGATGGTTTAATCTTGAGGTGCCATTACAAATCAGATTTGTGTATGCGTGTGTCTGTATGTGTATACACAGATACACATACTGTCCCAAGTCATCAGAAGTTTATCTTAGGTAATTAGAGAAAATAAAGGCACTCTGCATACAACTGCAAAATTATATTGTTAAAATCATTATATGCACATCAATACCTCCTTCACACAATTAAGTCTGACAATTTGCCAAATCAATTGCTAAAATTACATATTATCAATGGATGCTGGAAACCCTAACCTGTCATTAAAATGTTTACTATATATTCAGATTTTGCAATTTAGTGCTTTTCAACACTCTTGATAGTTTATTTTCTTCCTTTATAGCTCACAAATTGTGTGCCTAAAATGAAAAATTATATACTATTGGATACTATTCTAACACTCGTATCTTATTTTCTGAAAGCATAGAGCTGAAAACTTAGATCAGGTATACAAAAAACCAAACTCGTTGCCATCAAGTCAATTTAGACTCATAATGACCTTATAGGACAGAGTAGAACTGCCCAATAGAGTTTCTAAGGCTATAATCTTTATGAAAGCAGACTGCCACATCCTTCTCCTGCACAGTGGCTGATGGATTAGAACTGCTGACCTTTTGGTTAACAGCCAAGCGTTTAACCACTGTGCCACCAGGGATCTTAGATCAGATATAGAACAACAACAACAACAAAAAATCTACTCTAAGTCAAAACACAGTGACCAAAACAAATGAGTGGTTGTATCTGTTAATTATTTAGGTATAACCATCTACCCGTATATGGTTTGTATAATCATAACATAGCAATTGGTCTCCCTGATGAGAGATCAGGTAAGATTTTTGTCCTTTTACAAATTATTATTGGACTTGACAGGACACTTAGCCTTTGATTCTCAGATAACATTCAGTGTAAAATATGTGATGATTGGTGCTAGTTGTCACTATTTCTTCAAGAAAGGTTTTAATAATTAATTAGCCACATGTGTGCAAATATACACTTATTCGGTAGTGAATAATAGAGGTTTTATGCCTGTTTGTCTTGATAGGTTATTCAGATTAATTTTTAACATTAACTTTAGATAATTTATAAAGCTTTTATTTCAGAAAAATAATAGGAGTGTTCTGGTGAAGGAGTAAAATGTTCACCTGACTTTTCCATTTCTTTTCCCATTCATTTAAGACAAACAAGTTTAAATGAGAAAGCGACAGAAATGCAATTCATTTTGTTGTATTAGAAGTTTGGATGAGTACATTTGATAATCCAATCAAAGTCTTCTGTCAACCCCAATTTGTTATAGCATTTGATATTCAAGTAACAATGAAAATTTTTCCATAATAATCTGACTGAGCTTCCACAAGCTGGGGATAAACCTTCAATGTATTATTTCCAAGGAAATAAGTGACAACTGATATCACCTTTTGCCATTTCCCATCTGCAATTTGTAAGAAAAAAATCACTTTTTAAATTCAATGAAGCACAAGTACACAACATGCAGTACTCTTCTTTTTTTGAAATCTGCAATTCCACATTTTTTATATCAAGATTCTATATATGAATAAGTATCTTTCTGGACTCACTATTCTCTTCTTGTCAACATTTATGTAACTCCTCAAGTACATTATTTTCAGCTATCATATTTTCTTAGTCATCTATTGCTGATTACAAATTACCCAAAAACTGAGAAGCTAATAAAAATTAACAATTGAAATCTTACACTTTCTTTAGATCAAGAATCCAAGCATCATTCTTTGAGTCAGAAATCTATCCTTGAGCCTCTGGCTCAGGGTGTCTCATGAGGCTGCAATATAGGTATTGACCAGCTCTGCAGGGTCATGTAATGATAGAGATCTACTTCTGAACTTAATAGGCATTGGTTCTCCCCACCTAGGCCTCTCCACAGGCCTGCCTCATGATGTAGTAGCCAGCTCAGACAAAGATAACAACCTGAGAGAGGGACAGAATACCTTGGATGCAAGCTGTCATATTTTTCTTACCTAATGTCAAAAGTGACATCATGTTATATCTTCTCTATGCTATTTAATTGTTGCAAGTCATTAACCCAGTCAACACTTAGGAAAAAGGGTTTAAACAGGATGGGAATGGGAGAAAGTAGGAATCTTTGGACTTCATCATAGGGAGACCTACGACACTGTATTTATTACTAGAATTTTTATTAATAGGGAAAGTCCCACAAATATATCCTTCTTAGGGAGTATCTTGACTATTCTTGGATTTTTGATCCCCTACTAATGTTAGTAAGTTTATCAAAGTTTTTTTTTTTTTTTCCTAAATCCTATTTGACATTTTTATTTAAATTGAATTGAACCTATAAACCCATTTGAAGAGCTTGGTAAGTTTGTAATATTGATTTTTTACATCATAAAAATGGATTACTTTTTATTGACTTATACATTCATTGCACCACTTATCTGTCAGTTTGTCATACTGTGGTGGTTTGCCTGTTGCTGTGCTGTTGGAAGCTATGCCTCTGGTATTTCAAATACCAGCAGGGTCACACATGGTGGAAAGGTTTCAGCAGAGCTTCCAGACTAAGACAGACTAGGAAGAAGGACTTGGCGATCTACTTCTGAAAAATTGGCCAGTGAAAACCTTACGAATAGCAGCAGAGCATTGTCTGATTTAGCACTGGAAGATGAGGCTCTCAGGTTGGAAGGCACTCAAAATACAACTGGGGAGAACTGCCACCTCAAAGTAGAGTCCACCTTAATGATGTGAATGGAGTAAAGTTTTTGGGAGCCTCATCTGATGATGTGGCACAACTCAATATGAGAAGAAACAGCTACAAACATTCATTTATAATCAGAACATGGAATGCATGAAGTATGAATCTAGGAAAACAGGAAGTCGTCAAAATTGAAATAGAATGCAAAAAGATCGATACCCTAGGCATTAGTAAGCTGAAATGGACTGGTATTGGCCATTTTGAATAAGAAAATCATATGGTCTACTATGTTAGGACTGACAAATTTAAGAGGAATGGTATCACATTCATTGTCGAAAAGAACATTTCAATACCTATACTGTAGTACAACACTGTCAGTGATAGTATAGTACACATATGCCTACAAGGAAGACCAGTTAATACAATTATTATTTAAATTTGTGCATCAAACAGTAATGCCAAAGATGAGGAAACAGAAGACTTTTACCATCTTTTGCAGTCTCAAATTGATCAAACATGCAATCAAGATGCATTGATAATTACTGGTGATTTGAATGTGAAATTAGAAATGAAGAAAGATCTGTAGTTAGAAAATATGGCCTTGGTGACAGAAACAACGTTGGAGATCCCATGATAGACATTTGCAAGACCAACTACTTATTCATTGCAAATACCATTTTCAACAACATGAACGGCAACTATACAAGTGGATAAGGATTATGAGAAAAAGAGGTGTCAAGGATAACCCTAAAGGAATTTGATCTGAACAACTAGAAGGATGGATTAGCCATCACATGAGATGGGATATGGTTGAACAGATTTGAGAAGACTAGGAAAAAAAAATCAGTAATTCAGCTTGGGACATCTTAAGTATGAGAGTCCATAAAACTTCCAAGTGTATTTAAGAAATCAGATATAAAAGTCTAGAGTCTAGGCTCCTGAACTAAACTTCTGAGTCTTCCATTCAGTGTAACTCCAGGATTCACCCTTTTTTTTCACTCCATACTTTCTGAATCCCATATTTTCTTTTTACTTTTCATTGTTTCATTTTTGTATACGCTATTGCATGGGGTGGGGGTGGAGGCGTCACAAAGCCAGAAATGAATTTAAAACTCAATGAAAATAATGGGATAGTTGTTGGTTAAGAAAAGACCACTTTGTAGTGGGGACACTTAAGGCCAGATTTAAAAAAAAAATAGATACTAAAAAGTCAGCAACATAAAGATAAAGGAAAAACATAAACCAAGTAAAACAACCAAATATTGTAAAAACCCTAGGTTAGGAACTCTCTGGAACATTTCATAAAGCCAATGTCATTGGAAAATAGTAAGAATGTGATGGAGTGGTTAAGGGAGATGTCATAGGACCATATCATGTAGGTTATATAATCCAGTTTAAAGAGTATGGGGTTTATTCTTAGTGCTTTAGAAAACTATTGAAACAACCTAAGCAGAAAGTTACATAAATTATTTATTCATATATAAAAACTTTTGATAGCTGATTATGTGGCAGATGGAAAGAAAAGGCCAAGTTTGAAAGGAGAGAAACCATTAACTATGTAATAGGTGGCAGATAATGGTGATGCGGGTGATTACTGTTGAGATAGAAAAACGGAGGAATTTAAGATATATTTTAAAACAGAGATTGAAAAGCCAGATTGAGGTTGGAATAAAGGCTTAAGGAAAAGGGAAAATCAGAAATATATGCTTGATGCTTGTCTTGTCCAAGTGTGTAGATGTGGGTACTATGAGGAGAGTTACGAAAAACTGGGGAGACACAGGTTGAAGGTGAATGCAGGAAATAATAATTCTATTTTTTGGCCATGTTAACATTAAGATTTTATAGATGTTCAGATAGAGATGTTAAAGGCAACTGTGTATTCAATTTTGGAGATCTGTTGAATGGATGAAACTGAAAATCATAGATTTGGGAGTCAAAATTGTATATAGCAATCACAGACATGGGAACGATGTGATTATCAAAGGAGAAGGTGAAGCTGGAGAAGAGAAGGAAGATACAGATCAAATTATTAAATATATGTATTTACCTATTGAATGAATTTGGAGTGGGAGATACTTAAAAATACCCTAGTGGTTGTATCAAAGACAGAGCGCATTTATTCCTTTAGGATCTGTAAGAACTTTTCATTTCCTTTGCTCATAATCTACAATCAGAAAACAGTTAATACCCTGAGAGGTCCTACCACATTCTCAACTTTAATTTCCTCAGAGACTTTCAAGCTACATTTTCTCTTACAGGCTGTCTCTAATATTGAGTGACCTTTTTCTATAACGAACTGGTCTGAAATACTAACATGGTATAATGTCAAAGATCATACACCATCTGTCTTTGTAGATACTTTGTATTAATCATTCACCCAAAAAGCTTTCATATATTCTTTAAAAGGTCATAGACCTTTAGATCCATTATTATTATTTCCAGCATCATTATAATGTAATAAATCATTAGACTATTTGTATTAAAAAAAAAAAAAAGTACTGTTGAAAACCTCAAATAAATCTAGCCTATCAAATTGAATCAATTTTGAACATATTTAACTCAGAAAGCATTAACTTATCACAAAAGGAAACTATTAGAGGTAGAGTTAGGTTGGATTTAGCATTTCAGCTAGTACAAAATATATAAAGGTAAATGATTTTGATGATATTTTTAAAGTAAAATATTTTGATACTCAAGGATATCAAGAAATTTCAACTGTTTATTATTAAATTCCTTTGGAGCAATCATGTTGAAAAGTAGAAAGTCTATTTTACTTACCTCCAAAACCAAGGCTAATATATGAATATCAGTTAAACAGGTTACAGCATTTCTCCTGCTTTTCATTATGAAGCATATTTTTTTCTGTCTTAGACAAGAAGCTCTGTATTAGACTTTTAATTCTTCTATAAAAGGAGATGTTGATGCAAAAATGTCCTACTGTCTGAAGCCAGAAAACTGATATTGCTTTTAAAATATATGTAAACCATACAGGCCGAAGTTTCAATGTATCTTTATTAGAATGTCACATTTTGAAATTTTGTTTTCTAAAAGTAAAATTAAGGAAGAAGGAAAATGTCACTTTTTGTAAATATAGTTCTGTCACATCAAAATACTATGTCTAAAGAGATGTGAATGAAATGAAGTGTAACAAAATTACTGAATCTCTTCAAATCTCTGTATTTTCTTAATGGTAAGTCAGTGCACAGAAAGAAAGCTTGTGTCTGATTCTCTATGGCTCTGCTTTAGATTGAATTGTTTCTTTCCTGCCCTGCCACTATGGAGACATAATTCTCCCAAAAGATATTTTGAACTATTGTTACTTTAAATAAATCCCTCTTCATAACTGCTTAAAGTTTAAGAAAATTATATTCTTAAAGGTCAAAATATTTGGCAAGCGTTCACCTGATGTATAAGCATGAATAATAATTCCTGGAATGCTATCACAGTCTTAGGGGATATTGATGATTCAGTGGAAGAAGTCCCACCTTCCATGTGAGACTGACTAATGCACCTCATGCAGAGCCACCACTCATCTGTCAGTGGAGGCTTGCATATTGCTATGATGCTAAACCCTGGTGATGTAGTGGTTAAGAGCTACAGCTGCTAACTAAAAGGTCAGCAGTTCGAATCCACCAGACACTCCTCGAAAATCCTATGAGTTCTACTCTGCACTATAAGGTGGTTATTACGAGTTGGAATCAACTAGACGTCAACGGGTTCAGGTTATGATGCTAAAAAGGTTTCAGTGGAGCTTCCAGATTAAAATAGACTAGGAAGAAAGTCCTGCTGATCTGCTTCTGAAAAGTTAGCCAATAAAAACTCTATGAATCACAATACATAGGTTACAGCAGTGTTTTGTTCCACTGTGCATGGGGTTGCCATGAGTTGGGGGCCAACTCCACAGCAGCTAACATCAACTCTCTCATTTTTAAAACTGAGCAAACTTACTCTCATAAAATGATCTCATTTTAGAGGGTTAAGTTACCTATAAATTGAATTTAATAATAGCCATTATATACTTCAAAAGTGACAAATTGATCTTGACTTTGCAACATTTAAAGAAAATTACTATCAAATAATATATATTTTCCACAGGAAAAATGATAGATAATATTCTTCTAGCTTAAAATAACAGAAATTTCTCTAACAGTTCTGAAGGCTAGAAGTTGAAAATTGTGGTGTCAGCAGAGCCATGATTTCTCTGTAGGTTCGAGGGGAGGACCCTTCCTTGCTTCTTCCTAGCTTCTGGAGTTTACTAGCCGTCCTGGGTGTTCTTCACATGGGGACATGCCTCTCCAGTCTCTACCCTTGTCTTCACATGACTTTCTGTCCTGCATGTTTGTGTCTTTTCCCCTGGTCTTATAAGAATGCCAGTCATATCGGATTAAAAAACCCTAAAAACCCTTTGCCATCAAGCAGATACCAACTCACAGAAACCTTATAGGACAGAGTAGAACTGCCCCATAGGGCTTCCAAGGAGCAGCTGGTGGATTTGAACTACCACCCTTTTGGTTAGCAGCCTGAGCTCTTAACCAATATGACTTCATCTAAACTTGATAACATCTGTGAAGACTCTATTTCCAAACAATGTCAGATTCACAAGAATCAAGGGTTAGGAATTTAACACATCTTGTTGGGGAACGCAATTTAACCTAGAATAGTCAGTATATGTTTTAAAAGACTCTTCTTTTTTTATGATTGCTGACTGTACAAAGGTTTTTTTAATAAATAATGCCTGTTTTTCATCAAGAAAATCAAATATATTTTGCCTAATCTAGTCAAATATGAGGAGCCCTGGTGGCTCACTAATTAAGAGCTATGGCTACTAATCAAAAGGTTGGCAGTTCGAGTCCACCAGCCTCTCCTTGGAAATCCTATGGGGCAGATACTTTTGAAAGAGAAATTGAGAAAAAATGGAAATTTTGTGTCATTCAATTTAAATTTGCTACTTCTGAAAACATTAATATTTAGGATGTGTTTGAGGACAAAGTTTAGCCTCGCATTCTCATATAATTATTGAATAAATTATTTAAAAATTGCTTTTATATATCTTTATAGGTCAGAAGGTGCTCACCCAATTGCTAAAAATAACCAACTGAATTGTGGATGTGCTTGCATTTTTCTGGACTTAGATACTATTTTTTGTTCAATGTTTTGTATTGATTTTGAGAAGTCAGATGTCTAGAAGAAGTGAACATCTACTGGAAAACAAAATGATATATCATGTAAGTGATGATATTGCAAGATTCACATATTTCATTGAGAAACTCTACTTTAGAAATCACAGAAAAATGAAAGGATATAGTGATACGCACTTAAGATTAAGCATTCTTGATTGATACATACATTTATATTCACTCCCTCTTAAATACCTATTCAAAAGGTATTAGACAATAAAATTGTATATACATAAAAAAAGAGAAAAATAATCAGATGATAAAATGTGAGATTGGGGAAAAAAATTAAAACAAAACTTGAAAAAATGGAAAGGAGATGGAAGTGTGCTAAATGTCTTGGCATAAAACTACCTGCGAATTGATTAGACATGGGAGTAGAATAAACATATTTTCCGAAATGCAACATCTTAAAATTTTATCTCATGTGTCTCCTTTCTCAAGAAGATGTACTCCATCATAAATGATGAATTAAAATAATAAGAGAAAAATTACAAGGTCCAGGAAGAGAACTTAAGAATTTAACATAAGACTGAGACATACGCAATTCCCATTGTAATTGTAAAGGGACATCCCAAAAGGACAGCTGTCAAGCACAACAGCCAATAGAAGCAGACAGTGCAGTGTAGGGTAAGAATGGTTGACCATGAGAGAGAGACTTTGTTAATAATATTGAATGAAATTTTATAGTTTTTAAAATAATTTTGATTCTGAATTAGTCATAAAATTAAATAAAATTAAACAAGTAAATAAATTAGTCAATTATTAAAGCCGGAGCAATAACAAAAAATGTATATCAGAAGGTGAATTGGCTATGAACAACATTTAGGTGGTGATAATACTAATTCAACCAAAAAGTTACAGTGTAATCTTTTCTGAAGAATGGGTAAAGCAGACCTGTCTGTTCATGTGTGTGTGTGTGTGTGTGTGTGTGTGTGTGTGTGTATTTAGACACGTGAGCATTTTTGTGTGTATTCATGTGTGTATATATATTGG
Organism: Trichechus manatus latirostris; assembly: GCF_000243295.1. Lineage (NCBI taxonomy): Eukaryota > Metazoa > Chordata > Mammalia > Sirenia > Trichechidae > Trichechus > Trichechus manatus. The sequence goes on along the minus strand of NW_004443948.1, from coordinate 21,664,431 downwards.
AGGTGATACAAGTCACCTAATCTTCAGCTTCAGAAGTCAATAGTTAGTGCCTAAAATTGGAGGGGGAAAAAAGGAACAATAGTAGTTGCATTTTATTTCAAAATATTTGCTTAAACATCAATAAACGTGCTATGTAAAATTATTTGGCTAAATACAAGAAGAAAAAGCTAAAAATCATTGTAAGTCTTTGCTTTTGGAAGTTAAGAATTGATAGGGTAGTTTAGTATGGGGAAGAGAGCTGATATTTTTTGCTTGTTTATTTTGTCTCACTTTGTTATGTTTTGTTTTCTGCGGTATAAGTCTACAAAAGACACTTTGTTTACACCAGTTCATAAAAATCTTGATTTGCCTATGTCTTGGTAACTTGTTTTTGCACCAACCAAACACAGCAACAATCGCTGAGATGGCACAACCAGGCTGGAGCCTACACACACAAAAAACAACAGGACACAATCCAATAGCCTTCGCCTCATGTCCATACCAAGTGCCCCTCACCCCCCACTCAGCATTTTCCTGGTGACCCTCAGACATAAGAATCTATTGGACATGCCTAGCTCCCTCATGTGCCCCACATGAAGGGACTGTAAAACAAAGTTTTGACAACTGAGAGACAGAGGCAAGGAGACAAATTCTCCTAGCAGAACAGAAGATTTCACAGTGCAACTCAAGAAGATAAAGTATTATAATCACATGTGCAAAGACCTGGAGATAGAAAACTAACAGGGAGGAACACATTTGGCATTTCTCAATCTGAAAGAACTGAAGAAAAAATTCAAGCCTCCAGTTGCAATATTGAAGGATTCTACAAGGAAAATATTAAACATTGCAGGAAGCATCAAAAGTGGATAGAAGGAATACACAGTCACTATACCAAAAAAAAATTGGTGGACATTCAACCATTTCAGGAGGTATCAGATGATCAGGAACCAGTGGTACTGAAGGAAGAAGTCCAAGCTGCACTGAAGGCATTAGCAAAAAACAAGGCTGCAAGAATTGACGAAATACCAAGTAAGATGTTTCAACAAACAGATGCAGCATTGGAAGTGCTCACTTGTCTATGCCAAGAAATTTGGAAGACAGATACCTGCCCAACCGACTGGAGTAGATCCATACTTATGCCTATTCCAAAGAAAGGTGATCCAACAGAATGCGGAAATTATTGAACGATATCATTGATATCCACGTAAGCAAAATTTTGCTGAAGATCATTCAAAAGCGGCTGCAGTAGTATACTGACAGGAAACTGCCATAAATTTAAGCCAGATTCAGAAGAGGACATGGAACCAGGGATATCATTGCTGATGTCAGATGGTTCCTGGCTGAAAGCAGAGAATATCAGAAAGATGTTTACCTGTATTTTATTGACTATGCAAAGGCATTTGACTGTGTGGATCATAACAAATTATGGATAACATTTGGAAGAATGGGAATTCCAGAACACTTAATTCTGCTCATGAGGAACCTGTACATAAATCAAGAGGCAGTTGTTAGGACAGAACAAGGGGATACTGAGTGGTTTAAGTCAGGAAAGGTGTGCGCCTGGGTTGTATCCTTTCACCATACTTATTCAATCTGTGTGCTGAGGAAACAGTCCAAGAAGCTGGACTATATGAAGAAGAATGGGACATCAGGATTGGAGGAAGATTCATTAACAACCTGCATTATGCAGACAACACAACCTTGCTTGTTGAAAGTGAAGAGGACTTGAAGCACTTACTGATGAAGATCAAAGACCAGAGCCTTCAGTGTGGGTTACACTTCAACATAAAGAAAACAAAACTCTTCACAACTGGATCAATAAGCAACATCATGATAAATGAAGAAAATTTTGAAGTTGTCAAGGATTTCATTTTACTTGGATCCACAATCAATGCCCATGGAAGCAGCAGTCAAGAAATCAGACGATGCATTGTATTGAGCAAATATGCTGCAAAAGACCTCTTTGAAGTGTTAAAAAGCAGAGATATCACCTTGAAGATTAAGGTGCACCTGACCCAAGCCATGATGGTTTCGATCACCTCATATGATCGCAAAAGCTGGACAATGAATAAGGAAGACGGAAGAATTGATGCCTTTGAATTGTGGTGTTGGCGAAGACTACTGAGTATACCATGGACTGTCAAAGAATGAACAAATCTGTCTTGGAAGAAGTACAACCAGAATGCTCCTTAGAAGCAAGGATGGTTAGACTATGTCTCACATACTTTGGACAGGTTATCAGGAGAGATCAGTCCCTGGAGAAGGACATCATGCTTGGTAAATTAGAGTGTCAGTGAAAAAGAGGAAGGTCCTCAATGAGATGGATTGACACAGTGGCTGCAACAATGGTCTCAAGGATAACAAAGATTGTGAAGTTGACACAGGATCAGGCAGTGTTTAGTTCTGTTGTACATAGAGTAGCTATAAGTAGGCTCTCACTCGATGGCACCTAGCAACAACAACCAGCAAAGAAGGGGTAGGGACTATACCAGTCATAGAGGTAAGATTATGTTGTCTGTCTTCCTGTAGGGAATTCTTGTTTATCGTCCCAGTATTCTCTCCGCCATCTTGTCTACACCCTATCCTACCTCCTCTTTGGGTGGTGTCCTGTTGAGAAGCTGCTGTAAGGAGAGCACATCAAGTGTCTAGTGCTTTGTATTGCCCCTTCAACTGAGTAGTGACTTCCATCAGAGTCCTGGGAGGGGGAGGAACATAAATTTTCTTGCCTTCAGAAACCTAAACTAATGCTTTAGTTGGCTTGGATCAGGAGTAATGTCTTGCTGTCCTTTGGGGAGGAATAAAACAAGGATAGCCACAGCAGGAAAACTGTATATCATAGCAATAGAGACATTCTAGTTGTCTGCAAAGGCATCTTTCTCAACTATGCTATGGGAACAGCCTCAATTTGATATCTCTGCCTTATCAGCTTGTTTATTTGACATAGTAGTCCTGCATGGATGAAGACATCCTCTCAGAATTTCCCAAGTCACCAACTGATCACGGGAGATCCTCCCACTATAGCCTGTTATGAGATCAGTGTGGACCCAACCTTGGTCCAGAGGCATGAGCTCCTCTTCTTTTTTTATTCAGGCTGACAGATCATACAATGTCCAGCACCTACTTAGTGGGGAACTGTGCTGGTGACTAAACTCTGTTCCAGGATAGCTCAATGTCTCTGACCTTAAAGGTCAGTTGTAATAGCATGGCTTACTCTAAACACTGGGGCTACTGCTTGGCCAGGCTACTGGGGCATCAGGGAGTCCATGAAAGAGAGTACAGCACAGCAAAGAGCAATTCTTCACCAAACTGACATAGATACAGTTCAAATTTTTAATCCCAACATCTTTAGGCCATCCAGGATCATTCTGTCAATTGATTGCCTTTCTCACTGGGTAGACCCCATGCCAATTCCTTGCTCATCACCAAAAAACCTTCCTTGGCTCCACTTATGATAAGTTGAGAATTTCAAGGTTGATGAAGGAAAAAGACCATCAAGTGGCAGTGTTGCAAAACAAGCTATTTATTGGTAGCACTTGGACAGGTTTGCACCAAAGGGACTGTCACTCCTAGCAGGAGATCTTCCAGAGACAATGGTGCAGAAGAGGGGAGGGGAGCTACCATCCAAAAGGGGAAGAGGGCAAGGGAAATCTTGGGTGAGAGTGGAATTGGAGAAGGGGCTTACATGTGTAAGTGATGTTGCCTGGTAGCAAGGAAGGAAGTTTCTGGGTCAGAGAGCTCGGAAGGCAGAAGTATTTTGGGTTCTTTTATAGCTACAAGATACATTTTATATATGGCTAGCAGATTTGGGTTGCAGTCTTACGGGCTATGCAAATAGGGCAGGCTCTAAATGACTAAAAATACAATTATTTGGGCTATTTATAAAGCAATTAGATGTGTAAAATTTTGGGTTTGTCTTGGACTAATAGTCCTAGCCTACCGTGAGGAAATCAACAACCTAGGGACCAATACAAAGCGGCCATCTGTAACTCACTTGTATAGCATAAGACTGATTCGACATTTGAAAATCAGTTAATGTAATCTATCACATCAATAGGCTATAAAAGAAGAGAAATATGATCTTACTGATTGATTCACAAAAAGCATGTGACAAAATCCAAAGCTCATTTATGATAAAAACTGTCAGCAAACTAGAAATAGAGGAGAACTTCTTCAACTTGATTAAAAAAAACCTACCAAAAAAAAAAAAGTCTAAACTATAGCTCATATTTTGCTGGATCCTTTCATCCTAAGATTGGAAACAAAGCAAGGATGTCGCTTTCCACCACTCTTATTGAACACCATACTGGAAGTTGTAGCTAGTGCAATAAGATAATATTTTTTAAAAAAGTCTCTGTATTGGAAAGGAAGAAATAAAACTGTCTACATTCACAAATGACATGATTGTCTGTATAGAAAATCTCAAAGAATAGACGAAAAACAAATAAATAAACCTCGTAGAACTAGTAAGTGATAATAATAAGGCAAAGATAATAACTGGTCAAGGATAGAACAATTTGAGCAGCAAAAGAAAGTAGTATTGAGTTATAACACACTGATATAAATAAATTATTGAATTAATGAATAAATGAGGAGAAGAGACAAATCTCCCGTGCAGAAGAATTCCATTACTTTATGGATCTACTCCACCCCACAGGTGGAGACGGAGAAATACCTACCTCCTCACTCCTTAAGTATGGGCTTTGCACAGTGACTTCTTTCCAAAGTGTACAGTATGGGGAAGGCGAAAAAGAGTAATTCTATTTTCTTTGTCAAATGGAGAAACTTGACAAACACCACTTCAGCCAAGTGAGCAAATCAATACCAATAATCATAAATCATGTGGAAAGTATGCACCCTTTATATGTTGTGATGAGAAAAGCACTTTACCAAAGTGGTCTTTCTTTGCAAAACCCGTAATCTCAATCCAATCATGAGAAAAACATCAGAAAATTTCAGTAAAGGGACATCCTACAATATACCAGATCAGCACTCCTGAAAAGGTGATCAAAGACAAAGAACGTCTGAGAAGTTGTCAGAGCCAAGAGAGGTCTAAGGAGACATGGCAACTAAATAAAATGTGGCATCCTGATAGGGCCTTAGAAAAGAAAAAAATTAGGTAAAAACTAAGGATATCTCCTGAGCATTGGGCTCTTTTACGGAATTATCTGTATGTGATCCGATTGACCATAGCAGCTCAAAAGGTTAAATGAGAAGCTTAGGGGGCAGTAAGTTTGTGTTAATGGTAGTGGGATAATTTGGAAAAGGATAGTAAGAATGGTTGTACAACTTGAAGAATGTAATCAATGTCACTGAATTGTACATGTAGAAATTGTTGAATTAGTATATGTTTTGCTGTGTATATTTTCACCGAAAAATAATAAAATAAAACAATTTAAAAAAAACAAAAGATATCTGAATAAACAATGGATCATAGTATATATTAATATCTTAATATTGGTTCACTAATTGTGACAAATGTATCATTGTAATGAAGAGAATTAATAATATGGGAAACTGGGGTATATGGAAACTGTACCACCTTTTCATTTTTTCTGTAATTTTAAAACTGCTTTAAAAACTAGTCTATTAAAATAATATAGAAAATGGATATGCACACTAAAGATGCAACTTGTAAATCTGTGGATATTTGTAGACAAGACAGAAAGTTTTGTAATAAAAAAAGTAAAGATAATGCTGTTGATTGAAAAGATTGTTACATGAATAAGTGCTGAGGTAGAGAAATCATGTGAGATGTTTCTGTTTTAAGAAATTTTTATTTAATACTGTTGTCAAACTTTCAATTAAAATTATGCATAAAAAGAACAGAATTTCTGAGGAAAAAAATACATGAAACTATCTGATGGGATGCCATAATGAAGTAAGTGTTCACGGATGGCATAGAGAAGTAGATGCTTTTTTAGAACCATGTTTATAAAATCACATTAGAATCAACCTTCAGGTTTTCTACAAAAATCACGTTTGGATGAGAATTTTTGATGCCAACCCCACATGAATTAATTGTCACTATGTTGACTAAAGAAGTCGGATGGTCTGAATATTTGACATGTCTACCCTCAGTTCTACATGCTCAATAGTATACAATTTGGAACTTAAAAATTAAAATTGAAACATTGACTGAGTGTGATTCATAATTCCGTTTTTAAATACCATTTGCCTCTATATTCAGCATATTTCAGAGTGTGTTAGTTGTTATTTCATATAATAACCATGGTTCTCCAATTTACTATGCACATGTAGATACATTCAAATATATTGAAAAAAGGAGAATTCCAATTTCGACCCACTGTTTTGAGGAATGCCGATAATTTTCATATGCAAATATTCGATGAACAATTAAAGTTCAGTTCAGCACAATGAGCTTGCCTCTTTAGAAAGCCTACTGAAAATTGGTCCTTTAGATCTCCTTTTAATTATTAGCAAGCTTTTAAAATAACTGTATTTTCTCTTTGTGCTAAGAAGGGATTGAAAACACCTGGCCTTTTCACAAATGCTCCTAGGGTTTCTTTAGAGGAGAATAAGCTTTGCTAGAGACCATGACCCCAATGTGAGGCTGTTTAAAGATTTTCAAAATAGATAAAATTATGAGTGTGTACAATAGGTCTGGATTTAGTTATTTCAAAGCAGTTATTTCTGTCACTTAAAACAGCAGGAAAAAAGATTCAGAAGTGATGGGCTATGAACTTGATTTGCATTACTGTTTCTATTGCTATTGTGGTTTATAAAAGGAGAGAGTCCAGTGGACTCATAATTGAAGAGGTTTTTTTTTTTTTTTTTTCCTAGTTCTATGTTTTTTAATACATTTTACGTAGAGGTTAAAAATTTAAACATCAATGATTGAACTGAAACCAAAAATACTAATGCTATTGCTTCCTAAAGTCATGTTCTGACAGTACTCAGCTAAGGGTCCAAGGTGTGTCTGAAATGTTTTCTGTCTGTAGTGCAAAAGGTTTAGTTAGCACAGATTTGGGATGTGTAGGATTAACTGCAGTGCCTGGAGTTGACAATAATTTGAAAGTGGGCCAGGGACTCCCATCGGAATTGTAAATCCTAAAGAATTAGGATAATTAGCACTTAGAACAAGATAACCTGCTCTTGTTTGTACAGATTGAAACTACTATGTATACCAGATTTGGGCAAGTAGGGTTAGAAAGAAAAGTGTAAGTCTTGAGTCCGGAATATTTCTCTGAGACACAGAGGGTTCCGTCTCAACCTTGAGTGAGGAGCAAGCTCTTAAAGGATCCTAGATGGCCAAGGCAGAACCTGTGGATATTTAGTTGTTACCCTGCTAATCTTCTGTGCTCTTTTCTCAGCCTAGAATCTTCGGAATTTTAGAAAATTGATATACTACACTAGTGCCTTAGGCTTGGAATAATTCAAATTGGAATGTGATCTTTTGATGCAGATTAGAGCAACTACACTGAGGCGTTTGAAGAAAGATCGCTTCCTCTGTATCTGGGAAATTTTCTACAGGATCAAGAAACTGACGGACCTTATAATGAAAATGTGATTGTATTATTAAATCTTTTAAGTAGCGGCAAAGGTATGGCTGATATTTTATGGTTTAGATTACGTTTTTATGTGCTGCTCATGTTACAGACTGATATTGTCATTTATTTGGCGAAGAAAGCTAAGCATAATTCTAGTTGTTAAAAAAAAATGTGAATAATCTAAGCTGGGTTTATTAATATTAGGCCCTATACAGTCAGTTGCAAAGGTTTCTGAGGAACATGATTAAAGAAGTATTCATACAGGCTTAGAGGACCTGAACATCCCATATTATGGCACCTGTGTTATTACCTTGCCAACAGGCACAATAATTGAGTAAATGACACAATGACTCTTTATTCTGATTTTTCATCATGTCAGTCAATTTCCGTAAAGAGGACTTACTTGATTCTTGATGAATATGCAAGGTTATCTTCCTCTCTGTCTTTCTTTCTATTACTTTTAAATACAGATAACTTTTCAGGGTATATAATTTTATAACACCCTCCACCCTTGCCATGGTAAAACTCGTTATACAAAATACAGACAAAGATAAATGTAGACATTTGTCATGTAGATCTTCCGTAAGTGCCTCAGAGACTAGTATTTTTCCACCCTTGCTTATTTCAGAATGATTTTCTTCTATATTACTGTGATTATTTTCTTTGGATATGTTTTGCTCAGTGGAATTGATGTCTCAAAGAATGTTCTCCTTTATAATCACTGTATTGGTCTCCAAAAAGTTTGTACTGACTTATAGCACCACAATCACAAGTGAAGCTGCCTATTTATCTCTACCCTTATTAACACAAGAATGTAAAATTTTGCAAGTTTTTTCAGTGGAAAGATACTTTATTTTTTCAATTAAGTGCTTCTATTGCTTGTGAGATTAAGTTTACATTTTAATTGGCTGTCTGTGTTTATTCTTTTGCGGTTTTCCTCTGCCTATATTTGTACTGAGGTGTGCTACATGTATTTTCTGGCCTGAATGGTCTGCTTCTGGCTCTTTAGGTAGAATGGTGGTAGTTTTTCAAATAAGTTTTGAAGTAGTTGTATGTATAAGCAGACAAATTTTACAGCTTTGTATACAGGATTAGCAAAATCTTTGCTAAATATTTACCATATCTATTTCTCCTTGTTGTATGAGAGCCTTGACCCTGTGCATCTTTATCAGCTGTGGTAGTATAGTCCTGCTGAGACCCTCTTTACTTGGTCAGATAGTCTGGCCCTGAACTGTTATGAGTCTTGACTGGTAATGATCAGAACTACCACCTCACTCCAAAGAATTGCCCTTGACTGATGGGAGTTGCCCCACTAGGAAATTTAAATTATAACCCCTCCCCCTAGGAAGTGCTCTTCAGCCAATGACTGAGTAATATGGGGCAAAAGCGACACCCTCTGGCCTCAAAGATGAATAATTTTATGGGGTAATGTATGCTCCAGAATGTTCCCCCTGTGAATCAGAACATGGCTAGACTTGATATAAGACCAAATCTTTGCTCTATTCCCCTTCTGTATTCAGCTTCAGTCCTTCCTTTAAATTCTTTCCCTGAAGAACAGTTCCCCTAAAATCCCAGCATGCCCTGACTCCTGTCTCAGGCTATGCTTCTAGGGGATTTGTGCTAGTTTCCAGCTCATTTTATACTCTCAAAGAAAATTTTAATGTAGTTAGGAAGTACATTATTAATAGTGGTAAAAGATGATTTTCAAGAAAGTGTAAAGCTATGACTTCCATACTGAAGTACAATTGAATATGTGTTAGAGATTTTATTGAACTCATGAAGGAACTAGGCTGATGCTGTAACTGGTTCAAAAGAGAATCCGAAGAACAGACAAATGTATAGATTAGGAATATTAAAATTAATATTTAAATGGAGACACAATTGTTTTTCTCTAGAGAGGAAGAGCTTTGTCAGTGGAAAATCTACTGTTCATGACAGAATTTATATGTCCGTAAAAACGCTTTGGCATGGTCATCAGTGACCAACCACCTACAGAAATATGAAATAGCTCAAAGGCAGTTAAAGACTAGACCCTGGAGAGGTCTCCTTTAGACATTGCATATTTTCCACTGAAGCATATTTTTTTTTCCACAATAACAATTAATTAGAAAATAGGCTCGGTTGTAAAAAATTATTTATTCAAGGAGGATAGCTTATATTCTCATTCCTAATGCATTTTTCTATTCTTCCCATTTCATTTATTTTTAAGTTTTTTCAATATGTTATGGGAGGAGAAACATACCAAGGAAAGCTTGTCATCATTTGGCTAGACATCTAAGAGTAAAATTGTATGCGCAGATAAAGGTTATGTATAAGGAGTAGAGACGGTACTTGAATAGAAGTTAAGGGATTTGGCTGTGAGTTTCTTGATGAATAGTTTTATACAGTTTAATAATCCTGTTATGGATTGAATTGTGTGCCCCAAAAAATGTGTGTCAACTTGGCTAGGTCAGGACTCCCAGTATAGTGTGGTTGTCCTCAATTTTGTGATTTGATGTAGTTTTCTTATGTGTTGTAAATCCTAATCTTTGCCTGTGGTTAATGAGGCAAGATTAGATTATGTTAAAGAGGACTAGGGTGGGATGCAACATCCTTGTGCTAGGCAATAAGCTATTGAAGAATGATATATAAATTTTGTCTGAAAAGTAAAATAAAAGACTGTATATAAAGCAAGGTGAGGTTTATGCAATAAAAGGCATAAATGAGGAGTTCACAATATCCTCTTGTTCCTCTTAATGGAGATAGGACATCCTCAATTCTTTCTCAGTATGCTTGTCTGTTTGCCTTTTTGTAAGTAATCTGGCTTGTTTGTTTTTTAATCAAGTGACTTTACAATTGAATTTAGGTTTAACACACAGCCAGGTGAGAGGTCCAGAGAGTGATCAGGCTTGTGAGATTAAGTAAAAGCTGCATGGTAAAAAATAAAGTCTTTCTTTGTGGCCAGAAATATACAATCTCAAAGGAATTCAAGTGTTCCAAAGAAAAATCTCCATGAGAAAGTAAACGGTATACAACTACCCAATTGATGGATGAAATGGTGTCTCCTAAAAATGATATTTTGAAGTCCTAACCCTTATGCCTATGAATGTGACTTTGTTTGAAAATTGAGCCCTTGATGATGCTATCAGTTAGGTTAATATGAAGTATGAGGTCACATTGAGCAGGGTGGGTCCTAACTCTATGCATTGATGTAAACATGGAGTATGAGGTCATATTGAGCAGGGTGGGTCCTAACTCTATGCATTGACGTAAACATGAAGTATGAGGTCATATTGAGCAGGGTGGGTCCTAATTCTATGCATTGATGTACATAAACGAGAACAGACATAGAGACACACAGAGGAAAGATGGCCACGTGAAGATAGATCTACAAGCCAAGGAACACTAAGGATTACAGGAGCTACCTGAAAATAGGAGAGAAACATAGACGTGTTTCTCTCTCAAAGCCTCAGAAGGAATTGCTCTCACAGATTTGTGGATAGTAAGTCAAATGCAACATGGGAAAGTGGAGTCAGGGAGGCCATTAAAACTAACTAGAATTTTTATACCCACAGTTTCCAGAGTTAGAAAGGAACAGCGCTCCATGACACAGGGCTACACAGGTGTTCCACCCCAGTACAAGGGAAGAACAAGCTATAACTATAGGAGAAGACTCATGTATGGCAAGCAGGATGGATTCAGCTAGATTATGCGGGCTTCCTGGAGACTGAGCATTTTGAATAATTCTGTAGGCTCAGGGAGCATAGGGGCTCTCCTTAGTGTTGGATACTTGGCTTGGGGCTGATTAGGATGGTTGCATAGTGGTCCAGGAATGTGAGAACCTGAGTGTGTGGAGAGTGGACTTAATCAGCTGCTAAAAAAGAAGAATGGACCAGCCTCCAACCAAGGCCTCAAACTGTGTCAAGACAGTATTTTAAGAAAATTATACTGCAGGGATCAACATGGCTGATATGTTGATTTTGACTTCTAGCCTCTAGAACTGTGAGACAATAAATTTCTATTTTTATTAGCCAACCACTTTGTGGTATTTTATTATAGCGGCCCTACCTAGGAAATAAAGACAAATACCACAACTAAATCTTAAGGGAAAGCAACAGTTTAGTTCTACTTTAATTATTATCATGGGTTTGCATTGTTATATATTTACGAAATGGAGAAATAAATTAAAGAATGATGACAAATTATATCCATTACCAAAGACTCAATCTGTATGGCAAATAACTTTCCAGTATTATTAATTTTATGATGTTTCTCAATCTATTGAAATCAATTTAAATAGTAACTTTTTATGGAATGGAAACATTTTCTTTCCTAATTGCAACTATTTGTGTGGGCAGTAGTATTATCAAACATTAAAACTATCTCATAATTGAGTAAGATGTACTAGTCACAATTAAATGTGATGTTTTTTTAATAAAAGAACTTGTGATAAATATTATAAAAACATTTTATTATCACCTGCTTCCAGCTCCTACATTTTTTCTCTTGTCCACTAGCTATTATTATAATTGTCAAAGCAATTAATTTCACTGCTTTTATCCTTAGAAAAGAAATAGAGAGGATTAAATACATATACGTGGTAGACAAGACAAGAGACATATGTACTCTAATTTTTTTCTAAGTGTACCTTTGGAACTATTTACATATTTAAACACTATTTACATAAGTGGGACACTCTGATTCATATCCTAACTATAAAACACACGCGCACACATGTGCATCATTTATGTGCACATATGTGCATACAGTGTATGTTTATTCTCCATGACTGCTTTGGTCATTCAATCATGTAACATATATTGAGGAGATACTGTATGTTAGGCAGTCTGAGAAAGGAAAACAGTATCCCAGGAGCATGTAGCATGTAGGGAAGTCTGGGATTTGGGTAAAAGCTAAAGCAATTATGAAGAGCATAGATATCATTGTAAACCAAGGCAATAATCAGAATACAGAAAGTAATACTATTTAAAACAATAAAACAAGGAACAGAAATGGAAGAACTAAATGACTCAGATTGATAGTTAGGTTAGCGTTATAAGAAAAGCATAGTGGATTGAGGAGGGCATTGGTGATTCAGTGACAGAGTTCTTGCCTTCCTTGTAAGAGACCCAGGTTCGATTCCCAGCCAGTGCAGCTCAGCGCAGCCACTGTCTGTCTGTCAATATGGGCTTGCAAGCTGCCATGATGTTGAACAGCAGAGCTCTCAGAAAGAAATATCTGTGATCTACTTCTGAAAAACTGGCCATTGAAAACTATGAATTACCATGGTTAGATCTTGTTGTGCAGGGGGCCCCCATGAGTCAGGACAAATAGAGGGTAGCTACAACTATCTATTGGATTGAGGACTATTTTACTGTGCTTCCCTCTTGTATCCACACTAAAATAATAGCCATATACCAATGATGTTAAAAAAAAAAAGAAGCATTAATTTACAGAGTCTACTATAAGGTAAAGAAGAAAGGAAATAAACATTTTTGGAAACTGAAAAAGCAAACGGATGGGTTACAGCTGACTTAATCAAGCAGGAAAAGATGAACACAAAGTTCCAGCATGGGTAATAGGGGCAGGCCAATAAAAGCAACCTGGGATTTTCCACAGAGCCCCAGAAAATACCGAGTACTCTGAATGTAGAAATGCTGACTGGTAATGAACACAGGAAAAAATGTGTAAGCGTCTGTGAAAGAAGTGATCTGAGGATTAGTATTCTTCTCTCACTGCTCATCCCAAACAGAGCTCTAGCAAAAGACTAGATTTAATCACAGTGGAGATTGAACTAAAAGGAGTCTGGACTCTGACACATTAAAAATTATTGAAATCGTGTATATTGAACTGAGATAATGTAATTGCAAGAATATTTATAAAGACTACTGAAATTGTTAGTCCTCTTCCTCTGTGAGTATAATAGAATATCCATAAACCATAGAAGTGATATAATAGGGTAAGTAATTAGAATGATGATTCTTATAATAATACCTATGACCGATATAAAGCAATCAGTGTTCAATGAATACTGGAAGAAATTAAGGTGTCTCTGTAAAGAAGAAAGACCATGTTAAGAAGTAGAAATTTTGATGAAGGCGTATTCATTGTCCAAAGCTTTGTCCTTGAGAGCCTTGTCTTTTCTCTATACTCTGGCCAGTAGTGGCTTCCTCATGATTTGAATATTCACATCTAAAATATATTGTACATCTACTGATGGTCTTTCCTCTGAAGCTCCAGACACACATAAGATATTGCATATGGCAAGTCCAATTGAAAACTTCAACGGCAAATTGCTCGAAACCAAAACGAAATTTTATCATTTTTCTCTTCCAAATTAATTTATCTCTCTGTATTTCATCACCCATTATAGCACAAAAATATTCCTAGGAGCCTAACGAACCACCACATCTTCTAGATTCTTTAACAAGAAGAATGCAGTCTGCCATCCAAAATCTCAAAATCTGTTGTAAAGGTGCCAGGTCTGTTAATTTTATATTCCACTGACAACAAGTAAGAGTCAAAAATTTGTGGATTTATGTTTCTCACTCTTGGCCATTTGCAGTCCCACAGGCTTTTCTTAACTACAAACAATCACGAAGACTTCAGGCAGCAGTGGGTAGCTCCCCATCAGGGAGCCCCAGTTAGTACTTTTCATTGTGTTACTAAATTACTAAATCTTGCCTGTAGTCCCTATTTGTTTATTTCATTTTGTTTTGTTTTTCCTTCGTGAGAATGTGCTTATGAATATTATTCTTTTATGTTATTTCACTTGGCAAATATTCATGCAGACACTCTTCTGTGTGTTAGTGATGCACCATGAATGGCACGGACAGTGCTCCTGTCTTCTAGGACACTTCTAAATAAAGAAGTTCAGAGGGTACAAGACGTGCTATGAAGAAAAAACAAGGTGGATAATGAAGAACAAAGCGAATGCTATTTAACAAGTTTTATATAACCATCTTTGAGGAAACATATTACTTAGCTATTGTTACACGCCAACCCATTTTAAAATACAGAGCCTGTGAGTTGGCGATTGGGAAGGATCTCAGCTGGATGTTCTTCTGATCTCAGGTTTACTGATGTATCTATGACCAATTGCTGAGGTGCTTAATTTAGGATAATCTTAGTTGGGATGGCTTTTCATTGTTTCATGTTGTTGTTGTTAGGTGCTTATCAAGGTGATTCCAACTCATAACGACCCTGTGTACAACAGAACAAAACACTACTGGGTCCTGCGTCATCCTCACAACCGTTGCTATGCCTGAGCCCATCGTTGCAGCCACTGTGTCAATCCATCTTGTCGAGGGTCTTCCTCTTTTTTGCTGACCATCTGCCTTACCAAGCATGATGTCCTTCTCCAAGGACTGAGCCATGCTGGTGATATGTCCAAAATAAATGAGACGAAGTCTTGCCATCCTCGCATCCTAGCTGTACTTCTTCCAACACAGATTTGTTCATTATTCTGGCAGCCCATGGTATATTCAATATTCTCCGCCGATACTGTAATTCAAAGGCATCAATTCTTCTTCGAGCTTTCTTATTCATTATCCAGCTTTCACATGCATATGAAGTGATTGAAAATATCCAACAAACTATCCTATACTTATTGTCTTGGCAGATCACTTCTCAAGAGACCAAGCTGAAGAATTGGAGGTCTTTAAACTTTAGGCTGGTGTCTTTGTTACCTAGTGCTGCTGTAACAGAAATAACACAAGTGAGTAGCTTTAAAAAAACAGAAATGTATTTTCTCACATTTCAGGAGACTAGAAGTCCAAATACAGGTCATGGCTTTAGGAGAAGGTCCTACCTTGTCTATTTCCGGAGGGATCGGTCCCTGGAGAAGGACATCATGCTTGGTAAAGTAGAGGGTCAGTGAAAAAGAGGTTGACCCTCAATGAGATGAACTGACACAATAGCTGCAATAATGAGCTTAAGCATAACAACAATTGTGAGGATGGCACAGGATCAGGCAGTGTTTCATTCTGTTGTACATAGGGTCGCTGTGAGTGACAACTGACTCTATGGCACCTAACAACAACAACAACAAGTTAGTGCCAGCAGTCGTTGATGTTCCTGAGCTTGTAAACGCATCTGTCTGCATCATCTGCCTTCCTCTTCCCCCTGTGTGTTTCTCTATGTCTATTCTTTCTATAACTCAGAAGTGACCAGGTTTAGGATGCACCCTACAAAGGTTTGAAACATTAACATAAAAAAAGAAAAACCTATATTTCCAAACAGAGTCATATTTACAGGTAGAAGGGGCACAATCTACCACCCAGGATCTCAAAATTCTGTAGAGAAGCTGCCAAGGAAGTTAATTTTATATTCCACTTATAAAAAATAAGAGTGAACAATCTGTGGATTTCAGCACACAATTTAGGGGGACCCAAGTCAATTCATAACAACTGGGAAATGACATACTGTCACCTCTTCTGCATTCTCTTGGTCAAAGTAACTCCCAGGGCCAGCCTTCTTGAAGTGAGGAACCGCAAAGACACATTGTATAATAGCAGGGTTACAGGAAAGGGAATAATTGCTATCATTTTTGAACAACATTTGAGCAGAGACTTGAATGAGAAGAAGCAAAGCATGCAAATATAGGGAGGAGGTGTTTCTAGAACTGGAAGCACATGGTGCAAAGTTTCTGAGGCATAGGCATGCTTGGTATGTTCAGGAAAATGAAAAAAGGCCAATGTGACTGGAGGTAGACTATGAGAGATTGACTTGCAGGAGATAAGGTCAAAGAAGTAACCATGGGCAGACTAAATGTCCCTGGGGTCCTTTCATTTCCAGAGCTGATGACACTTTTATTCATATATTCTTTGTAACCTATGTCTCAACTTTGTGTTAAAAATTAGGTACACTAATAATCTATAAATGACCCACTTATAATTATATATTTTAAACACTGTAATTATAGTTTGGCTGGAAATATAAAATTGTGTTTTAAGATTAAATTCCACTCATACTTTTTACTTATATGAAAAACTCTTCTGTAATATATATTTCCAAACCTTTAACTATTATGTATATAAATACATAAGTGAAATACCTATGTTTGTAAATTTTTATTTTTATCAATACTAGGAAATATACATGGAGAGCATGAACCAACCCTAACTAAGATGATCTACAAAGTCCCAAAGTACTAATGAATCCCCTAATGATACTGACATTTATCCTGTTTTAACAGAGTCTCTCATGCTACAGCTTCCCTCAGTTACCTGTAAAGTCCAGAGAGCTACTTTATTTCCTGGAATCACCATTCATAGGCTGGCCTATTGCCCACGTATTTTGAAAGCAAAACTGTGTGTGGATAAAGGGTCATTATGGTGATGTAAGGTAAAGTAGTATAGCAGGGGAAAAAGAAAATTGGGGATGTTGTAAGACAGCTAAGACTTAGTTCCAAAATACCACATCACTGTCTTTCACCTACACTGTTTAAACTCACAAGGTTATAAGTTGCAGTACGCACTTTCTTCTCTTCCCACCCTTTTTATCATTTTCTCCAGATTTCTCCAGAGACTATTGACTGCTTAATGTTCCCCAATAAAGTATTTTATTAAATTGTCAAATTTCACTTTTATACTTAGAAAGTGAAAAAAGCTACTTAGCAATTTCAATCTTAAAAAACAAAAAAGAGGGACTCCGGCAAGCTGGCGGTCTAGGCAGAAGCACCACGCCGTCCCTCCACAACAAAGATCCGAAAAACTAAGCCAAACAGAGAATCAACAATCCTGAAACCCTAGAACATCAAAT
>NW_004443948.1:21602060-21639783 GCF_000243295.1 Trichechus manatus latirostris | reverse complement strand
TGTGGGGTTGTTAACCAATGTCATAAAACAGCATGTGTGTTACTGTTACATGAGAAACTATCTGTTCTGTAAGCCTTCACCTGAAGTACAATAAAATATTAAAAAAAAATAAAAAAGATTAAATGCCTACTCTGTTTTTGTGGTGGCCAACACACTGAGAGATATGAGAGTCAACTTAAGTTTTCAGTATAGTATAGAAACTGGAATTGAAGGTAATAGTGATTATGTATTCAAGTACCAGTCTGTCCCAATGACTCCGTCTGATACCTATATAACTGAGGAAACCATTGTGAATGTGCTCTGTGGAAATAAATGAGGGCAACCCAAATGAGAACAAACAGAACCTATTTAGGGCTTGCTGTAACAAAAGAGTCACTATCACTTTTGTTTGGCAGATCCTCAAAGGCAAGCAGGGAACTAGAAATGTTTTTAAAAAACAGAAGGCTTCAGATATGCTTGATTGAAGTTTACTGTCATGGAAACCAAAAAAACCAAAACCAAACCCATTGCCATCGAGTAGATTCCGACTCACAGTGACCCTATAAGACAGAGTAGGACTGCCCCATAGTTTCCAAGGAGTGCCTGGTGGATTTGAACTGCCAGCCTTTTGGTTAGCAGCCATAGCTCCTAACTACTGTGCCACCAAAGTTTCTGGGGATGTTAGAGACAGGGCCAAGTACTATGGCTTATCATTGATTTGGGAAGCATATCTGGCTTTCTCTCCTTGGTCCTGAGTTGGAAGCAGGAACAAAAACAGGAAAGTTGGCAATCATGGTCAAGTTCTGACCTTCTGGAACAATTGCTACAGAGGTTGTAGTTTGGTTTCCTGAGCTTCTTACATGGGTCAAAGTTCTAGTGTCATATGTGGTCTGGCAATTTTTCATTTGTATATTCAGTCTGTCAGTTCTGTGGAATAGTCTTCAAGTGTGAGTTAAAACTGAGCTAAAGTAATAATCCCTAATTGACCATGTTATGTTTTAAATGCAATAATTATTAAAGGCTTATAAATAAAAAATTACATCTTAAAATTTAATTATATTTTTAAAAAAGCATCCAAAAAAACAAACAAACCCAAACCCACTGCCATCAAGTTGATTCTTATTCACAGGACCCTATAAGACAGAGTAGAACTGCCCCATAGTGTTTCCAAAGCTGTAATCTTTACAGAAGCAGACATCTTTCTCCAATGGAAAGGCTGGTGAATTCGAACCATCGAACTTTTGGTTGGCAGGTGAGTGCTATAACCACTGCACCACCAGGGCTCCTGCCTAAAAAAAGCTTACTCTCTTTATATACAGTTCTAAACTCTGTCATTAACTGTCTGTTCACTGTATAGACAAAATTATTTGAAAGTCAAATAAAAGTGAAAAGTCTACATTTGCTTTGTGTGAGAAGTAATGAGACTAAATAACTATGTATTTATATTCAGTCCTAGGATACAAAATATATTAATTAACATGGTACAAAGAAAGTGAGAGACAAGAAAATTATATATGTGACTCTCATAATGTCAAAAATATTATTTATTGAAGAAAACTTTTTATAACCTTGAAGGTCAGCATTTTTTAACTCCCAAAAACTTGTGAAAAGTTCACCATTTAAAAAAAATTACAATCTTAAATATTATGAAACATTCTGTGATGACCAATGGATGCTCATAGTACAATCTATCAGAAAATGCAGTGTTTTAAAAGCAGAGAACTTACACTCTATCATTGAATTCAGTTCCATTCAATTACCCATACTGACCTCATTAAGAGGTTTATGAGGAAGCAATGAAATCTGTGATTTGTAGGACACTGAAAACCAAGAGCTATTGATGTGCATATTGTTATTGTTAAATGGTGCCTTGGAGCAGATTTCAACTCATAGAGACCCCACGTGACAGAGTAGAACTGCCTCACAGGGTTTTCTAGGCTGTAATCTTTACTGGAGCAGATGGCCAGGTCTTTCTCCCCTGGAGCTGTAGGGTGGGTTCCAACTACCAACCTTTAGGTTAGCAGCCAAACACTTAACCATTGATTTGTGTGATAGGGTTGGAATACTTTAGTGGTTAAAAAAAACATGAGCTCTGGAGATACACAGTGGATAATTTTTCCCCCTCAGTTTACTGCTTGTTGGCTATGTTACACTGGACAAGTGAACTTCTTTATGACTCACTTCATTCATTTATAAAATGGGGTGGATATGAATAGAACCAAGCATCCCTAGGTGAGGCAATCAGTTAAGTGCTCCACTACTAGCCAAAAGGTTGGTAGTTTGAACCCACACAGAGGTGCCTCAGAAGATGTGACTGGCAATCTGCTTCTGAAGGGTCACAGCCTTGAAAACCTATGGAGCAGTTCTACTCTGCACACATAGGGGCACCATGAGTCAGAATTGACAGGACAGCAGTGAACAACAGCAGCAACATGAACAGAACCCATCTTGATTAATTGCTTTATGGGTAAAATTTAATGAGACAATGTACATATAAAGCACCTGTCTTAGTTCCTCACTAATGCAGAAGCTCGATCAGTGTTCACTATCATAATTATAAGAATCATGACCACCATTTTCAGTAGGTTTTTTTTTTTTTTTTACCACCCCTCTTTAAAAAATCAAAGCAATAGCTTTTCTTAAGTGATTAATTGTATTTTAGGAAAACTAAGGAAGAAACCCTGGATTCCTGGTGGCATAGTGGTTAAGAGCTCAGCTGCTAACCAAAAAGGTTGGCAGTTCGAATCCACCAGCCTCCTTGGAAACCCTAGGGACAGTTCTACTCTGTCCTATAGGGTCGCTGTGAGTGGGAATCGACTAGATGGCAACAGGTTTGGTTTTTTTGGTTTTAAGGAAGGAACTCTGGTGGTGCAGTGGTTAAAGCACTTGGCTGCTAACCAAAAGGTTGGAGGTTTGAACCCACCAGCTGCTCTGTGGGAGAAAGATGTAGCACTCTGCTTCCGTAAAGATTTACAGCCTGGGAAACCGTATGGAGCAGTTTTCCTTTGTCCTATGGGGTTGCTGTAAGTCTGAATCAACTCGATGGCAATAGTTTTTCCTTTTGGGCATAAATATAAGAGCAGAAACTGTTATTCTCATCTGTATGAGAATCAACCTGTGTACAATCTGGAACTGTATAACTGAAATATAACTTTTTGAAAGTACAATAGTCTTTCGAAGAATCACTACGAAAGTAAATTGGACATTGTAGAATGTTGCAGGGACCAAAGTAAGAGCGATTCACAACTAAATGTACTCATGAACTAAGTCCCAACAGTAGATTTACTTTAACTTGTCAAATATAAAATTGAATTCATTGACTCTGACTTTTCCCAATATACCTTTCCTTTAACAAACAAATCCAAGTGTGATAAACTTGGTTTTTGGATTATTTTGTTTTCTAGTCTAGTTTTATCACTCAGGATTCAGAAGGGAATAACTGGTCATGGTTTTATTTTCTCACTGGTGCATAACAAATTGTCACAAATATATTGGCTTAAAATAAGCTATTTTTTATATCATAGTTTTCATGCGATCAGAGGTCTGAAAATGGGCCAACTTGTTCCTCTGCTCAGGGTCTCATCAGGACTAAATTCAAGGAGTCAGTTGACCTGTATTCTTTTATAGAGCTTGACAGAATTAATTTCTCATGCTGTTAGGGCTGTAGGACCAGGACCACAATCAAGTCCTAAAGGCCACCCGCAGTTCCTTGCTATGTGGCCCCCACCATCTTCTAGCCAGCAACAGAATGAACTCTCTCTCACACATGAGATCACTTCTTTTTAAGAGTCCTACATGATTAAGTCGGGCCCAACCAGATTGTTGTTGTTAGTTGCCACTGAGCCGTTTCTGACTCATGGCAACCCCATGTGTTACAGAGTAAAACTGCTCCGTAGTTTTCTTGGCTGTAATCTTAACACAAGCAGATCACTAGGCCTATTTTCCATGGTACTGCTAGTGAGTTCAAACTGCCAATCTTTAGGTTAGCAGTCCAGTGCAATATATTTGTGACACTTAGGAATTTTGTTTTATTAGAGCAAGATCAAATAATTAGGACCTTAATTATATCTGCAAATTTTTTTTACTTTTATCATATAAGGTACTAAATCATAGTTGTGAAGCACATCACATCCACATTCAAGACAAGGGATTTATATAATCTGTGTAGACCTCAGGGCAGTAATCTTTGGCAACATCATAGAATTCTGCCTACCACAGTCAGAGAGCAGAAAATAAATTTGATACTTCCTGGAAAAACATGACCCAAGTTTAAAACATTCCAGTGTATGCAAAACTAATTGACTGATTATATGAGAGAATGTTTGACAATCCCAATACAACCAAATAGTAACATTTTGAGCACTGTGCAAAATATTGTATTATGATTTTACTAATTATCTTAATTTAATGGCATTAGCTCATTATAATTCTATGATAGATTTCAAGTAAATGGTATAACACTCAGAGAGAAAAAGATTGCAAACAATTATAATAACAAAGTCAAATTTAAAGAAAATCTTTCTTTATGAAGAAGTGAAGTAACAAAACACCTAGTTGGATTTGTCAAAACCTAAATCATTAGGAAAATTTTATGCGGCCTTAAGATAAATGGTTATGCTATTCCAAGAGATTTCTTAAGAGGACATTTAGAGTATAACCATATGTTTACATTATCAAATAAATTATATTATACATTTTAAAATCAAATGATTTTACCATGAAAGACTTGTATGATCTTTGATTTCTAGTTGACTAATCTAAATCTTTTCTCAATTACTGATAAGTTTGGAAAGAATGTGAAAAATGAATATATCTAAGTTAGCAATGACTAATCATGGCTTAATAAAGTACCCACCACAAAGTTATTAATATTTAAACAAAAATAGATGGATTTTTAATATTAGCAAAAAAACAAACAAACAGAGGGTTAAAGAATATATTGTTAAATGTGGTGGTTTCTGAGGTTTGGAATCACATCAGGTAAGGTTGTAACTGTGCCTCTTTTTCATTCAAAATAACTTGTCTTCTAGTATTATCTCTTTTCATTAGAACCTGGACTCACTTTCTATTCAGTTGCCACTACTAATACACACTCTCCTACTATCTGGCTTCTTTTACACATATCCCTGGCTTCTGTCTTTTAACTTTCCTCAGGCATTACTGGCCCTTCGGTTATCAAAATTTCTATTTGTCACTTTTCGTGTATTTTATCTTTTAAGGTATCTACTTAGACCACATCATCAGGAAAGACTAATCATTAGAAAAGGACATCTTGTTTGGTAAAGTAGAGGATCAGCAAAAATAAAGAAAACTTTCAATTAGATGGATTGACACAATGAACTCAAACATACCAATGATAATGAAGATGGTGCAGAACCAGGAAAAGTTTTGTTCTGTTATGCATAAGGTCACCATGCGTCAAAGTCAACTCAACAAAAATTAACAACAACATCGATCATTGTTTACTCTTCTCTCTTCTTCCCATGTGATACATTAGAAGTAGGTATAGCTGGATAAAAGAAAGTTTTTGATTAATTAGAAATAACAAATCCACTGAATACAAAAATTTCTTATGACTCATATTCCTGTTCAGTGACATTATTGTTCTCTAGTTATCATATGGTGATTGTGTGGGGAAGATTACATGCTATTGTTTTATCTGTATGTTTGGGAAATCAGTTTTAGGTTGTATCATTCATCCATGTAAGGGTATATTACATAATAAAACCAAACAAATTTTCATGATTTGAAATGCATGTTTAAATGAGAAACACAAGATGAATAACAGATTTATCAAAACTACTTCTTTTGTACTCTCAAGTGGGTTTTCCTTTCAATAGGTTTATGAAGTGTGTCTTGGTTTATTTAATGTTTTGCTTCATTTTGTACCTATTCTTGATTGATTTCTTTCATTTGCTTTCCCCTTTTAAGGTGGCCCATGTTTTCCCTTTCCCTTTTAACTGATCATCTTCCCCTCCCCATTAATATCCTTATAACGCATTAATTAACAGTAGTAAAATAAATTGTCAAGGCATAATATTTGACAGTAGTATGCTTGTCAAAGTTGTGAAAACGTGATCAATTCACATACTCTTACAGCATACTGCCAGAACCTTTTACAGATGTACCCACATTTTTGATCACTGTTGATACCTTCATTTCAAAAAAAAAAAAAAATTTCTTTTTACAATTATAATCAACTTTCACCTGGTCTCCTAAAACTTGTTTTCCCCTCAACCCATTCTTCCAGAGCTTTCTTTAGAAATAAAAGAGATGGGATCTTTCGTTAGTTTAAAACCCTTCAATTCCTTACCATCGTATTTGTGATGAAATCTGTATTATTTACTGCGGTCTGTTTTGTTCCCAAGTTATCACTGTCTCTCTCTCCAAAGTCTCTTTCCGCCTTAATCAGGATGATCTAGGAATAATGACCTTCTTCTGTTTTCCAAATCTACCAAGTTAACTTCTTCCTCTTAAACCTTGAGCCTCCAAATCTACCAAGTTAACTTCTTCCTCTTAAACCTTGAGTCAAGCATGTTTCTTCTCCCTAAACTTATCCTCACAAACCTTGTTCTCTCTTCCTTCTAAAAAAAAATGGAAGAAGTCATTTCTTTACAGAAACCTTCACACTGAGTTGTATTACACATTATTCTCTGTAACAATATTCTTTATCTTATTTCCTAACATTTCACATGTTAAAACTATTTACTTATTTGTTTGCTTATTTACTAATGTCCCCACTTTACTATAAGCTCTGTATAGGCAAGTAGTGTATATGCTTTGCTCACTATATATCCAACACATTTGATAACTGATGAATGTTTATTGCATGAATGAATGAATAAAGATCTAGTGGTCAGTATCACTAGGATGGAGTTTTTTTCATTAATTCCAATAATATCAAATATTCTCTGCCAACATAGGATACAACATTTTAAAAGGTAAGCACTACTCTCCCACCTAATCTCTCCCAAAGTCTTCAAGGAGAACGACCTGTGAGAAGCTAGTTATGCTCCAAAAAATCAGAAGGGAGGGGAGGGTTCATGCTGAGATGGCTGAGCCCAAATCAGCAACTGGAGCTGTTCCTATGGACAATTGCAAATTCAAGCAGTAACTTCAGATATAGTTTTACTCTGGATTTTATTAAGAGTCAGCAAAGGAATTTTAAAAAAGGGAAAAAAAAAAGAATTATTTATCAAAATAGCTCATGACATCCCACCCCGTTGTCATTCATGTTCTTCATGAATTGTTTCTAGATTATAAGAAATATGCATCCTAGGATCAGAGATGGGAAATCGGGAGGATGGGTGATATATCTCTGTTTCGTACCTCTTCCTTCCCACCAATATCTCCAGTAAATAAGCATTTGCGCTATTGTACTATTTTTGTTTGTTTGGTTTTTGCTTTTTATTTTTCATACCCCAAAGACTGGTATTAAAAACTGCTTGATTGTATGAAATAAAGTGGGTAGTATAGACTTTAAATTACTGCAATTAACCTAGAAGTCTTTCTGCAATAATAATGACTGAAATATGGCAACATCAGTTCTGGATTAATAGTATTTTTTTTTTTAAATCTCAGGTCACAGGAGACTGAAGAACTGTAAGCAGCAAATTGTGTAAGCCCCATGATGTATCATAAAACAAATTATGTATATTAATATTTATCAATGACCCAAAAATTTCATATACTAATTATATAAAATGCTTTTAGTTGTATCTAAATCATTTTAATCATCAACAAGTCTTCTTTTGAATGTAATGCTACATAATTAAGAGTTACAGACTTTCAGATAGTAATAATCAGTGAGTAAATTAACAAAAATAATTTATAGCTTTCTAGGTTTTATTAATGTACAGAGTATTATTTCACTCCTACGTTAGAAGAAACATTACATTTTTTTCTTATTGTTGTGATAATAATAGATGGGATTATGAGGCTGTTTAAAGGAAAGAATATTATTCACAATATTTAAAGCATTTGAAATATAAGATTTTAAGAATGGAAAAGTACATTCTAGATAAATAGCATGATATCCTCTCTGTTATATCTAAAGATGCCAGTTGTTTAAAACAAATAATTTGCATCTTTCTATTTACCTACAATATTTTTATGTGATTATCAAGTAGAAAATACTTTTTCTCCTATAAAACACAACTTTTTAAAATAAATTTATATATATATACCTTTCACAATTAAAAATAAAATATGAATATACACAATACAAAAATAATAGTATTTAGATTTGTTTTCCTAAGGTATTTCTAATTAGTTTTAGGTATTGTATTATTAATATAATAATATTATAATATATGAAACATTACTGTTAAAAAAAAACAATATAAAATAAGCAGTGCACTTGATAGAGTGGACTAATTTCCAAATATTACTGAGTGTGTAAGCCTCAGTATTTATAATGTGATGTCCTCAGAGGAACCTCAAAAGAACTGGCCTGTAATCTGCTTCTAAAAAATCAGCCACTGAGAACCCTATGGAGCATGGTTCTACTCTAACACGTGGGGTCTCCATAGTCATAAGCAATTCAACATTTTTTTTTTTTAATACAACATTCCACTAAGCACTTTGGGGTTTCCAAACTTGCCTTTAACACAGATTATCACTACTAGAGCCTCACCTCAAGTATGAGGAGGAGAAGTTTTCTTCATGGTGAGATTCAACACCATGGGCATTGAAAATGAGTGTCAATTCGTATGAATATAAATTTCAAAGGAATACTTCTAGAGTGTCTTAATCTGGGTTCTCCGGAGAGTGAAGCTCAAGGCAAAGAGTAGTGTCCATGGGAATGTGGTGCCAGAAGGCAGAAGTGAGAGACATGAGGTGAAACAGGGAAGGAGGACGAGCTATAGAAGAATTTATTATGGCCATCCCTACAAACCACAAGACTCGTCTATGAGTCAGGTTTCTTAACGAGATACTACCATGACTATGGGGAAATTCAAATCAGCTACTGATGTTTTAAAAATGTTTATTTAAAGCAATGGCAAAATTTATTTTTAGCAGAAGAAACTCATTTCTTATAAATGGATATTCCTAGATCTAGAGATTTAAATATAAATCTAACTATAGATGTAGGTATGAATGTGACATTCATAGGATCAATTATTAGAGATTTAAAAAGATAATTATTATTTCACTAATTATTTCAACAAATATCTATTGGGTATTCACTATGTATCAAAAACAGCCTCACAATTCTAAAAAGCCAGGAACTTTCCTCTTTAGCTAATATATTGATATTTATTTACATATTAATTGAAGATTATATTTTATTTGTACTCTACAAATAATGTGGCAGAGTCAGTGTTGTACCTTTTACATTTAAAAAAAATTCTTGAACTTAACCTTGTGATTGACATATTTCTTTGGGACACATCTGGAAATATCAATTGTCTTTTATTAAGCATTTATCTGTTCAGTGATATCTGTTATGCTATGATTTATTCCTGACAAGCAGCACTCTTGGGTGAAACGTGTTTTCTTTGCATGTCACCCTGAAAATATCTCATAGACAAAGCTTTGACAGGTTACGTGCAGTGTTCTCTATAGTTATTTTGTATTATTTTATGAGATTTTTTGCATTATAAAAATCCCTATTTTGAAAAGATAATTACTTCTTTAAAGATATGATAAAATATTTATTTAATTCAAACATTTAGAGGTCTAGGTCTAGGTCCTTGGGGTTTTACGTGTGTTCAGGATATTTGAATAAAAGGGTAAATTATAACATTCCTAGTTTCAGACTGGGGAAATCTTTCATAATACTGTCTACATTTGCATCAATATGAATATAGAGTTTCAGTATTTAAAATAGAAATAATAAATATATATCTGAATAAAACTTCTCTTAGTTCTTTCCACATGAATAAAATGAATCATTGAATTTCAAACAGTTTTGATCATTTTTTAAAAGTATTTTTCACACAGCCAGTTAGAAAAACATTTTTATTATAGTTTTGTTTCATGATTGATTTCAATATTTGGGATTTTATTATTAATATTATAATTAATAGGTATTGTTTTTGTCACTTTCTGTGGGTAACCTAATACCTTTACAGTTTTTGAAATGTATGACTTCATGAAAAATACTCAAAGTCTAAGTATCTCAGTTTCTTTGTCTGTAGCATGGTGATAATAATTGTTTTTACGTTAAGATTAAATGGAATAATGTGTATAATTTTCTGGAATAGCTTCTGATGATTTCCCAGTAAAGGGCAACTATTTTGATTATATATAATAGATGGAAATTTGCCTCATACCATACTTTCATTATCACTACTCCTTAAACCTCAAGTACTTTTTACTTCAGACTGACAAAGAAAAGCAAATAATTTTTTCTTTTATGATTTTCTATAACACTCTCAGAGCATTTCTTTTAATGCTTTTTAATAGTAAAATATTATATCACACAGAACTACTTGTACTAAATTCTGAGTAAACTTTTTGGATTCTTGTACCCTTGGTGAAAGATTTTTGGCTTATGTGTTTCTTTCAGACTTACTGATGAAAACCCTCTGGAGTTCTCAATTTCTGTCATATTTTTTACTTTCTGCCTAAGCTCCGGATAACTTTGGCTCTTGTTTGCTAGAATATATCTCTTGCCTCTTATCTGTAATCATGTCATGCAACAGATTGATCTTCCTGAATCACCTTGATGTCCTTTACACTCTGCATCCCTTTATCTGCTATCTTGCGCAAATATATCACCTTAGCTCATGGAGTTTTGTAGTAACATATTTCTACTAAGGTAACTTAGTAACCCAAGTGTATTCTACAATAAAATTGAAATTGAAGGAAAAAAATGTGTATACACGGTGAGAGATAGGGAGAAAAAAGGAAAAAGAGAAGAGAGGTAAAGGAAAAGAATAAGAGGCATCACAGCAGAGTCATGGTGTTTCTTAGAGACATTAGCAACACTTTTAGTTACTTAGAATATGGTAGAATGTGAGATTAACACTTACATTTAGGGGAGAAGAGTTCTTTTAATTACACTAAGTCACAAAACACAGAATTAAAAACAAAAGCAATTTGTTTTTGAGAATGTCTATCATTATCATGTCTGAAAAAAATCATGTTTTAAGGTTTATGGCACATATAAGAGAGATTCCTCATGATACTAAACACATGAAAACGTATATTGTAATTATTTATGTAAATTTCAATATTAAAGGATCATTTTCTAATTAAATTATGTACCAACCAAATTGTCTTACATTGTTTCTTTAGGAAGCTCAGAATGGAAAGTCATGTCTTGGAAGAAGAAGTGCCAAACTGCACTTCTGCATGATTACTCCAGGTCATCTCTTTACTTCACACTTATAGATACTGCCAAGAATAAAACAATTTTCATTTTACTACTATACTTAAACATAGATGCTTCAGTAATATAGTGTGTACATGCTTAAGAGGACACTCTATGGTCCAGTGTCACTGCCCTTAAATTTTCTATGAATCCATATGAAATTATTTTGAAGAACTTGGTAGAGAAGAATCGGCTTTCCCTCTCTTATAGTGCCAATTATTAGCTACTACACAGTGACAATTTTTATCTTTTTAGGAGATTTTTGTATATTCCAGCTTTTAATTATGTGTGTGGAACTCTGCATTTTCCAATGGTGTTGGTTTGAATGAAAGATTCACTCCTTCACTCTTAAACTCCTTAACTTTAAATTTGACTCTATTGTATCACAAAATTTTGTCACTATGCAGAGTTCCAGATAATATTCAGAATCCACATTTCAGAATCAATAAATTGAACTAAAATTATTGAAGGTTAAATCTAAATAAATACATGACTATGTTATTATTTTTTAAGCATTGCATTTGAAGTAATGCTTTTTATTTAATGTGACATCGAGTAAAAAGTATTTGTAGAACAGGAAAAATCAAATGATAATAACATAAATTATTAAAGTTGACCCTATTGTCTAAGTTTTAATTGATAGTATTACTGTATTTTTACTCAAATAACATACACTTTCTACATTTATTTGCCAACTGCTCTCTCCCCTCACAATGTATTTTCATAAGTGCCACTGTGTAATTTTTTTTTTAACATTTTGCCTTAAAAAAAATTAGCACAGTGCACTTATGAAAATACTTTGTTAGGGGAGGGAGCAGTTGGCAAACAAACTTAGAAGACATGGTTATTTGGTTAAAAATACAGTAAAGTAAATTCATCAACTAAAATAATTTAACCTACAGAGTTTTCTAATATGTATGTGTGTTTGTATGATATTTATACTTTATAATTGTAAAAAAAAGATTTAAAAATATTAACAATATAACGCCTACATTTGTCCTTGACTAAATAGTATTTGTATCAAATTAAATGTCTTGTTAAAGTAAAATATATGCTCTAGAAGCATAACCTAAATCTTTGGACTAAGGTTAAATCATACATAGACTAGCCACAAAATAATCAAAGATACCTGCCTGAATCTAAATAATAGTCAGAGGACAATTGAATCATTCTTGAGAAAGAATGTCAACTAAAGACTGTGACTTTGTTTATATGAGTAGAAAAAAATTAAATTAAAACCTATGAGGAATGCAATGAAACAAATGTGAAAAGCAAACAAACAAACCAAAGGAAAAAAAATATGTTAAACAAAATTGAGCAATTGTTCATATTTTTCTCCCTTAATATTTGCTGTTTTCTAGTGAGTTCTTTTCAAGAAAATATTTGGAAAAATATATACACAGATATAGTTTTTGTTAGCTGCCATCTAGTCAGCCCCTGACTCATGGTGACCCAATATGTTACAGAGTAGGACTTTCTTGATTACAATCTACGGAAGCAGATCACTGGGACTTTTTTTGATGTCACAGCTGGTTGGGTTCAAACTATATATACATACATACATACACACACACACACACACATATATATATATATAAAACCTCATTATGACATTTAGAGATATGTAAAATGTTTTGGTGGAGCAGTGGTAAAAAGCACTTGGCTGCTAACTGAAAGTTCAGCAGTTCAAACCCACCAGCCATTCTGTGGGGGAAAAATGTGGCAGTCTGCTCTCATAAAGATGACAGCCTTCTAAACCTTATAGGGCAGTTCTAATCTGTCCTATAGGGTCACTATGAGTCAGAATCAACTTGATGCAATGGGTTGAGTTTTGGGTTTTACTAAAGAAGGATAAAATTACAGAAGCAATTTTTGTTGAAATGCTATTTTTTTCAAGATGAAAGATCAAAACACATGGATACAAGAAAATTTGTGAACCTCAAGCAGGAAAATGTGAAGAAAAGCAAACCTAGACTAATAGAGTAAAACTTCTAACTGCTAAAACAGAGAGAAAAAATCTTAAAGTGGCCAGACAAAAAAGACACATTATCTTCATAGGGGCAAAAAGAAGACTAATAGATAATGTTTCAACAGAAATATGGAACCCAAAAGACAAAGGAATGACATTTTAAAATTTGAAGAAAAAAATGGCAACCTAAAATTCTGTATCACGTAAAATTTTCCTTTAAATATTATGGTGAGTTAGATATTTCTAAACAAACAAACAACAACAAAAAAAAAATTTAAGAGATTATATTAGATAAAAATAGTGTATTAATGTTAAATTTCCTGATTTTGATAACTGTATTAGCAGCATACTATGATGAAATAAGGGTTTAATATTTTTTCTTAGGAAATGTATACTGAAGTATTAAGGAGTTAATGGTATGATGTAATCAACCTTCTGTTAAATGATTTAAAAATATATATATTTAAAATATGTATTTAAAATTGTGTACAATCATGCACCATATAATGCCCTTCAGGCAACATTTAACTACATATACGTCTGTGGTCCCATAAATTCAGAAATCCCCATCAGGGAACAAGACGTAGCAGAAGTAACCTGATGTAGTGAATGCAACAGCTTCACGCATGCAACACATGTGTCTCATGTCTCTTGGATATGAAATGATTGTGCTGTCAGGCACATAATGGCACAATGCATAAAAAACTTTGAAGTAACACTTCCAGATACACTAATACACTTTTAACATAATTATACAGTAATAATAATAATAATAATGTTTTGATGTGCAGTATAAAGTAGTACCCGTTTGTTATTACGAAGCATTGAAACATTGTATGAACCTTGGATTTTTAATATAATAGGCTTTACGGGGATTAGTTCATAACTATGGGTTGTACAGAGGTTGTTATTTTCATAACCCAGGGACTGCCTGTATACAATATGGTGTTCACACAACATAAAATCACATAATGTCCTATTTCACATAATGTATTGTGGACATTAAGCAATGCATGAATGTATATTAAAAAACTTAAAAGACATGAACATATGCTGTCACTTCCCCACCCATCCCCTCTAGCCTACCCTGGAGATCACCTACAGACAGTTACAGTACTTAGCAAAGTCATCTTGAGTTTGGGTCTCTGAGAAATTTCCCCAGTAACAAGATCATGGTCAGCTTTCACAGGGCAGAATGAGGAAAGGCAGTGCTCTATAAGTGACCCTCAACAAATGTGACATGGGATGTGATGGATAAATACCCTGTACTAGTTGCCATGGTGTTTTCAATTGCCTCATTTGCATGTGAAAGTTGGACAACAAGTAAGGAAGGCCAAGGAAGAACTGATGCCTTTGAATTATGCCGTTGGCAAAGAATATTGAATATACCATAGACTGCTGGAAGAATGAACAAATCTGTCTTGGAAGTATAGCCAGAACGCTCATTAGAATCAAGGAGGGTGAGATGTTATCTCACATACTTTGGACATGTTATCAGGAGGGATCAATCCCTAGAGAGGGACATCATGCTTGGTAAAAGAGAGGGCCAATGGAAAAGTAGAAGACCTTCAATGAGATGGATTGACACAGTAGCTGCGACAATGGGCTCAAACATTACGATTGTTAGGATAGCACAGGACCGGGCAGTGTTTCGTTCTGTTGTGCAAGAGGTCACTATGAGTTGCAATCAACTCGATGGAACCTAACAACAATAACAACTACTTTCCTATTGCTGCTGTAAAAATTTACCACAAACGTAGTGGCTTAAAACACAAAATTTATTATTTTATGGTTTTGGATATATCAAAGTGTATTTTTGTTATTAGTTGCCTTCAAGACGGCTCCCACTTAACATGGACTTTATGTATAACAGAACAAAACATTACCCCATCCTGGGCCATCCTCACAATCTTTTGTATTTTTAAGCATATTCTTGCAGCCACCATGTCAATCAATTTCATGGAGGATTTCCTGGCTTCACTGATCCTCTGCTTTACCAAGTATGATGTCCTTCTCCAGCCACTGATCCCTCCCAATGATGTATCCCAAATAAGCAAGACTAAGTATTGTCATCCCTGCTTATAAGGAAATTCTAGCTTTAATTCTTCCAAAACAGTGTCATCAGGAAAAAGACCCCAGACTCAAATTTAAATAAAAGTGATTTCTACTAAGCCAAGACAAAGACAATCACTGCAATGAGAGATTCTGCTAGTTTCTTATGCTTGGTGCTCACTGGCAGATCCCTCATTGCAATAATTGTCTTTCTCTTGGCTTAATAAAAATCTATTTTGTTTATATTTGATTCTATATATTTATATATTTTAACTTAATAATAAATATGCTCATTTTATGGCACTTAAACGATAGTACCATAATAAATATGTAATAAAGACAAGAAATTTTAAAAGTTTACTAAAGAATTGTGTTTACTGTATTCAAGGTTCTGGTTTATTGCAACAAAAGTTTTGATGGGTTAATTCATAAGAATTTTTAAAAGCTTAAAGCCAAATAAATATAAAACAAAGAATTAGATTTCTCACAGTCAAGGTAACAAAATATTCTTTAATTACCCAGTTAAAATGTTAATTTTATTCTTTGTGCAATTTGCCTTGAAGGTAAAGGTTCAACAAAATAAATTCCTTAATCAGAAACAAGTCACATAGTTCTTTAAAAGAAACTAGAGTTTTAAACTTTAAAATCTGTGCTTTAAATAACAAGTATTGTTTCTCAGTAATCTATAATAAACTCTTGACAACTTTGAGAGGAGAAAGGCACAAAAGATTTATTTCTGTTTTATGGAAAACAAGCACATGATATTGTGTCATAATTTTATTATTTCTGTTGCTAACTTGGTTACAATTTTCTTTCCTTTAAATCCAGCACAACTAAAGCCAATGGTTTCAACTAATGAATTCATAGCATTTACCCATAAAGTTTTTATTACCATTCAAATGTTTGACTTAATATATTCTTGATATATCCTGACCATGTTTCAAAATTATTATGTGTTATTTTGAAGCTCTTTGGAGATGAGGATAATCATTATGTTTAAAGATATTATTGTCTGAAGTTTTTATTTGATTTTATTTAGCTTTGCATTACTTTTCTAATTGACGTGCATTAAGTCTTTACACTTCTAAGAGTTACTGTTATAAATTAACCATAGCTAATTTTAGGTTTATTATTCACAGATAAGTTTACTTTGCTAATTCTCTGAAAATGCAACAAAATGGACTGTATCAGACTCATAAAAATGACTATAATGTTTTTAATGTGAATGCCATTGGACTAAATCAAGATTTTAAAACTCTTACGTAGAAACTGACAGAGTTTTTCAAGTTGCTGCTAATCCAGAATAACATGGAAACAAAATTGGCTACCTGAGACTGAGTAAACAAAAATAATTATTATAGAAGGGGCCAAGATGTGGGAGTAGTCAGACCCTTCCGGTGGACCCTCTTACAACAAAGATCCGAAAAAATAAGTAATTGATTATATATGGCAATCTGGGAGCCCTGAACATCAAAGGCAGAGTTGACAAACCAGACTGAGTGGTGCAGGAAGGAGAGATGTTTCAGAAGCAGTGAGGAGTTGCCAGACCTGAGCCGGTGAGAGTCTGGGCCCTTCGGGCCTGATCAGCTCAGGAGTGAGCTGTGAGGTAGGCAAGTGGAGGTGCTCAGGAGGTGTGTTGTCCACACCAGAGAGACCCAGTGCCAGAGAGTCTACACGGCCACCCAGAATCAGTGAGAAGCAGCCCTGGATTGGTGAAAGATAAGTAATTGCATACAGCCTACAGTGTGGATCAAAATCACCCCCCTTAGGGAAAAAACTCTCTCCCTTTTACCTCCCACTCCCTGTTCTGCACTGGGTCCCAGTCCGGCTTCAGCAGTTGCCGAGTCCCCTGGGCCAGAAGTAGGATCGGTCACACACCCAGAGCCATTCTCCCTGCCTTGTGGAGTGAACAAATTAACAAACAGGAAAAAGTAAATTGCCGGCTCCCCTAAGCCAGGAACACAGGGTAGACATAGCTTCTTTGCCTAGGCACAGGCATTAGAGATCCACAGACTTTGAGTGCCTCTCCCCCTGAATAGACCTGTGTAGGCCCATCTCAACAGTGTAGGCCCTCATTACTACAGTACAACAGAGTATACACCGGAAGTCTAACTTCAGCTGATTCAGCTGTGAAGTGGCAGGTTCTTGACATTTGACACTGCTCTGCCCATTAAGCAGGGTCTTCACCTACCCACATCAGGGGCCTGAGGACTGGTGGCTGCACTCACGCCACCTAGCAACCTGCAATAGGGGCCCATGAGTAAGAAGCCCCCCCCCCCAGTCCTTACAGCCAACAGCATTAGGTGCTCATAGTCTGGCTTCAAAACCCACCCACCTACACGCTCTAGAGAACAGGGATACACCTTCCTCCTGGACACTCAGGGGTGGCCGTCAGCCCTCTGCCTTGCTCAGAATGTGTCCCCATGCTGCAGCCAGATACCTGTACCTACACCAATCACCCCTGCCTGGCTAGGACTGTAAGCGAGAGCCTACACCACACACTTGGTGGCTATCTACCTGGGCACCTCAGCTTAATCTATACAGGAGGAGTGGGCGGACTCCTGAGATCGCATACCCAGTAACAGATCTAACCACGTGGTGACAGGAGATTATAGCTTCCAAGGTGCCAATAATCAAACTAGCTCATAAGAGTAGCCTATTTGGGTATATCAAAACAAAACAAGAAGCTAGGACATAGTAAGCAAACATAAAATAAATAAATATAATAACTTATTGATGGCTCGGAGACAACAGTCAATATCAAATCACATAAAGAGGCAATCCATGATGGCTTCGGCAAGCGCCCAAAATAAAGAATCTAGAAATTTTCCAGATGATGAAAATTGCTTGGAATTACCAGAAGCAGAATACAGAAGATTAATATACAGAACTCTTCAAGAAATTAGGAAGGAAATTAAATAAAACGCAGAACACGAAGTAGAGGAATAAAAAGATTAGAAAAGAGCATAATGACAAATTTAACAGGATGCAAGAATCCATAGAGACAGCAATCAGAAATCCAGAAGATTAACAATAAAATTTCAGAATTAGACAACTCAATAGAAAGTCATAGGAGCACAATTGAGGCAATGGAAGTCAGAATGAGTGAGATTGAAGATAAAGCCTTGACACCAATTTATTTGAGGAAAAATCAGATAAAAGGATTAAAAAAATGAAAAAACCCTAAGAACTATGTGGGATTCTATCAAGAGGAAAACCTATGAGTGATGAATCCTAGATAGTTTTC
This sequence comes from Trichechus manatus latirostris, assembly GCF_000243295.1. Classification (NCBI taxonomy): domain Eukaryota; kingdom Metazoa; phylum Chordata; class Mammalia; order Sirenia; family Trichechidae; genus Trichechus; species Trichechus manatus. The sequence goes on along the minus strand of NW_004443948.1, from coordinate 21,621,216 downwards.
CCTTTAAGTCAAGCATCTTGTTGTTTAAATAAACCTCTTGTTTAAATATATATATATATCATGTGGTTGAAATTAAATTTTTATTAAAATTATATTTAAGAATAATGTTTTAAATATCACAAACTGAATGATTTTGTGACTAAGCATTCTCTCTGAAATACTAGTTTGTATACAGTTACATGAACAATGAATAAAGATACAGTTTTATTTAAATTATATGATTTAAATCTTTAAAGTTTTCAAATTAGTAAAGAAAATCTCCAAAATAATTATGTGTACAAATTTTTATGTATATATACATATATTTATTCTTCCAGTTAAAAAATCTTTAAGCGTTTTGAACTAAATACCTTTGAAATAACTTTTTCCCTTATATATTTGTCAGGAATCATAAGAAAACATTTTAACTTGTTATCAATTTTACTTCATCTTTGGTTAAAGAATTAAGTATGTTTCTATTTAATTGAATTAACTTGAAAAAGTTAGGGATATAAACAATTTTGTAAGTAATTTGACATATTTATTTACAAATTATGCTTAAAATCCAGTTTCTTTCAAAGCAATTTTCTTGGGTCATAAATAAATACATGTTCTCCAAATTTGAGACATTATCACTGTAGCATTTCTCTTATGAATATAGAATAATTAATGACCAAATATTTTATAGGTTTATGTTTATTACTTACCACATTTTTTGCAAAGTTACTTTGAAGATTTTATGTTTAGCTTTGTTTCTATTTAACTATTTAAGATACCTAAATAACGTATTCTTATTTTCTTGAGTTGAGAAATTTATCTCTGCTTCCACTAATCATCTTGGATTAATCAGAAACTAATTACATAACTAATGTATCATTCCATCTACTAAAATCTTTAATTTCAGAAAACATAAGTGGCATCTCTCAGGAACCCTTTTATTCATCATCTATCAAGGAGTTCTGGGTATGAGCCAGGAATATGGATTGACAAACATCTTCCGTGCCTTCAATAACAAACATAGACAGTCCCTTCTGCCAGAGTTTTTAGAAAGTGTTAGAACTAATTTTGTTTTGTCTACGTCGTGCTTTCTAACACTTTGTAGAAGTCAGTATGATTATAATTTTTCACCAGGTAGGAAGAAGTTTTATTTTTAAGGCAGATTTAACTTTTTAAGAAGGAGTAAGAGTTTGCTGAATAACTTCTTAAATTATCTAATTCATACTTGGCATTCCCAAGGCATTTATGTTCTAAATTAATGGAATTCTTAAATACCTTTTAAAGTATAATTCCAATTCCAAGATGATAAACAAAGAATTAATCTGTTAGAAAATGCCCTGAGAAATTTGTTGTCGTGATATAACAAGACAGATAGGCAGCTGTAAGTGCCATGGCAGAATGAGTTAATTCTTTTCTGTAAAATTAAAATTAAATAGCTTTAGGGGCTTTGAATAGTCATATTTCATGCTGCATCTTGTGGCAAGACATAACTGTGCATGTATCTGCATATATCTATACATGTGCAAAATTCCATTTTAAAAGCCATTTATACATTAAGAAAACTTTTTGAGACCCAATATTTTGCGAATGCGTTAGCACGTTCTAGAAATATAACATTATTTTTTAAGGTTTTATTGACATTAAGACATTAAACTAATGCAATATGATAATGTGGTAAAAACATTAAAGAGATATTAAATACCACAAGGTGTTAGAGAAGCTAGAGATCATTTTAACCTAAAAAGAGTAGAAAAGATCTCATAGAGGGTGTATGAATTGAATTGTACTTTCATAGATGGGTAAGATTTGCAGAAGTGAAGAGGAATATAAAGAACATTCCAGATAATCACATATTCTAATATAAGTGGAAAAAGAGTTTGATGTGTAAATAAAACAGCATGAATAAAAAACTGAAATTCCTGGTACTATCAAATCACAATAGGTACACTGTATAGGAGTACAGCAAGTCATAGAGGAAAGGAATGGCTTTCCTTTTTCTTTTTTCTAGTAATGAGACTTCTTTTTCTTGGTGAAGCGTTAGCTCATTATTCATGCCTGAAACCCAAGAAAGAGTAAGTGAGCCAGAGCTAGCCATATGGCTTCTTCCTCAGGACAAAGTGGTTTGTTCATGGACAAAAAAGTGACCACAGGTATGTCAGCCAGAGTTCTTCCATGATTTTTGATGGTGGGAAAGAAAGAACATGTTCTTGGATTTCTAAAGAGAGATAGAGTCCAAGGATTTATATGATTTAAATAAACACTGATTTGCCATCTGATTTGGCCTTATTTAGCATCTTAACTTTAACATTTGCATCTAAATTTTTTGAAACTCAGAACTGTGTATGGAAAAATAGTTAAAATCATGGAAAAAAGTGTCCAGAGGCAGAGGAGCAGGGAGGCAAAAAACTAGTATCATTTTAACATGTAAATTTATGTAAATTTATCCTCGTCTGACTTCCTAATTACCCAAGCTCAAATATGTCCTTTATGCTTTTTGTTCTATTTCCTTAACATGCAACTTAAATAAACAAGTTTTAAATATGAAATGAGTATACAGAAGTGGGAAGGTCTTTAATATATTTACTCACTCAGGATTAAAATAAAAACTCATATTGAAAAATTTTCAGAATATCAATATAAATACTCAGAAAGGCGCCTTCTACTTATGCTCAGGAAGGTGTCTAGCAAAATGCCCTCCTAGCACATAGATAGTGCTCAACAATAATTCTAGAATAGATGAGGAATTGGATAGCCATGTCATTAAAAACAAATAAACATCCTATTTCCCTGTTCAATGTAAGTGTTTTTATGTTTTGTTTTTTCCCTTACTGCCACTTTTTTCCTTGTTGTCCTTATCTTGTTGTCCAATATTTAGCTAATATACTAAGTTATAATTTGAAAGAAGACATAACACACAATAAATGTCATATATAACACAGGAAATGTTATCTTGGTGCATGTGATGGAAAAATAAAAAATAGACTCAAATGAATAGAAAGACCATCCTTTCTAACAGTGTCTGAACCAAAAATAAATAAATAAATACAGAAAAAACAAACAAGATACAAAAAACAAAACAAACAAAAAACACTTAAGATATTTGAGCGTCTTAATTATCAGATTAACGAATAAACTTTTATTCTGCAATGTGTATGCAACCCGTGCAGTAAATTATCACCCCTTAATGATATGTCAGGAGTTCCTGGGTGACTCATATGGTTAACCACTCGAATACCAGCCAAAAAGTTGGTGGTTCAAACCCACCTAGAGGAACCTTGGAAGACAGAGCTAGTGATCTGCTTAGAAAAGGTCACAGCCTTGGCAATCCTGCGGAGTACTTCTACTCTGCACATATGGGATCTCCATGAGTTGGTATCAGGTTAACAACAACTAACAACAGCATATCTGTGTGTGTGTGTGCAAGCACACACACGTGCATGTGTCTGTTGGAGTTCAGGAGGTTTTGTAGATTCAAGAGTGAGTAGTAGCCTAGATACATTGCATTGTGTTATAATAATTTCTCTGATAGTTTATTTCAAGAACTATGTGTTCTTTTTTCCTTTGAGGCTTTCTGGTGCAATATCAAAATATGCTTGTAGTCAACAAATACTATTGTTGAATCGCTTGTAAAAGTCTTAAAAAACGTTCTGTATATAAGAAACTTGGGTAGGTTCAGCTAGATTCTTAGCTACAGGCATCAGAAGGCATAAATCAAGGTGTTGACCTAAACTGACCTCTCATCTTGAGGCATCTGCTTTCAAGGGCATTCAGACTGTTGCCAGAATTCAGTTCCCTGCATTTGCAGGACAGAGGTCCTCACTGTTTCCTTGTTAGCTCTCAGTAAGAGACTGCTCTCGATTCTAGAAGTTATCTTCATTCCTTGTCATGTGGCCACCTCCATTCTCAAGCAAGTAATGGCATATTGAATTCTTCCCATGTTTCAAATCTTCACGACTTTCTCTTCTGCCACCAGCCTGAGAAACTCTTAGCTTTTAGAGCTCACATGATTAGATTAGGTCAACCTGGAAAATGTCCCAATCTTAGGGTCAACCCTTAGGAACTTTACATCTAAAAAATCCTCTTTGTCATGTAATATAACATAAGCACTGGAGTAACATCAGGGGCAAAGTTCATGGGGACCATTGTAAAATTCTGTCTACCATAGGACAACACATTTTCAGACACAGTCTGATATTCAGATTCGTTTAGCGGCAGAAATGAAGATAAAGTTTTCAAATATTTTCTCTCAAAAAGCTGCTGTATTTCCATTTCTTTAGGAAATATTTTTATCAGTTTGCTGTTTAATTCCACAAGTTTTCATTATTTTTACAAATTGCATACGTGTTAGATTTTCATTCACTGATTTTTAGTCTTTTCTAAAATACACACACAAATGTGCTAGATGAGAACTGACACCTATAAAAGCATAAGAATATCCTCACAAAGATTGTAAAGAAGCCTCTGGAGTCTAAAACCATCATCACAAGACATGCTTTCCTAGTTATTAGAATAGCTGAACGAGTTAAAACTAATGTTATAAAGAAAATCTAATAGGTTTATGGCCAAAAATCCCTCACAATTTATTTGTTTATAAAAAATAAATAAAATGTATGCGGTTCTCTTTTAAGCATATATAAATACATATAGATAGATAATAAGATAGATATCAATAGAAATATATATCTGTGTCTATCTTTTTTTTTTTTAATTTACAATCCTTTAATACAATCATAAATGATTAATCTCTGCAGGTACAGGGAGATCAAAATATTGAACTTATATGGACCATGGCATTTTCTTTCAAAAATTACAAATATTAATATTTTCTTTGATAATTTGTCACCAATATAATAAAACTACCATTTTCAACAAAACTAGAATGACCGTTAGCTACTCATACTTTTATATATGAACTTCTTGAGGGAAAGGGTTAATTCAAAAGTATTTTACCAGAAATATAAATTTAGCAATTATAGTAGATAAATTTAATACTTAATTTATATTATTTGATCATATATATATAAACAGTAATTATAATTTGTGAGCACTACTGAATCTCTATGATAACCACTAAGTATCATCATGTACTTGAAAAATTTATTGAGTGACAGAAGAAATAAATTAATCAATTAGTCACAATTTGGATCACAAATGCATCATGAAACTTTACATTTGTACATTGGTTACTGTTTCAGGTTTCCAAATTCAGGCAAATTTTCATTATTAATGAAAATTAGAAGAAAGTGGTAATATATGTAGTCATAAATGCTTGTTAATGCTCAAATGTGTGCTATTTGGCTTTAAAATTAGTATTCAAAAGGTACATTTGTCAGAATTATCATTTTTTCCTTCTCAATGTTTTAAAATAATTATTATTATTTTATTCTCAAAATTCATAAAGCTATGGAAATGCAAACAGTACTTAGTTCCAAGAATAATAACAATACACATGATAAAAAAAAATACCTGAAGAAATATTAGGTATGCCTTATTAATCTAAAATATTACCAAATTGTTAGAATTTCAACATGTCATGTTAATTTGGTAATTTGTTTTAAGATGTGTTCCTAATTGGTGTGTCTAGGTACATGAACTAATGCATGTTTACATGTACTTTTATATATGCACATCTGTATTGATAGGTTTTCAAACACAGGTGATTGTGTGTTAGACGAAAGGAAGTATAGGTCGCTCAAAGATTTTAGATAATATTTAATTTTCTGATTGTAGTTTACAGTCAATACAATAGAATCTTCCAGAGTATCTATTTCTATGTTAAATCGATTCAGTTGTACAGTTGGCTATCCTAAAGCTGTATCAGTGGAAATATATGTTTATCTAGCACAGCAAGTGATGGAAAACAATGGTTCTAATGTTATCTTTTCTTTTACCTTACAATGTATGTTATTAACAAAATACTGAATCCTTTCATGTAAGAATTTAAAAATTTATTCAAAATTCCTATCAAAATTGATTGAAAATACAAAATGATGGGAACACTATTGCTTCAGTCTTCAATGACTGAATTATATGGAAGATTTGACAGCCCTGGCACTGCCTGGCCATTTACATGTGAATTATCAGGCTATTATAGGCCAGTCAAAAATTGTTCCACTGTTCAGAAAGCAGGGTTTTCGAACTATTAGATTAATTTAGTTCATATGGAGAGTGAACCAAGATGTCAATCTAAATATAGAGCCATGAGTGTCTATTATGAGTGTCTATTTTGTAAATATTATAATTTCAAAGATTGTAGATGCCCCAGTCTTAATATATGTATAATTATTTGCTTAATAGCATAAAATATATGGATTATCTCTTCTATTAGCTTAGCTTCTTAATTCAGTAAAATGACCTTTGACTATACTTTTTATTTTCCATAAGTCTATGCTGCAACTGTTTCTGGCCATTCTATCAAAGATCTGATAAAATAAAAACAATGATGATTGAACTGAAGAAAGCAAGTGATTTTTGTGCTGGTTTAAATGGGGAGCACATGCAAGGAGCAAATACTCCCCATTTACCCTTAAACAAGATTTTGGAAATCATTTTAATTTCCAGTAAAATGGTACAGCATAAAAGACAAAAATAGCAATTAAATAATATCTATTTTATTTTATCCTGAAAGAGCATAATGCATATGTAATTTTAGGGACTTGTGATTTTCTCAGTGAATTTAAAATATGTCAACGTGATATAATATATATGATGAAACTATATTCCCATGCATGAAACAAAACTTCGAAATGGTAAAATATTAAATGAAAATCTCTTCTGGTTCATTAAAAAGGGGGAGGGTTCTGTTATATCACATTGTTTTTAATGTTAAGCATTATGATGTGCACTTTATGCCTTTTGCTTAATCTCATTGCCTGTCAGATTTGCTTTTTTTCAGTTCATCCATAAAGCTCTCAGAATATTTGTTATCCAGGAGGAGGCTTTATTTCTTACCTTGGAAGCTCTGTGATGTATATAATCGCAAAGATTTCTTATTTAAGATCAGTTATTATGTGTCACATCTCTTAAAAATTAAATATAGCGATCTTTATCTTTCGGCCTCACCCTAGGAGCCAGTGTGCCATGCTGATTACCCAGCAAATAAATTGCTCTTTAAAATGAATTGGATTTATTTGGTTTAAATTTTTTTTATATAACCTTTTATATAACCTTAATTTTTTTATATATAACCTTAATTAAATTTGTACTCAAAGAGAAAAAGCAATGATGCTTTACTATTACTAGAGGGAAATAGCTGTAATTGTGCCCACTAATTCACAAAAGATCCAATTTTACTTTTCCTTATTAGTAAGAAATATATAAATATTCTGGCAACTTCTTTACAAGTTACCTATTTATGATTTATCAAATTTTTGTGTTAATTTCTAATGTAAACTTTAACTTTTAATTCACTTGTTTTCAAACCTGAAGATAACAGTTCTTAAGTAAAACAAATTGATTATGTGGGTGTATAACTATATATATAGATATAGATAGATAGATAGATATATTTCATTTTGATTACAAGTTCTTAGGCATGGAGATGTAATTACTATCTTCAGTCATTAATAAATGTGTGTCCATAGGCCTACACAACTATGTGATCAACATTTCCCATGCATTCTTATATCTTTCATTTTAAATTATATGGAAAAGTTTACATTTTCATATTTCTATATACTTAATAATATAAAATATTTCCAGTTAGTACCACATATATTGTGTAATATGGTAATTTTTTTCTTTGTTATGTTAATAAAAGTGTGGCATGGACTTATTTAAATGCTCAGAAAAGTTTCAGAGAAGAACTAGGGTCTCAAGTAGATAGGGCTTGTGTGGTTGATTTTTTTGTTTTCTTTAAATGTACTTATCTATTTTTTTTCCTATAGCCAAAATTGAACATCAATTCTTTCCACTTTGACTTTAGTGCACTTTGTTTCCCATTAGGCATTATACAAATTTTAGCTTAAGTACTGTACTCTAAAATGTATTTTTCTTAAGTAGACATAATAATATATTTCTAACCCTTTCCCCTGCATTACCCTCATCTGTAAAGCTGACTAAAGAGTCTCACTGTGAAATTGATTACTTGACCAATGAGGCAGAGCCTAGTCTTTGATATATTATTTGAAGATAATTCTCTGTCCTGGCACAAGGTAGCTCCATTACAAAAAGTTGCTTTTTATTTTCCATAAGGCTGGATGCTCAAAATAGCAGAAATTATTTGCTGTCTGGATTTGAATATGTGTATTATTAATACAATCGTTTTATATATTATCTTATGTATTTCAGGAAAACGTCAATGGTTAGAATAAGATGACTTTTATTAAGTTAAAAGAGATTTTTAAAAATCGATTTTAGTGTTTAAAAACCTGTAACATATTGATATACTGAAAGATCTACAATTTAGAAATAGTCATTTATGTATGCCTAGATACTTCTTCATCTATATAAAAATCAGATTTGTAAAACTTGAAATCACTAATTAACTACAATCTAGAAATATTTATTAAAAAAAGTGCCGCTTCATTCCTCAGTCTTAACTATATATATAAATCCTAACATTACAGTTAAATTGAGTTATTTTTAAGTGACTGAGATAATACAAAGAATTGGATTATCAAATCAGACTGACATAAATCAGAGATATTACCCAACATCAGGTTTTACTAGTAATTTCAGTGTGCAAATAACTGAGCTGCACAAGCAAAGCAGAGATTGTTGGTGACATCTTAGTTTATCTCCCCAGGTCATTTTTTCTCAAATCTACTCTGGTCCATGTTAATAAATGAGGTTTCTCGATAAGATGTGCAGTCCCCATACTTACCCAAGCAGATTGATTTAGATCAGGAACTGTTTCCATTTTATACACAGAGTGTTACATACTTTACATGACATTTTCCAAGGACCCATGCTGGTACATCCAGAGATTCTTAGCTTATTTACCTTAAACAATCCTAGACAACCAGGTGTATTCTATTAAAAGCATTTTATAGATAAGTACTCTATTGCTGACAAAGACCATTTACTTTGTTTGCCAGTAGGTTTTTCACTAATATTCTTAAAAGTAATGTCTTAATAAGAATCTAATAATGAAAATATATATAAAATTTCATCAAATAAACAACAAAAAGACGAATAACCCAACCAAAACATAGACAAATGATTTAAATAGACATTTCACTAAAGAAGATACTCGAATGGCAAACAAGCACATGAAAAGATGCTCAATGTCTTTAGCTGAGAGATGCAAATCAAAACCACAATGAGATACGATCGCACCCCAACTAGGATGACTAAGAGTAAAAAAAAAAGAAAATAATGAATGTTGATGAGGATGTAGGGAAATTGGAACACTTATCCATTGCTGGTGAGAATGCAAAATGGTATAGCCATGTGGAAAACAAAGTGGTAGTTCTCTAAGAAATTAAAAATGGAACTACCATATGACTCAGTAATTCCACTGCTAGGAATAGATCCAAGGGACTTGAAAGCAGTGACAAGAACAGACGTGTACACCAATGTTCACTGCAGCAATATTCACAATAGCCAAAATGCTGGAACAGCTTAAACACCCATCAACAGATGAAAGATAAATAAAATGTGGTGCATACATACAATGGGATACTACTCAGCTAGAAAGAGAAACGAAGTCCTGATACTTGCTACAACATAGACAGAGCTTGAGGACATTATGCTGAGTGAAATAAGTCAGTCACAAAAGGACAAATATTGTATGAAATCACTTATATAAAAAAAGAAGAACAGGTAAATGTATAAAGATCAAAATTTATTAATGATTACCAAGGGTAAGGGAGATGGGGAGTTATTGCTTACAGAGTACTGAGTTTCTATTTATGGTGATGAAAAAACACATTGCTTAAGGGTAATGTTACACAGCTAATTAGTGTAATTGATGTCACCAAATTGTACACTTGTGATAAGTTGAAGTAGCAAACGCAGTGTGATATGTATATTTTTTCTACAGCAACAACAAAATAAAAAAGAAGAGACACTGAAGAGGCTGCTTATACACAACAAAACACCTCATGGGATTTGTTTTATTAGATCGGGGGTTTAAGGTCATGGTCTTATGGGACATGCCAGTTAATTGTCCTAACACCATTTTTAGCTCTGCTGTTCTACCTCCTAGTTTGTTGTGTAGGGTCTAGGGCCTTACAACTTTGAAAGTGGCTATCCAAAGAACAACAATGGTCTCTTTTTGCCTGGAGCAACATAGGTAGAAGAGTCAGGAAGAGAAGGAGGAAATAAAATGCATGGCTGATTGCTTTCATAAACAACTGCCTCCATTGCCATGAGACCAGAGGAACTGGATGGTGTCTGGCAACCATTCCTGAAGAGTCTGTAGAAGAATCCTGATTAAAAGGGGGAGAAATGTGGAAGAGAAGTTCAAATTCTCATGGAATCCAGAATTTCTGGAGATACTGAGGTTAGATGAACACCCGAAACTATTGCCCTAAGATAATCTTTAACCTTGAAACCTTAAACCAAAAGTATCCCCAGAAGTCTTCTTGAAACCAATCAACAGTCTAGCCTCACTAGTAAAAAATGTCTGCCATGATCATTGTGCTCTTTTAAAGAACTGTCTATACGGGATCAAACTGATAATGGCAACTCAAAAGGTTAGATAGGAAGCATAGGGTGAAGAGAATTCATCTCAACAGGGGAGGAAGTGGTCAGAAAAGGAGGGTGAGAATGGCTTTACAATTTGAAGAGTGTAATTCAATGCCACTGTATCGAACATGTATAAATAGTTAAATTGTTGTATGTTTTGCTGTGCATATTTTCAACCACAACAAAAACAGGAAACAACAACAAAACAGTGTCTTAGTTTGCTAGTGTTGCCATAACAAAAATACCACACGTGGGTGGCTTTAAAGAACAGAAATTTATTTTCACATGGTTCTGTAGTCTAAGTGTCCAAACCAGGGTCTCAGCCATGTGTATTCCTTCTGGGACATTTCTTCTAGTTTCTGGAGTCAGCTGGCTATATTTAGCATTCTTCTCCTGGCAAATGGGTCCTTACATGGCACCTGTCTTCTCCCTATGTGTGTCTCTGTGTCTGTTCTGTTTTTTTTTTTTTTTTTTTGTAATAATTCAGATGTGAATAGGTTTAGGACCCACACTGTTATGGCCTCACTGACATAACAAAAAAAAAAAAAACAACCCTATTACCAATAGGATCACATACACAGATATAGGGACCCAGACTTCAGTACATATTTTGGGAGAACATAATTCAATCCATAACAAGTCGATTCGACCTGTAGTCTGCCTTGTTTCTTTCTTTGTAGTACCCCTCCTTCTATAACAGGAAAAAAACTAACTTATAGACCAATTGATTAATACTTCCCTTCCAAGTAATATTTGAGGATTTTTAAACTTTCTCTTTCTCAATCTCAACAAATTGTCAAAGGCTTCTCTTCGTTCTTCAAGGATGTTATTTAATGGCCAATATCTGAGCTTATTCACTGAGATATTGATTCATCCATTACTGTATTTGTTTCACTCATTCAATATTTAATTAGAGTTTAATATATGATATAATTGCTTACTATGACTATCCTGAAGTCAAAGCAGGTAACATTTACCCCTAAAGAAGGTGATTGCAACTAGACCATCAACCTCGGTCAAGAAGTAATATGTTTATGTTTTAACTATGAATGATGTAGTAAAAAAATTCTAAAACATTTATGGACTTGATAAAAACTATCTTCAAGTTTCTAACCACTATTTTACATCCATGAGAGGAAGCTAAATTGAAAAGGATTAATATCAAAATTGAGAGTAAAATGAAGCCTTCAGCTGGAATTGATCTTTCATTAGGTCAGGGCCAAACTTGTTAGTAAAAATAGTATTATACCTATTGTTACAATAGAAAGGTTAATAATACCTCTCTTAGATACCAGAAATTATGTTATATGCTCTTGGTGTTGATATTATATCTGGTATTAGACTCTATAGGGGTCCCTGGGTGGTGAAAACCATTAAGTGCTTGACTAATAACCAAAAGGTTGGTGGTTCAAACCCATCTGGAGGTACCTAGGAAGAAAGACCTGTTGATCTGCTTCCAAAAGGTCACAGCCTTGAAAACCCTATGGAGTATGGAGTACAGTTCTACTTTGAAAAACATAGCATCAACCTGAGTTGGAATTGACACAATAGCAACTGATTTTTTTTTTTTTTATTAAATTGTACTAGTCTTTTTTTTTTTTTTTTGGCTGAGATAATGATGCATTATGTACATTATCAAAACCCCCAAAATCTCAGTAGCTAAAAATCAAGCTTTTATTTTACACTTAGATGTCTACATGTTAGTTGAGGTTAAACAGGCCTCATCTGGGGTCAGCTGGGTATATCTTGGCAGGCTGGACTCCAGACTTTGTGTTGGATATAAGTCAGCTCCATGTATCTTCATTGTATGACCAAGACTGAAGGTGGGAACCAGGTTGAATAAGCTGTAATTATCTGGGGACTGCTGTTCTCATGCTAAATGGTAAAAAACTTCAAAATGACTGGGGAAAACTTGTCATACCTCTTAAGGCCTCATCTCAGAGCTAGATCGCTATTACTTCTATCCTCTTTCCAGGGACCAAAGAAGTAAGTCTCCCGTTTGGCTAACGCAAAAAAGAAAGTATACTTAACCCACAGGGAAGTCATAGCAAAGTTGGAACGAATAGAAATAATTTTGGACAAATAATACAGTCTGGCACATATAGTACCAAAAAAAAAGAAAAGAAAACCATTGCTGTTGAGTCAGTTCTGACTCATAGTGACCCTATAAGACAGAATAGAACCGCCCCATAGGGTTTCGAAGGAGCGGCTGGTGGATTCCAATCGCTGACCTTTTGCTTAGCAGCCAAGCTCTTAATCACTGTGCCACTAAACCTTGGCACATAGAGTAGTGGGTATTAATTTTTTGCCTTAAGGTTATAATGACAAATTAATTGAAAATTTTCCAGTAAAGTGGATTAGCATACTGTTATTTTAATTTTTCACACTTTTTATTTCATCAGTAAGGAAATAAAGCATTTGCTTTTTTTATATATAGAATGGATATTATTGCATTAATTTTTTGGTGAAGAAATCAATACTTAAATTATTTCTAAAATAATAACATGCTAAAAGAAATAGGAATCAACTATGTACCGAGGTCAGTTTTTGGTTTTGTTTTTAATTAATCTACTATAGTATAAATATATAAGAACGGTGTTTTTTCCTGGTCTAAGTGAAACCTTAAGAAAGATTGTCTTTGAAAAACATAATTTGAGGACTCTTAGTTTTCTATTGTTGAGTAACGTATTACCATAAACTTAGTGGCTTAAAACAACACCCGTTTATTATCTCACAGTCGTGTAGTTCATAAGTCCGGGCAGGGTTCTCCTGGATCTCTGACTAGTTTCTCCCAAGGCTAAAATCAAGATATAGGTCAAGCTAAGCTCTCATCTGGCAGTTCTGGGAAAGAATACTCTTCCATGCTTAATCAGGTTGTTGGCAGAATTCAGTACCTTACTTTTGTAGAACTGAAGTCCCTGTTTCCTTAGTGGCTTCAGTCAGGGATCACTCTCAGCTTGTAGAGCCCATCTGCATGCTGGCCCCCTGCACTTTCAAAGCAGCGATAGCATGCCACATCCTTTTCATCCTTCAAATCTCTCTGACTTCCTCTCTGCCAACAATGGAGAAAACTTTCTGCTTTTAAAGGGCTCATATGATTAGATTAGGCCCACCTGGATAATTAATCTATAGTCAACTCCTTAGTAACTTCAACTATCTACAAAATCCCTTTTGTCATGTAATATAACAATCATTATAGTAACACCAGGGAGTGAAGTTCATGGGAGCTGTTCTAACATTCCTCCTACCACAAGGCACTTGCTTTTCAGAAACATTTTGACTTTCAAATTCATTTAATAGTAGGTTTATAGATTAACCTTTTAAATATTTTTCTTCTAAAAATTATCAGATTTCTAGTTCTTTATGGGATTTTCTACAGTTTGCCATTCAATTGAACAGTTTCAGTCTTCTTCATTATTAGTAAAAAATGCATACATATTGGAGAATTTACCATGGATTGTTTTTTGTTTTTTTCCTCTTTTGAACAGACCCAGACTTGCTAGATGAAAACTGACATTTTTAAAGGCATAAAAATATTTTTTCCCCCACAAAATTGTAAGGAAGCTACTCAAAGTACCATCAGCAGGCATAGCTTGAAAAGAATAGCTGAAAAATTTAAAACTGATGTTGTAAAGAACATCTAATATAGTGGCATGATTATAGAAGTGTTAAATATATGGAGGGCCTTATTTAGCTAATTAATGTGTGTGCTTTCACAGGCTATAAGGTTTAACAGCAGAATCCAGGACAAGGGATGTATCAGCATAGGCTTTTCACAAGAAAAGATCTTTAATAGCAATACCCAGGGTTTTACAATAGGACACTAAAAATTAACTTACGGAGCAGATTGTTATGTAAACAAGAATGGCTTTCTGTCTATAGCAAGTTCCTATCGTGAAAATTAATATCAGGGAAATAATGGGCACAATTGTTTCAAAGCCCACCAAATCCAGCTCACTAGCTTGTAAGACATTTTAGTTAAGCTCGCTTTCTTTTCTTCTTTTGAAGGATGAATAACTGTAATTGTATACCCAAGGCAACTTATTTAAATTTCCCCATCAAGGTTGTCTTTGATTTAGAAAGTAAGACGTAAGAATAACACTTAGGGAGACACTAAGAGCTTCAAGTGGAGTTACTGATGTGACTGCTGTAGATGTATAAACACGTTTGGTGACCTACTCAGCTTCCATTTATACCACAATTATTCTTTAATATATGCATGCCTTCTCTGATGAGGAATGAATACCTGGTGTCCTATTGTCAAAGAACCATGGGCTCCAACATCCCCAAACTGGTCATCCAATGCCAAGTGCAAATGTCCTGCCTGCTCCATGAGGGAGCCATAAACTGCTACCTCCCTAGGATGACCTTGGGACAGTGCCAAGACCAAGATCCAGATATCACTTTGGAGGAGGCTCTGGGAAAAGCTGAATGATGCCCTTTATACTTTGTTTAAAGACATATTAAATGTAGTATGCAAACAGATTTTGATAGAAGGAAAAATGTTGAATCAGTATCTGGACATGAATCTGATGCATAATTTCTTTTATTCGTTATTCTTGCTAAGTATTGGTTCTGTGTAGTTGTTTTTAGCTTATAATTTTACTCCAAGTAACTATGTCAAACTTTGACCTACTCAGTTTACATGGCTCTGTTCCTAAACAGGCAAAACCGTTACCACATTTTGTTTTTCTCTGTGTCAGGAATTGTCCTTCCTCTTCAGCGGATAAAATATAACCATGAGGGGTAAATTCACTCAAGCTGTAACCCTTATTCCTACAATACAAAGTTCTCTGTTTCTTTACCTACTCTCAGTCTGCCAGCCTATTCTATGGAGGTTATCCAAACCATGATTGATATTTCAGTTCATCACCCCATCAGCTTTTTTTTTTTCTTACTGCATTTAAGTATCCACTGTACCATTCCACTGAGTAACTCATAAGCGTCACCTCCATAAACCTGATTGCTCAATCAAATGGATACATTTTAATTTTAGTTGATCTCTCTGAAGTGTTTTATACCATTGACATGTCGTCCTACTTTGTGATTCTCTTTTTTATTTTTCATGACTCTAAGATCGAAAACCCAAACCCACAGGCTTTGTGTCGATTCCAACTCATAGAGACCCCATAGGGTTTCCAAGGCTGTAAATCTTCACAGAAGCAGACTGCTACATTTTTCTCCCACAAAGCCACTGGTGGCTTTGAACCTCCCACCTTTCGGTTAGCAGTCAATTACTTTACCGACTATGTCACCAGGGCTTGAATCTAAGATAGCAAGGCTTTAATGCTCTCTCTCTGAAGAGTCTTTATCAAATGTCTTCACTGGCCCTTCTTTCTCTGACTGTCCTCTCACTATTTGCAATCCCCAGAGGTCTATCCTCAAACTCTGCCTCCTCAAGTTCTCTGTTGGAAAACTACATACCCACTCGCAATTATTTTCAATTCTTGCATATGTGCTTATAATTATCAAATCTAAATTTTAGTATTTACCATTTTTGTCAGTTCCAGACAAATTTCCACAAATTTCTATTATTTACTGTCCTCATCTGGCAATTCTTCAGACACTCACATTCAACATACTACAAAACAAGCAAGCAATCAAACAAACAAAAACATACAAAATTGTATTACTTCTTTGGTCTTTCTGTTCAGAATCAAAATCTAAGCAATTAAATAAAATTTAAAACTAAATAACGGGATAATAAAAATTTAAATATATTTGAAATGAAAATCACTTTAAATAACTCATGGAAACAATTTATGCTTGAGTTTCCTTCAAGTTTGCTTTAATCACTAAGGGATGAGGAGAAATATCACCAGGAAAATGCACAAACAGAGCTGGTATGGAAATGAAATGCAATACAGGATTATATAAACAAGGCATCATCGAATTACAACTGCTGTCTCCACTGAATTTTGAGACATTTGATTCAAGAGAGAACATTACAATTCAATAACATCTGAGAATATTTGTTGTAAGAAGTGCTGAATTTAAAATAATCTTGTCTCATAAATACTAGAAAAAATTGGATATTGGCTTTTAAGAACAAAGAAGAGGTATAATGAGATTAGATTGATTTGAAGGGAAAAAATATAACCATCCCACAACCAAGAGATTATTGAAGCATCAAAACAAAAAAAATATTCAATACCTAAATTATTAGTGACATTTAACATTTACTCTCCTACAGTCAGAATATAATGCCAATAGTTGGCATTATATAGTATGTGATTATATAGTATGTATAATTATTAAATGTAGATGAATATTTAATAATATATAGAAGTTTTCTATTGTTTTAATATTTTATGTTATTCTAGTATATATAATGTAATATGTAATTCTAATATACAGTCTCAGTAAAATTCAGCACAAAAGACACTTTAACATTTCTTTTAGCTTATATAAAAAACCAAACTAAACCCATCACTGTTGAGTCAGTTCTGACTTATAGTGACCCTATAGGACAGTAGAACTGCCCCACTGGATTTCCAAGAAACAGCTGGTGGATTCGAACTGTCAATCTCTTTTTAGCAACCATGCTGTTAACCACTGCACCACCAGGGCTCCTTAG
Source organism: Trichechus manatus latirostris (assembly GCF_000243295.1). Lineage (NCBI taxonomy): Eukaryota > Metazoa > Chordata > Mammalia > Sirenia > Trichechidae > Trichechus > Trichechus manatus. The sequence goes on along the minus strand of NW_004443948.1, from coordinate 21,604,031 downwards.
CTTATATAGTGTTGTCTTATTTTTCTCTTGGAAGCAATAGAAAGAAATGTGATTTGAGAGAGAGAAAAAAGAAAGAGATTGGTGATAATTAATGAGTTGAAAGGAAGGCATTGTTACTCAATTATTTTCAGTTAAAAGCAGGCCCATATAAAGGGTAAGAGAAAGTGATCGTAACTATGACTTATGATCAGGAAATGATGTAATGTTTTTAATCTACTAGATAATTATGCATATGATCCACTTGTCAGTTACAATAGCGGTTCTCAAAGAAAAAGAAAAACAAAGTAAATACTGAAAAGCAGAAGGAGATTGTTCCTAGGTAGTGTAAAGGGCCATTGCAGAATTTATTTAAACGGTAAGATTCCTTTCCTAGTATTCATAAAATTACAATGCATCACTCATTTACAAAAATATAACCTTCAATAAACTAAACCCAATACTTCACCTTTGAGGGTTTTGTGTCAGGACCGTACATAAATGGATAAATTATCTATTTTGAGATTTGCTTTTCAGCTATCAAAAGAAGAAGGATCCTAGACGTTCAGAATCTTTACACAGAGTATAATAGGTTTTAGGGAAAAGATGAATGTTTTTTGTTGTTGTTGTTTTGTTTTTGTTTTCTCACTGACAAGATTTTTAAATAATCAGTCTGTTCAGATATCTAAGAGTGTGCTGTTGTTGTTGTTGTTAGGTGCTCTCGAGTCGGCTCCGACTCATAGCAACCCTATGTACAACAGAACGAAATACTGCCTGGTCCTGCACCATGCCCACAATCGTTGTTATGCTTGAGCTCATTGTTGCAGCCTCTGTGTCAATCCATCTCATTGAGGGTCTTCCTCTCTTTCGCTGATGCTTTACTTTACCAAGCATGATGTTCTTCTCCCGGGACTGATCCCTCCTGACAACATGTCCAAAGTAATGTGAGACGTAGTCTCACCATCCTTGCTTCTAAGAAGCATTCTGGTTGTACCTCTTCCAAGACAGATTTGTTCATTCTTTTGGCAGTGCATGGTATGTACAATATGCTTTGCCAACACCACAATTCAAAGGAGTCAATTTTTCTTAGGTCTTCCTTATTCACTGTCCAGCTTTTGCATGCATATGATGCGATTGAAAATACCATGACTTGAATCAGGCGCACTTTAGTCTTCAAGGTAACAAGTTTGCTTTTCAACACTTTAAAGAGGTCTTTTGCAGCAGATTTGCCCAATGCAATGCGTCTTTCCATTTCTTGACTGCTGCTTCCATGTGTGTTGATTGTGGATCCAAGTAAAACGGAATCCTTAACAACTTCAATCTTTTCTCCATTTATCATGAGGTAGCTTATTGGTCCAGTTGTATATATATATATTGGTCCAGAGTATATATGTTGGCAATAATCTAAACACACACACATGCAAATTATATAGAAATCTCAGCATTTTAGATTATGAAGGGGACTTAGAACTTGAGTCTGATTTATTATTTTAGAAATGAAGAAAAAAAGATGAAAGGAATGAAGTGAGGTCTGAAATACCTCAGAAATATTTTAAGATAAGACATTTAAGACATTTTTGCATTTCACAAGCAGTGCTTTTTCCACATTTTTAGAGATTTACTGTTTCCCCTTAAAATAAGTAAATTCAATAAATTCTTCTTTTCAAAGAACTAAAAGACTGGAAATCCTGATCACTCATGCTGCCATGGATATGACTAATGGCTAGTTTTTAAGGTAAATTAATTTTCTCATATGCTCAATTTAAGTATCATCCAATTTTCCTCTCTCTGGCCTTTTGCTTAAGGAGTAATTACATTGCTGACATTTTTAATTATAACAGTGCTATCTATTTTATTTTATTTTTTTAAAATTGTACTTCGGGTGAAGGCTTACAGAACAAATAGTTTCTCATGAAACAGTGGTACACATACTGTTTTATGACATTGGTTAACAACCCCACAACATGTCAACCCTCTCCCTTCTTGCCTTTTTTT
>NW_004443948.1:21566979-21596608 GCF_000243295.1 Trichechus manatus latirostris | reverse complement strand
TCCTAGATTCTGGTGTGAGCTGAAGTTGTTTGTTCTCAGATCAAAGAACTCCCTTTAATAATTCTTGTAAGTTCGGTTTGGCTTTTACATATTCCCTTAATTTCTGTTTATCTGGAAATTACCTAATTTCACCATCATATTTGAATGAGAGTTTTGCGGGATATATTATTCTTGGCTGGCAATTTTTTTCTTTCAAGATTTTATATATGCCATCCCATTGCCTTCTGGCCTGCATGGTTTCTGCTGAATAATCTGAGCTTAGTCTTATTGTTTCTCCTCTGTATGTGACTTCCTGTTTTTCACGAGTTGCTCTCAGGATTTTTTGTTTGTCTTTGGTTTTGGCGAGTGTGAATATGATATGCCTTGGTGATTTTCTTTTGGGGTCTACCTATATGGGGTTCGTTGAGCTTGTTGGATGGCCAGATTTTCACCTTTCATGATATTGGGGAAGTTTTCTGTTGGCAGTTCTTCAGTGATCCTCTCTGTGTTTTCTGTTTTCTCCTGCTGTTCTGGAATTCCAATCACTCGAAAATTTTTGCTTTTGATTGTATCCCACATAACTCTCAGGGTCTCTTCATTTTTATTTGTTCTTTTTTCTGAGTTTTCCTCAAACAGGGTTATATCCAAGTGTTTGTCTTTATTTCCACTGATCCTGTCTTCCACCATTTCAAATCTGCTTCTCAGCCCTTCTATGACACTGTCCATTTCTAAAATCTTGTTGTTTATCTTTTGGATTTCTAATTGTTGTTTTTGTATTATTTCTAGTTGTGAATTTATTTTGCCATTTTGTTCTTGCATTATTTTTCTGAATTCTTCCAATTTTTTGTCTGCATTCTCCATGAATTTGTCTATTTTTTCTTCATTTTTGTCTGCTTTTTGCTTCAGCTAGAGGAGAATTCTGAGTTTTATAGATTCGAATTCCCTATCAGGTAGTTCTAGTGCCTTTTCTTCCACTGGAAAGTCATCTGGTGTTTTACTTTGGACGCCTACTGGAACCATCCTGTCCTGTTTTTGTAAATGTTTTGATATTGCCTGCTGTCTTGGGGGTACTCAGTATTTATTTTTCTCATTTATTGATGGTAGATTTGTTTGTTTCATCTTTTTTTTTTTTTTAATTTGGGTATGTCTGAGCAGGCCTGCTGTGTGTTCTTTGTTGTTTGCTTCTCTGTTGGTGCAATACTTTTCACCTCCTTCTCCAATTGGCAGGGTCAGTCACTCAGATATGGTACGGCAGGGCAGGTTTAGCTGAAGAGGAGTTACTGGGATGGGTTTTTTGTGGCACTTACTACAGACACCAGGACGGTTTGGTAATCAGTGCAGGGCAGGTTCCAGTAGGCCGTTCCTGTGCTGCTTGGTGGTGTGATGTTAAGCGCACGGTGCAGGTAGGCAGGATGTAGTGGGGAGATTGTTATGTGTGGAGCTAAGATGTATATGGGAGAGAGGAGAGAGGAACAGGAGCAAAAAACATACAAACAGAAAAGAATGCTAGAGGAGCTTGCCCTTGGAGTGGAGAGATGAGACACTATGAAATGGAGAAAAAAAGGGGAAGAGGAAGAAAAAAAAGAAAAGAATGAATAAATAAAAATCGGAAAGGGAAAAGAACAGCAAAGTTCCCAGGGATCCCACTGGTGTGGCTATGAGGTCTGGGGAAGTTGTTCTCAGGTGTTGCAGTACAGCCTGGCTAGAAGGCGTAGAGGTATACAATGCCAGGTATTCAGGGAACAGAAAGAGAAGGAAGATATAGAGAGACGAGAAACTGAGTAAAGAAGAAAGACAAAAAGGGAAAAAGAGGGAAAAGAAAACAAAACAAATTTAAAAAAAAAAGAACAAGTAAAGCCCATCCAAGAAACAGAAAAAAAAAAAACCCAACAAATAAAGAAATACTCTCAGGGATCCCTCTGCACTTCTGTGCAAGCTGAGGGGGTAGGTTCCAAGCCATGCCTGGCGAGAATGGGCTCCCAACTCAAGAAAAGGAAAAGAAAACAAACATTCAAAACAAACTAACTAACAAAAGCCCTGGGATCCCACCAGTGCGGCAGCCCAGACTGGGAAGCAGCTCCACTCTCGAACAGAACTCCCAGCCCCTCAGGAAGAAGCAAAGATGGCGCATGGAGCCAGGTATTTGAGCAAAAGGAGGGCGAGGTGGTGAGAGATGAGGAAGAAATCAAGAGAAGCAGAAAAAAGCAACACTAGCAGCCAACAAATGGCAGTCAGGGAGCCCGCCCGTTCGGGTGGGTGGAATTCAAGCAGCCAGTGCTTCCCAGACAAGAGAGTGTCGCCGTGGGAAGCAGAGGAGGCTGAGTGGGGGTGAAGAAGTGTGGGGGTGGGAAAGTGTATATCACAAATTACCGGTTGTTTTGTCTCCCGCTGGAAGGTCAGTGAAGCTGCTTTCTCATACCCCTTATTTTCTGGTCTCCAATAGGAGTCCAAGATGGCGGAGCCACTCTGCGTTAACTGATAGGGGATCTCTGCCTGAATCTCTCCTCCGTCTCCATTTTCTGTCAGTTTTCTCACTCCATTTGGCACTTGGCTAAGTTCTTTATGTCTTCATTTGATGTTTTAGGGTTTCAGGATTGTTTTCTCTGTTCAGCTTAGTTTTTCAGTTCCTTGCTGTGGAGGGACAGGGTGGTGCTTCTGCCTAGAGTGCCATTTTGCCGGAAGTTCAGTGCTATCTATTTTAAAAAGTAGTAAGCCTGCCATTGATTTCAGATCCTGAATGAAATTTTGATTGATTAATCAGGATATGTGTCTTAATACTCTAGGAAGCCCATATGTATTAATTAGCCTACAACATAAGTCTCATAATATTCAGTTAAAAAGTCAATTTCTTATCAATAACATCATTAGAAATTAGGATCATAATATAGTTAAGCGTTGCTTAACATCCACAATACATTTTGTGAAATAGAACGTTATGTGATTTGCACGTTGTACAAACATGAGATTGGATCCTGTTGCCCATGAGTTGAAGCATATGCTGTTACACGGTAAACTTTTTATTTGTAAGTAGGGAAAGTTCACACTAAAATAATGATAGAAAGTACAGTACGGTACATATGTAACCCAGTAGCTTAGGTTTTTATTATGACTATTAAGACATACGTATTATAGGTCATAGATGTATTGTACCATTATATACCTGACAGCACCATCACTTTGCACACAAAGGACGCAAGATACAGGTGTTGCTTGCGGGAACCTGTAGCATTCGTTATGTCCAGTTATGTCTACTACGTCCCCTTCTCTGATCAGGATCTCCGAACTCTGTTATAAGCTAATGGGACCATGGACCTATATGTGGTCAGATTTTGCCTGACTGGATGTTACACGTAGCATGACCGTACAATAAAAATTTGGTTTTTTTTGGTCTGTGGTCCATTCTAATGAAGCTATGTATCACCTGTTAATTTTAATTTGCAACTGGAAGATTAGAGATTTAACATTTTTCCCAAACTTAGAGCCCTGAGAAATAACTGTATTTATTATATACAGTCATGCACTGCAGAACATCCATTCAGGCAAAGTCTGACCACATATATGTCCGGGGTCTTGCATGGGCCCTCTGGGGAATGCCCGCAGCTGGACTGGGCAGCCAGCCCTCCTCATTGCCCTCTGTGCGTGGGAACAAGTGCCCAGTCTTGCTCCCAAGCTCCCAAGGTCAGCAGGCATAGTGGGGTCCAGCCAAGGTGATGGGTGCCGGGTCACTCATACACTCCCCTGCACCCTGGGCCTGCATACAAGTCTCCCTGTCTTGACCTTCGCGAGGCTTCGGGGATGCATGCAGGGCAGGATCCAGCCCAGCACTCACCTGAAGCATCTACTTAGGGAGCTGCCTGGACCACATACCGCACAGCAGCCCCTGGCCGGTGAGTCTGGGAGGCCTACACCCCTTAGGCCCAGGTATTAGCACACAGTGTCCAAATCACATAACATCTTATTTCACATTACGTATCATGGACGTTAAGCAATGCATGACTATACTTATCAAATATATTTCCAAACTCTGGAAAATGTTTCAAATTCTCCATGAGGAAGAGCTGTAATCTACTTAACCAAAACATTAAGAGTATTGGCAGTGTTTGAAGGATGCAGTTAAGCAAAATAACAGGGAGGGAAGGAAGTCAACCAAAGGCAGCTATGAATTCTGAATGTAAGATTGTAATTTCAGTGCACAAAGGGAATTACAGCAATCTGTTGATGAAGACAAAGCAGAGATTTAGCCAGGCATGTAGCAAAAGAATCCCACTTAGGAACTCCCCAAATCAAGGCTCTTAGATCTAGCTTAGATCCTAATCTAATTGGTAGACAGCTATATTAGAAAGTAAAGAAGCGATTATGACCAATTAATGGCAATTATGTACAACTCTACTTCAGCTTCAAGAATAACACTACTCCTAATGTCTTCCGTAGAGAATGAATGAGGTCAACAAGCATGTCTTAAATGACTGTCATGAGAGAGTGTATGGATTGAACTGTGTTCCCCAAAAATATGTGTTATAAATCCTAAGCCCTATATGTGTGGAAGAAGCCCCAGTGATTAAGCACTGGGCTGCTAACCAAAAGGTTGGTAGTTCAACCCACCAGTCTGCTCCGTGTGAGAAAGACCTTGTGATCTGCTCTCCTAAAGATTTCAGCCTAGGAAATCCCATGAGGCCATTCTACTCTGCCTTATAGGGTTGCTATGAGTCAAAATTGACTTAATGGCAATGGGTTTGGTTTTATACCTGTGGATATAATCCCGTTTGGGAATAGGATTTCCTCTGTTAGGTTAATTAGGACATATCAGTGTAGAGTGTGTCTTAAACCAATCGCTTTTGAAATATAAAAGAGCAAATTAGGCACAGAAGAAAGCAGACGCGGGGGAAAGCCAATACTGTACTATCTGAAGAAAATAGGGCTAGACTTGTCTGCAATCCCAGGAACTCGAAGGATGGCTGTCTACAGTAGCTGAGACAAGGATCTTCCCCCAGAGTCAACAGAAAGGGAGACTTCCCCTACAGCTGGCACCCTGAATTTGAACTTCTAGCCTCCTAAACGGGGAGAAAATAAACTTCTGTTTGTTAAAGCCGCCCTCTTGTGGTATTTCTGTTATAGCAGCACTAGGAAACTAAGACAGGGAAGATACAGTTTTTATTTATATTTACTTGTGGCAAATGTTGTTGTGTTTTGGTTAGCACTTAACAACTTAGCCACCAGGACTCTTTGTGTGGCAAAAAGGAGCTTTAAAAACAAGAATATCCATATAATATAATCTATAGGGTTACCTACTTATATCCTTCCTAGTATACTCTTTGCTCTGTAATCTTTACATTCTGATGTTAAATAGGTTTAAACAATACTTTTCCTTTATATATAACAGATTATATTACCTTCATTTAATGTTTAAATTTTCCTTACTTAAAAATTACCTAATATTACATGTAGTCAGATATACAATTACTCATAAATACATCCACTATCTCAAAATCAAACCAAAAAAACCTATTGCTATTGAGTCAATTCTAACTCATAGGGACCCTATATGATAGAGTTGAACTGTCCCATAGGGTTTCCAAGGATCGGCTGGTGGATTCGAACTGCTGACCTTTTGGTTAGCAGCCGATCTCTTAACCACCGTGCCACCACCATGAATAAACATCATATTTATGATGCTCATCATTTCATCATCTTAGTATGCATTTAATGCAAGAACTTAGATTAACCTTTACTCCAATAGTTTACTTTGATTTAAATTTCCTCCATTATTGAGGAGTTTGATATATTCCATGTATGACTGGCAGCTGTGATTTTGTCCACTATGAAGGATTATAATGGTAATATATGTTTTCAAAGCTTTAATTTTCTTCTTTAATTTGAGACCCTTTCAGCTATTTCTCATATTTTTGCAGCTCTAGGCATTAACCAGTGGGTAGAATTCGGTGATGGAAGCAGCACATGTTATTAATGGAAATACAACAGCTGCAACAAATTCCTATTCAAGAGATGGAAATGGAGAAAGTCGGGGCCTCCTTTATTTCTTGATGACTATTTTACATATCGAAAGAATGGAAGTAAATCTCTGCCCTATTAGGGAGTTTTAAAAAAATCATACCAATGTGGGGAAACTAGAAATAAAAAAAAGTGAGGCAAAAATGTTGAATACACCACTTATAATATTGACTTTTGGGTATACATATATATACATATATCCCAAAAAACCAAACTCACTGCCATCGAGTTGATTTTGGTTCATAGTTATGCTATATGACAGAGTAGAAATGCCTCATAGGTTTTCCAAGGCTATAATCTTTATGGAAGAAGACTGTCACATCTTTCTCCCTCGAATGGGCTCGTGGGTTCGGACCATTGACCTTTTAGTTAGCAGTCAAGAGCTTTAAGTACTTTATCACCAGGCCTCCATATATATATATATACATATATATACATATATATGTGTGTGTGTGTGTGTACATATATAATTCAAGTGTTTTTATCCAAAGGTTGAAATGTTGATGTGTGTGTATACATGTATATGTATGTGTATATATATATATATATATATATATTCCTCACAGAGTAATAAAGGAATAAATTTTCTCTAATCAAAATGTAATAGACTCTTTCATGTCCATTCAATCTAGTTAAGAAAGTAGTACTGCATTTGTATTTATGAATCAATTTAAATTTATTTTTGAAAAAATTTTATACTAAAATTACAAAATCTATTTTAATTTTAGTCCATATTACCCTCCTTATATAGATTTGAATTTGAATGGTTCACTCAGTATAGACTATATTTTTAATCTGAATCATGAGATGTACAAATGCAGATGTATGTACATATGGCAAATGTTCTCAATACTATCTTGAAAATTTTTACGGGGAGCATAAAAATTGTGAGACTCAGAAATACATATATAACTATTTTGTATTTATATAAAGATCAAAAAATATTAAATCACTAAATACAAAAGATAAAATAATTTAAATAGAATAAAGAATGGAGTGTTTTTGCTGTTGTTATTTCCCCTGTATTGTATTTGACAACTCTACTGAATTCCCACACATTGCTGGTATATGTATAAATTGGTACAATCTTTCTCTTAAAACACAGCAAAATGAGTCAAAGACCAAAAAAGGCAATATGTACTTTCATTTAAAAGTTAATCTGCTACAAATATATCTTTTAAGTACAGTTTGACACATGGCAAAAGAAAATGGTGAAAGAAAGTTTATTGTAGCTTTCTGTATGCTTGGAAATACACAGTAGAGAGTGGACAAATAAACAAGATAATTTCAGATAGTTCTGAGCGCTAGAAAGGAAGTAAAATAGTGTTATAGTTGAATAAGACAGGAAGTGGCTTATTTAAGTAAGCCATTTGATTTCATTCCTAAATGGTGAGGAGTAGTTTGCCACTTCAGTAGTTCTAGGCAAATTATGAGCAAGTGCTAAATAATTCAAATGGAAACATGCTTGTATTTTCAAAGATAACAAAAACAGTTAATATGCATTAGGCAAGTTTAAGAATGGTAGAAGGGAAATTGGGCAGGAACAAGGTAACCTGAGGTCATAGATATTTTTGATGAATATGTAATTCCTGTGGGACCACAACTTTTGGAAACCAAAACGTCAGAATAGCAGTCTAGGATCAGATAACATAAGGGTTTTAGCCTCTGGAAAGGATTTTGGATTTATTTAAATATGCAAGGAAGCCACTGGAAAGCTTATCTATATTTCAAAGTATCGTGTTTTCTTCTTCAGGGGACATGTACTTTGGTGTGGATGGTTGTTAAGATTAGAAGCAGTGAGACACATTTGAAACTTATATATATATATATATATACACACACACATATATATATGTGATTTAGACATATTTGGAAAGTCATGACAACCTTAACAGTTCTGCTGTAATAACCAGAAACAGCTGAATATATTACAAAAGTTACAATTTTAAAGACACTAATGGGTGGTGGAAGCAACAAGAAGCAGAATTGGAATTCCAGAGGTGAGAAGGACCCTTTTTAGGTATGTATATATATACACACACATACAGAGCCCTCGTGGTGCAGTGGTATAACATTTGGTAGATAGATATAGATACAGATACAGATGTAACTATAGATACAGAGACAGATGTCAAATGTTATACAAAATTACTTACAATTTATACCAAAATGTTCACAGTGACTATGTCTGCAATTGTCACTGACTTTTGTTTTCCTTTTTCCTCTCTTTAATTTTTTTATTAATATTGATTACTGTTTTAGACTTGGTAATTGGCAATAGCTACTGTAAGGAGCCCTGGTGGCACAAAGGTTAAGGGCTCAGCTGCTAGCTGAAAGGTTGTCGGTTCGAACCCACCAGTGGCTCTGGGGGAAATGACCTGGAGATCTGCTCCTGTAAAGATTACGGACAAGAAAATCCTATAGGGCAGTTTTATTCTGTCACATGGGGTTGCTATGAGTCTGAATGGACTCAAAGGCATGCAGCAAAAGCACTATAACAAATGATCCCCAAAACTCAGTGCATTAAAAACTGAAAGTTCAAGTTTTTTTTTTTTTCTTTTCTTTTCTCTTTCTCATGACAAATACAATCCTAACGTTCCTGGTCAGATGGTCCTCCAGGTGACATTGGGACCCAAGTTCTTTGCATCTAGTTGCTCCACCATAGCCCAGTCTTTGGAGCCCTCTCCTGTATCCTCTGCATCCAATGGTTTCACAAGAAAAAAAGAGAACCTGCGAAGTATTGGGCAATTGACACCTTAGATCTTCAGTGACATACAGGGCAATGCATTCACCCTCCAGCGGGCAATAGTAATATGGCTCCACTGGGAGCTTGGAAATGGAGGGCTTGACAGGTGGGCCCCTCCCCAAGCAGCTGTACCCAATGGAAAGGGGCCGTCAATCTGGGCAGTTCAGAAGCCACCTTTGCCACCATTAATGCATGCAGTGAAGCAAATTACATACAAAGCAAGTGCATTGCTTCCACATTTAAGCTATCTAAATAGTTAATCTACGTTTTTTTCTTCTGTTTTTCTCTAAAATCAGCTCCTAAATTGTCCCAATTTATTTAATTGGGCAAAATAAAGTTTGCACAAATTCAAAGTGTAAATGTCTCTAAAAGTTTTAATTGCTTGTAATTTATTAGAGAAAAGGGATTATTTGTCTCTTTCACATGTATCTGTCTCTGTTTTAATAGACAAAGTAAAATTTGTGCTTCCCACACTTGGAATTTACAGTCAAAAGAGTAAAATTATGGAGCTACTCTGTAAATACATATATAGCCTGATGAATGTCTTATCATTTTGCATTTCAAAATAATTTTTCACAGGAGGAAATGTGTAATTTCTTACCAACACAATTTTATTTTAACTGCTATTGCTTTGAAGAAATTCTCTGCCCCTTATCTTTATATTAAAAAATTATAAAAGATTTTTCATAAAACAGATGTACACAATAGCTTTCCTCAATTTATTATGTAGTGAACGTACATGTTCCAGATATCTTCTGTTTGCTCCTGCAAGTCCACTCCCCCACCCCACCCTTCTCCTCAGTCTTTTATGCCTGACTTATACTACTCCTTCAAAAGATTCCCATGTCTTCTTGGATTCCAGTTAGGTTCATCCAATTAGAATGCCAGAAGGAGATAAGGCAGAGGGAGCACGGTAAAGAAAGGGTTCTATCTTAGTCATCTAGTGCTGCTCTAACAGAAATACCAAGAGGGGATGGTTTTAACAAAAAGAAGTTTATTCTCTCACAGTCCAGTAAGCTACAAGTCCAAATTCAGGGCGTCAGCCCCAGAGGAACGCTTTCTCTCTCTGTCTGCTCTGGAGGAAGGTCCTTGTGAAGCGTCAGTCTTCCTTTAGTCTAGGAGCATCTCAGCACAGGAACCTCAGGTCCAAAGGACACACTCTGCTCCCGGCACTGCTTTCTTGGTGTTATGAGGTTCCTACGTGTCTCTGTTTGCTTCTCTCTTTTATATCTCAAAAGAGATTGGATTAAGACACTATCCAATCTTGTAGAACTCATCAGTATAACCTCATTATAGTGATAGAGTTTACAACACATAAGGAAATCACATCAGATTACACAATCATACACTACTGGGAATCATGGCCTACACATTTTTTGAGGTACATAATTCAATCCGTGACAGGTTCTTATTCTTCTGAGTCCACCCATGACCCAGCACTGTAGGTTGCTGTGTCCCTGGACTGAAGATCACTGCTTCCCTCAACGTGGCCTCCTCTGTAGGACTCTGTCCTTCTGGTTCTGCTATGGGGCCTTCCCCCTGTCTTTTCAGGCCAGGAGTGGTAACAGCGCTTCTGCTTCTAATCCTATTTATTTCTCTATCCTTTACTGTCTAGTGCTTTGAAATAAATCCTCTTCAAATTATACTTATTGTGGATGCCATGTATTTCTTCTTGGGACCCTGACTAATATAATATCCAAAAAAATAAAAATAAAATAAAACCAGAATTTCAAACAAAGTAAAAAAAAAAAAAAAAGGATCCATCATGATTAAAACATAAAATAGATAAACTATATATCTATACTGGATCTCAGCATTATCTGTCCATAATACTTTATTCACATTATCACTATAATTTCATATATATTGCTATAAGAGGAGAATGTGGTTATTATGCCTTTTATTTAAGAATTAACATTGATTTTGAAATATTATTTATAGGATCAAGATAGTAGCATAATAAAAAAGACTGAAAATGTTCATGTGCATTTTAAAATCACTAACCACATTAAAAAATAGTTTTTAGTGTTTTATTGCTATCATAAATATTCACTGTAGCAAAGTGCACTTTAGAAATTATTCATGTTAGAAAAAAACTGTAGAAAAGCATATGAATAGAATAAGGATTATTCATATTCCCATCACTTAGAGATAACCAATTTAATCATAATCACACATATTTTCAGCCTTCTTCACTGCATGTTAAAACATGTAATAAAGAGGGAGATAGAAGATGATAGATATGAAGTTTTTACAATATCGTATTCATTCTTAATATAATAATTTATAATCTGATTATATATCTGCCTTCCTTTCTTTCCTACTTGATATGCAGCATCAGTATTGTGAAATAAAGGCTTTTTGATTAGGTAACACACAAACATGGCTAAAAAATTAAAATATGGATAAGTTGATTGTTTTAGATCCTAGTGCTCCTCATCAAGATGTCTTGTTCTCTTCCTCCTGAGAACAATGGGATAATGTTTGCCACCTCCTTACTACATGCACTTCTTCACCCCAAGTGGTAGACATGGCCATGTTCATTGCTTTGTCCTATGAAATATGAGTAGATATAATGCATGTCACCTCCATGCAGACACATGTAATTACTGGTGCTAGTCTTTCCAAATTTCTCTTCCCTTGCAGCAGAGTCATGGAAACAATCTTTTCATATCCATTGTTGTTGTTAGCTGTCCTCCAGTCCATCCCTGACTCATGGTGACCCCACCCACAATTGAATGAAATACCGCCAGGGTCCACAGCCATCCTCGTGATTTGTTGTGGATGGGACCATCACAGTTCATAGGGTTTTCATTGGCTGATTTTCAGAAGTTCAAAAAAAGACCTTTCTTCCTACTCTGTTTCCAGAGATTTGCCAATTCTGGACATGCCATGTAAATGGATTCATACAATATGTAGCGGGTTTTGTTTGGCTTTTTCCACTAAGCATAATGTTTTGAAGCTTCATCCATAATGTAGCATGTGCATGCTTCACTCTCCTCATTTCCTGTTTGGGATTCTCCACCTGTGATCTGAATTTCTGGAATTTTTATTAAACCAAATGATGTAGTTCTTAATTTGACTTCTTTTCATTGCATTTCCTTCCATTTCATACTGTCTATCTAACTTTTCTGGAGTAATCAAAGTTAAAAGGCAAAATAGATTTGTTTCTACAGCTGATCATGATCTGACTAAAAAGTAATTGTTAGCCCAAGTACAGCCTTGGGCTGTAAAGAAACATGTTTCCTTTGTCTTTTTTTAATACATTCTCTTAAATGTTTCTAAAAATATTTTAGACTTTTAAGGATTTATCCACCTTTTGTAAGGTAGAAAATATGAAGGAAATGGAAATGACTTAAAATGTAAATTTTTAAATGTATATATATATATATATACACACATATATGTTCTATAAACATGAAAAATAGTAAAACTCTTCCTTTTGATAACTGATATATTTTTAGGCAATTACCATGGAATTTTAATTATATATAAATCTCCCTTCTTTTCATAATAATAAATGAACTGCATCTTGAAGTCTTAGGATGAAAAAGTATAACTTCCTACTTTAATATATGTGACCTTCTAAGACACAACTCAGCAACAGAAAAGCTACAAATGAATTCTTCACCCTGGGTATTACTGACAAAAAGGATTAAATAAATACATTTGATTTCTTTTCTTTCCCCTAAAGCAAAAGCTAGCTACAATAACAGAATAAAGCTTTAGATTTCTTTTTTGTACAATATTGCAAAACTCTTATGTAATGTAAATTGATATTTAACAACTTTTTCTCATTCCTGTGAGGATTTTGTACCTTCAAAAATCAATCCCTCTTTTCAACAGCCCTAAAGTTAGTTTGCCTACTATATATTTTCTTTTGTAAACAATGTGTTTGCTCCCTCACTCTTGTTATATTATTGCTTCTTTCTTCCACTGTCCCTCAGTCTACCTTCCTGCACCCTCATGGCTTCATCAGTATCATGATTATGCATTTAATCCCCTTGTTATTCATTATTGCAGATTCTTAACTTCTTAAAAAAGAATTTTTGCGTTTAAGAAGGTTTAAACTTGCAAAATGAATATTTCATATAAAAAGCACAGTAAGGTGAGACATAATGTGAGATATCAGGAGTCTGCCATTTTTAATAACCTGTGATCTACCAGTTATGCTCTTTGTTAATTTTGTGTGGTTACATACAGAACTTTCTCAAACATGAGGACTTGGTGTTCAAGCAGATATGAGCATTTACCAAGTCAACTCTAAGATCTGTAGCCTACAGTACTGCTCAGAAGGTAGATGTAGTTCCAATTTTTCAAAAAGAAAGGGCCTTTTGAGGTGTCAAAACCATCATATGCACAGGTATCTATTTCCTTAACATTTACTCTAGTGTTGGGCTGCTGCACAAAACTGCAAAATGGGATTTCCTCCCCTCAAAAGAAACTTTCTCTCAAAGCACAAGGTCACCCAATAAGCTAATTAATCATTATCATTCTGCGTTTTCCACTCTGTACAAAATTCCTAAGAGGCATTGGTTGATTTGCTTATAGGAACTAGCAATGTGTTCACATTGCCATTTGTTTTTTGTGAATTTTTCAAATATAAGAAATATTAACCACAGTCTATTAGCATCATCGTCACTTTCTTTTTAACTTCCTCTCTCCTCTTCTTCCCTATCTTCCTTTCTGTATAAATTATCTTTTTGCTGACCAAGAGAATTGTTAGAATCTGGTTAAGGGAAAGATGAGTTGAGGGTATTCAGTTGGGTTTGGTGAAATATATTTATGTGGTTTGCAGTGATGTCTTTCTAGACATAAGGTACAGGTAGCCACCCTATCATGGTACTGCCTTTCAAGAATGCTTATTTTGCCCACTCTGCTGACATTGAGAAATAAATGTTCAGGACTAGAAGCTGAATCACAACATGCTATGCCTTCCAGAACCTGGCCCCAGAATAATGTGACAACAGAGGAGAAAATGTTTGAAAGAATAAAACAAGCTAGTCTATGGGGCATTCTTCCATATTTTACAGCTTACATGAAATACTATCTTGGATGAGTTTTGTTTTACTTTCTAAATTAAAAAAAAAAATCCTAAAATCTGGATGATATTACCATTAAGTTATAAATCTATAAGAAGTTTTTTTAATAAATTATCAATAACATAAAATACATTGTAATCAACAATAGTAAAGAAAGAGTAAATTATCATTCTATCCTCTCTATACAACATATTAAAATATTCTCACACGATGAGCTAATCTAATAGCATACAGGAGAACAAAAAAAAGTAGGAAAAATATTATAACATTGTCTCAGGCAGTTAACTGATAAAAGTATTATTTTTTCTGGATTGTGATGGTTTCAGTACTTGTAACCTTTTTAAAAATTGTAATTTGCACATTTTGCTCATTCTAAAAAATGTATTTTCGTACCTAATTTTGTATTTATAATGGTGAATTCTTTTGGTTAAATCACCCTCTAATTTTACGAATTTTAGGTGAAACAAAATTTCTGCACAGAGAAATCCTGGTTCCTGTTCCTGGTAGAACATGAGCTGAAGTGGTCCTTTGTCAGCATAGCTATAGATGCCGTTACCATCACCTCAGCTGTTCCACAAACAGATAGCCTGCCCATCATCTGTGGGTGCACCCTTAGCCATTAAAGCTTTCTCAGTCATGGCAGGCTAACCAATCCCAGACCACTGTCCCACAAGGATCACTGGTGAAGAAGACGACCCAGAGGCACAGTAAGTACTACGGCCCCTTGATCAGTGGAATCCTAAGAGTGTTGTTCTTTTGCAGCCCAGCGTGTGAAGCGTCCCTTCTCCTTTATATATGTTTCCTTTTTCTATTGTAGAAAATCATTGTCATTAATGGAGGTAATTTAAATACACGCTTTTACTGAGAGAATGGTTGAGGAAGAACAGTCAGCAGGAAACAGAGAGCTTATGCCCATTAATTGAAATAATCCCGCAAGTTTCTAAGCCTTTGTGGTTGGATTTAAGGTACAAAATCTCTAAACTGTTAGGGCCTTCACCTTTTTGTCTTTTCCTTATGCATAGATACATGACATTATCTAAACATTTCATATCCAATCATATACCCACGTACTTCTGGAAAACAGAAGCAACCACTTTCCTAGATAATCTAAAAAAATAAAAAAGACCCTGAAATATACTTTAAAGGCTCTTAATATATCTTTTTTGTAGGAAGACTGGTAGATTCCACTGTATCCTTACACTTCATGGACTTTGGATTTTATATTTTAATATAAGAATATATCATAATTTAACTAATTGAAATAACGTATAGAACTGAATTTTATTGCTCAAAGAAATTTTAAAGATAATTTAGCATGACTCTATTTTAGCAACAAAACTTAGAGGACTAGATACTAAGTGGTTTGTTAAAGATTCATACTGAGGGACGGAGTTGCAATGGAGTTACACTATTTAGTCATTTGCCACCATACCAGGCTATATCTCTTTTTATATTATTCTCATCACTGTAATTGATTTTGTTTTTAAATTTTAGGCATTAATTTATAGAATTAAACTTGTATACCTTTTGTTTTTAGTTCCTAAAATCCATACATCTTCCAAATAAGCTGAGATCTATGGAACATGGGGAAAGAGCACTCAACATATCATTAGCAGAAAATTAAAAAAAAAAATTCTACTTCTGGTAAAAACAAAGGTATTATCAAACATTAACATCTCCTTCATGCATTTCTCTGAATGTGATCTGAGAGTTTAAATCAATAAGCACATTTGGAGCACTTTTATTATACACTTCAAAGACTATTACAATGTTAAAGAACCGTCTTTCTTCCAACACTAAAATATGCAGACAATCTTTTATCACAATCTTAAATATGGCAATATAACATAAAAAGCAATTGATTGAAATATACAATATAGAAAATCAAATACACTGTTTTGACCACACAGCACCAAACCACCTTGTTTTATTTGATAGTGTCTTAATGCAATCTCTTTTGAGACATAAAAGAGAGAAGTGGGCAGAGACACATGGGAACCTCACACCACCAAGAAAGCAGGGCTGGGAGCAGAGCGTGTCCTTTGGACCTGAGGTTCCTGCGCAGAGCAGCTCCCAGACCAAATGAACACTGATGACACAGACCTTCCTCCAGAGCTGACAGAGAAAGCGTTCCGCTGGAGCTGATGCCCTGAATTTGGACTTGTAGCCTACGGGACTGTGAGAGAATAAACTTCTCTTTGTTAAAGCCATCCACTTATGGTATTTCTGTTAGAGCAGTACTAGATGACCAAGACAAATAAGGTTTTCAAATGCGGTGAAATTAACAATTATTCTCACATTCATTCTTTTTTCAGAATGTTGTGGCATTTTGCAACTTATCTGTGTTTGATTTACAAATTATATCGTTGTATCTAAACTAACTTTTATAAAATGTAAATCACTTACAAAATTTCTGCTCTCTCCTTCAGATTCAAGAAAATGTCATTAATATCATTACTCTTGAAAAGAAAAAGGTAGCACCCACATTTCCCGTGCTATAATGTAAGTTCTTTATCAGTCATTTTACGAAATGCAATGGAAATTGAATTAGACATAACAAAAAGATAGGAAAATAAAACGCTTTAAAATGTCACTTTGAATTTTTGATTTAAATCTATTAATTTACATTTTCATCCTAAGTATGTATTATGCCTTGAGATATTAGTGAATTATAATGTGCAAAAAAAAAAAAAAAAAAAACGCATAAATTTCTAATGCTTCCAATCATTTCCCAAGTTAAGAGTCCCAGCGGGTTGTAGTAACATATTTTAGAAGATATTAAATTTTGACATTCTCTGATTTGTTCCCAACAGCAACTGGTTGACCAAAGAGAAGATACAAAAATAAGCTGATTTTTTTAAATGGAGGATGAAATTGGAAAATGTGTACTATGATTTTAATAAGCCCAGCCAATGATGTCCTTCTTCTGTTTAGTATTATTACAATGACATTTTCAGTGAAAGCAATCAAAAGAAAAAAAAAAAAGAACCGTTCTACTGATAAATTTAAAAATGTTTTACTTCAACTTTTTCTCCTTGTTTCAAAGCTTATGTTGGTGTATTTTGATAACATATATTGCTAGTGCTAGTATACTTAGCAGATTACTAGTTTAAGTAAGTAAATTGTAAGTAGTATAGATAATGCTCAATGTGTTTGAATGGTGGGGTGTGCAATCAAAAAAGTGAAAGAGAATCTCCATTCTCTTTTCCTCCTGCTCTTTGTATTATAATCATATAGCCTTCTATTTATTACTTGCTATGCTACCTGAGACCTCTAACTCATATTGACCTTCATAGAATACTAATTCTTATTTCCTCCACCAGTAATATAAGACTCAAGGACAACTTGTAGTTTTATTCAATACGATATCTCTAGAAACTAGCACACTGATTTACGTATATTGACAGTAGATACTTTTTTTTATTGAATGCATTACCTCTTGTTCAAAGCTATATTTTTTTTCTGTTTTAGCAAAATAAAGACAAAAGAATAGTGATGCTTTAAAAACTGAAGCATATAAACCTACCAGTTACTTCATTAGCAGAGATGTTTAGCATTAATAGAGTGCTTTTCATACATTAGCTAATTGATACTCAAACTGTCCAAAAGAATACTTTTTGGGAAGTGCTATTTAAACAAAACAGTAAAAGAGAATTTAGCAATCTGCCAAGGGTCAAAGCTTTGGTCAATAGCAGAGCCCTTTCCAGAGACCCTAGACTTCGTGTTTCCTATTCCTGTGACTAAAACTAAAAGTTAAATTGACTAAATTCCATGAAGAAGGAAGAAACCAGCTCGTAAAATTATAGAGCTTGAAGGGTCTTCCCGGGTCACCTAACCAATACCCTTTTTCTAAAGTAAAATGAACTCAAATATCCTCATCCAGGGAGCTAAACTTTGAATATGTCCTTGCATAATAACTCTTAAAGTTTTTTATATGAACTAAAAAATAGAATCAAAACTATATTTCAGATAATTGTTTTTTCATATGAGAGTTTACAATAATTTTCTAGGTAACTAAGAGAAATAATAAAGATCACCTGTGTTACATAGATGAGTTAGTTTATCTGATATTTCTGATATTATCACGTAAAAAATTTTAAAACATTTTTCTACAAATTACATTATCAGGCCGAGCCTGTTTCCTCTATTCATTTTCTCATGTTAGAATGTCAAAAAATATTGTTCAATATAGCACGTTTTATCTGTTCTTAAATTCAATGATTATTTCTCCATTTTTATTGAATTACTGTTATCATAATTTAAGAAAGTCCCAATACCACAAGTCTCATTTAGTTAATAATTTCAGCCTATATCTAGCTACATCATTTAACTCATCCAATACTTAGCAGTCTTTTATTTCCTAATTTCTACAAAACTGGGTAAATGAGACCTTTCATGGTACAGGAAAGTTAGTGTGAAATGAGCCTGTAACAGAATAAATTCAAGTGCCTTCCAGGAAAAAAAAAAAAAAAAAAAGCAGGGGTAAGGGGTAAGGGGTTGTGACCAGACTATAATGAGCAAAGATAGAGAAGCATAGAATCACATGGCAGAACTGGACAAAAATTCAATCACTCAGGGTGTTGGAGAGGACATTAAATTATCTATACTAATAAAATGGGAAAGCACTGAAGAATTTTATATATTCTAAAATATTCACCTTGGCTGCAATGCAGAGAACATATTAGAAACAGCTAACGGTAATTGAGATGAAGTTAATTAGGAAGCTAGTGTGTAATCTAAACAAGCTGGTGATCTCTTGGTCTAGGTTAGTAGTGGTAAAGATTGAGAATAATGGATGTCCCAAAGAGAATATGGTAATACTGTGACAGGACATAATGAGAGAGTGAATATGGGTGCCAGAGTTGATGAAGTATCAGGAATAAATATTGCGTTCTGGATTGCACAGTAAAATGAGTGGCGGTGGCTTTCAGTGGGATATAGAAACTTGGGGGAAGATCAGATTGGAGGACCATTTCATGACTTTTACTTTGAATATGTATTTGTAAAATTTCTTTGAGCTATTCCAGTGGAAATATCAAAACCAATACATTGATAATGAGGTATGAAAGTGGTGATCTATACTAAAGATACAAATTTGAAGATCAAGGAACATAAATGATGATGCATAGAACAAAAACTATTTAAATATTACTCAGCAATAAAAAGGAACAAACTACTGATACCCACAACATGGATTGATCTCAGCAAGAGTATGCAGAACAAAAGATGCCAAGCACAAAAGAGTACATACTGTATGACTCCATTTATATGAAACTTGAAGAAAGACAAATCTAATCTATAGTGATGGAAATCAAATCCTTGGATACTTGGGTAGGGTAGAGGAATTGGCTGAGGAGTAGCTCAAAAAAACTTTTTTTTTGGGGGGGTAATGGAAATGTTCTATATCTTGATGGTGGAGGGGATTACATGGGTGTATATCCGTGTCAAAACTCAGCAAACCATACAATTAAAACAGGTGAATTTTATGATATGTAGATTTCATCTCAATATAATTGATTTTTGAAGTAAGTTCTTTATACGTCTACATCTCAATTTCTTTAAAAGTCCTACAAAAAGTAAAAAAAAAAAAGTACAAAAATTCCAGAGTTTTCCCTCCCACTGCTCCTCTTCTTCCTCCCATCCTCCCTGAACTCTATCTAAGGTTAGATTCTCCTACTCATTTCTGTTCTTACCTGTTCCCAGGAAGTTGCAAGATATATCTCATTTCCAATTATGGTTTTGAGGCTTTATTAAAGGAGAAGCTGAAGACTAGAGTGAATTTTCAGGTAGAATGAGTCTTTAAATGATAAAAGGCACATCGTTGGGAATAGAGGCATGTTCATGGCATTTAGTTAGGAGACAGACCTTGAAGAATGAAAAGATACCAAGAAAATAAATGAGAAAGAAAAAAAATTAAGAAATGTAACTTAGATTAAATTTTTTAATTTTAAACAGATTGCATACTTTCATATATAATTACTTTATATAACGAATTATTTTGAAACAATATTTGTGTGTGTGTGTGTTTTTCCAGTTGTTTCTTTGACAATGACACCATTCTGTGATTGGAACAAATCCCCACAGCTTCAGTAGAGTTTATGATGTTTTTATTCCAGAGGATTGCTTTGAGGATACTAAGACCTGAGCCTTTGGAGAAGTTTTGCTTTCTTAACCACAGAGCTTAAAACAGTGTTGGGGGCTTAAAACTCCAGATCTTGACTTACTTGGTGAAATACCCAGAGGTTGAGTTTTTATACAAAGTGCCTGGGAGGAACGTTAAATTGGAATCACACATTTATCCTTTCACAGAGACATTAAAGGCATAATTTATTTAAGTGAGCATCACACTAGATTACAGCTGTTTTAATAATAATTCTCTCATCAGTGGTTATTCTTTCGAACAGGGTTTCTAACCTCTCTCTCGCCTTTGCTTTCCTAATCTAAGAAATAGGTATATCATTTTACATTTTCTACTGCTTAAACCTTTGTAACAGATGATAGATAATGATGTGTAAAAAATGGTTAACACCGTATCACTTTTTGTTGTTGTTGGGGAGCATTTTGAAATGCTGTTACGAAATATCTGTGTCAGAATTAAGCGATCTAGACTACCTTTCCAGAAAACTGTTTTTAACCTGTTATCAGTCATCAGTCCATTGAAATTTATGCTATATACCACAGAAATATAAATCTCAAATGAATTTATAAAACATGTTTACAGGTAGTCCCCGATTTACAATGGGGTTCTGAAGACTCCATCGTAAGTCAGTTCTGACGTTAAGTCGAATACTTCTTTTTTTTTTTTAGTTTTCATTATTATTGCCTTTTATTATCAGCATCTTTATAAATCCAATCTTTGAACATCTGCGAGTTAACATCAGCAAATTACATGCAGCAACATTGTATGTAGTACATATTACTAACAATACGATGTGCCAAAGAAAAAAAAGGTGGTCTCAAGCACCGTTTGTCATAACTCGTATACATCATAAATCGGGGACTACCTGTGTTTAACTAATTGTGTCCTTTGTTATCATAAAGGAGATGTAATTACTCTTGATGATTTCCCCGAATTTGTGAAAGTTTCCTTTCCTCTTTTTCTAAGTCAGATACCATAAAGATCCCTTTTAGGGTTGCCACTAAAATTAGTAAGATGGAGAAAATGGAAGGGGGAATAATAGATTTGGTATTGATTTGATATTCTGTATATTTTAAAGGTACCCTTACAATATATTCTCAACAGCTCTGCCCGTGTGTGTGTGTGTATGTGAGAGTTCTTCTATTGGTAGAACTCCTGTTCCCAAAGCCTAGATGGGGCTAGGCCATCAATGTATTATTAACAGTAACAATAAAAAGAGGTGCCCATCTATAAATTACAATGAAAAAATTACCAAGTTATTACAGTTTCTTGTAAATAATAGCTTGCTTGGTTTTATAATAAAGCGTAATTAGTGTTAAGAAATCAAAGAACATATATATTAAACTTAAAATAAATATACAGATTTATTAATACTAATGATTAGGTTTTGAAGCTCAAATATACCACTGAAATGTAAATAATTACTATTAATAATGATGGCATGTTATAATTTCAGCAAGAGATAAAAGGAGGTACGCAAATGAACAGGTATTCCAGCTTTAAAAAAAAATTAAAATTATTACTCACAAAGTTAGCAAATATCTTCAGACCATAAAGTGGAAAAGAAAGTGTTACACTATTATATCCCCATTTAGCAATACTTGAAACCTCTCAAATTTTTCTAGTGTGTCCTTAAACTAAAGAGAGTAGATTCGGAGCTTGTGAGTTCTTCTAGACATAACATAAATTCCCCATCTCCAAGCAAAAATAAACAAGCAAATAAAAATATTAATTTAAGCAGTGTTTCCAATACCAGAACCCATTCTAAATATGATGTAACTCATCCTTACACTGTTGATTTCCTAATCCTTTATTCATTTATAATTGCTTGTATTCTTAATGCACTCCAGATTTTCTACATCCCAAACTGAACAGTGTATTCAGATTTTAGCACCCTTGAATAAAGAGAAAAGAGAAAAATATCTCTCCAATACATTCTTCTAAGTTTAACCAAAATATCCATCATTGAAATTAAACTAATTTTCTCTGATCTTCTCGTTGCTTCTCCAATATCTAAATAATATAAACTTTTAGGTAGAAGTTGCAATTTACAAAAAATTCATAATTTGATGTTTTACTTTAAGAGAAAGATGGAAAATATAGTCAATATTGAGCTTTATTTTTTTTAAGGAATGGTAGAGAAATATGGAAAAACAGATGGTTCTAAATTCTTTTAATGCAAGACATGTTCTAATTAAAAACAGACTTAGGGACTTTCTGTCAAAAACAATCAGTACAATTAGATTAGTCCAGCAGTATTTATTTTCATTAACCAAGCTGTCTACCGGTCCTATTTACATTTTATTTTGTTCTTAAACGTAATAAATATTTTGTATAATTCTGTAATTTCAAAATGTATACTTTAACTAATATACCACATGATCTTCTATTGTTGTTCGTTGTTGTTAGGTGCCGTCAAGTGGGTTTCAACTCAAAGCAGCCCTATGTACAACAGAAGGGAACACTGCCTGGTCCTGTGCCATCCTTACAATCTTTGCTATGTTTGAGCCCATTGTTGCAGCTACTGTATCAAACCATCTCGTTGAGGGTCTTCCTCTTTTTTGCAGACCTTCCACTTTACCAAGCATGATGTCTTCCAGGGACTGATCCCTCCTGATAACATGTCCAAAGTACGTGAGATGAAGTCTCACCATTCTCACTTCCAAGGGGCACTCTGGTTGTATTTCTTCCAAGACAGACTTGTTCATTATTCTAGCAGTCCATGGTATAGTCAGTATTCTTCATCAACACCATCATTTAAAGGCATCAATTTTTCAGTCTGATTTATTGTCCAGCTTTCACATGTGTCTGTGGCAATTGAAAATACCATAAGCCTTCATATCATTTTTAACCATGCTTACTGAGCCGGTAGAAAATAAACTCTCATTTTTAATAAAGAATCAAATATAATTATATTGAGGCAGATTCTCCTTCATTTACTCTCTCAAGGGGTAATATTACAAAAGTGGCTATAAACCTGTGGAGGATTCCTAGAGGCTGAATTTATGTGAAACAGAAAATGGAAAACAAATTTTAACACTTTCCTGGATTATTCGGCTGAAAGTGGCACAAAAAAAAGAAATGTGATATGATAGAGAGATCTGACCTTTGGCTCCCTGATACCGAAACCTCAGGCTCCCAGTCCTTTGGTTTAGTGACCAGCAGTGTCTGGGTCTGTGGCTGTTTTGTCAGTGTGAGTCTCTGAACGACTGTGATGCTTCAAGTATAGGGCTGCCAGAAAAAATCCAGAACACCCAGCCTAAGACGTTTAGTCAAAAGAATTATCTTAATTTATGCCCATATAGCATTCAGCTTATCCAATAAGATAGAAAAAAATTAAGTATTGATGTTTATATATATATATATATTTTACCATATACATTCATATGAGTTTTAGCCTATTGTGTCATGCAGTACTAAAGTTCATATTTATAGCATTGACTATGTATTGATGACCATTCTTCCGAATAAAAATTATACTAAATCACTGATAAATAACCATCTAGGAAAGAACTTCATGCATTATAAAAAACCTGTTGCTGTCGAGTCGATTCCAACTCATAGTTGACCCTACAGGACAGAGTAGATCTACCCTACAGGGTTTCCAAAGCTGTAATATTTACGGAAGCAGACTGCCACATTTTTCCCCCAGGGAGTGGCTGGTGGGTTTGAACCTCCTTTTGGTTAGCGGTCGATCGCTTTAATAGCCAACTCTAAAGAAAACTTACCAAAGAAGAAGACTGAAAAGTAATATTGGAGGTATCTACATAATGAATTTGAAAGCCTACAAGGAAAAAGATGTTGAACATGAAGAATCACTTTTGCATCTTACTGGATCTTACTGTGTTTGTGTATTCACATTTTCTGTGTGACGACAGGGAATAATTCCTTGCAGAGGTAAAAGAAGGATGAAGAAGTCGTTTAAAAGACAACACTTTTTCATACTCTTCATGTTCTTGCTTTCTGTTTTCACATGAGGAGGATGAGTATGCATCTTCTAAATCACAGCTAGGCAAGATATTTAAAATCAATTCATTTTAAACTCAGAAAACTTCCATGTGGAAAAAAAAAAAAGAAAAATACAGTTTTTCAGTTAGAGGACACATAGGCACGTCTATCTGCTTTGAAATATAGCTCATAGCAAATGGGACTGGCACTGATTAATAAAATAGGAAATCTTACATCTAACTTGAGAAAAACACTGCTCTGCGGGTTTCCAACATAGTCATTAAAAAACATATATATATATATATATACACACACAATTTAGATGTATATATTGTAATGGTTGATCAAAGAGGGAAAAAGGAAGATAGTTGAGAACTAGCAAATAAAGAAAACTTCACATTAAAAAGTTTTCAAAAACTGCTATGAGGATAATATTTTTTTTTCTTTACAAAGTGTGAACTAAAATTTTGCAGTAGGATGTTTGTAAAAGCTCACCGTATTCGTCAGAAAATAAGGATAATTAAAACAAATCAGCAGAATTTCTGCTCCTTATTTTCTGGGAAAAATTTATTTAAATATTACTGCGTTAACATTGTAAAATTCATACACATTTTCTTTGAAAAATATAAGCTTCAGTTATTTGTTCAACAAAATTGTTGGACACTTATTACTATCCACAGTTCTAAGTGTGAGAAGTGAAATAACAATAAGTCATTACATAGTTTTCATTCTAGCGGAAGAAAATAGAAAACAAAGTAAATAAAATACATTGTATCACTGATGGCAATCATTGCTAAGGACAACAAGAAGAAGGAAGACCAGCATTACTGGAGTGGAGATGGCTGTTATAGGTAGGGTAGTTACACAGAGAAGGTGAGATGTCCATAAAAGACTACAGTATTTGAGAGAGTGAGTCATGTTGACGGGAGAAACAGTAATTAGATCCTGAAGTGGGAGACTGCTTCCATTGTCAAATCACAGTAAGGAAGTCAATGTGGCTAAAACTAGAGAGTTTTGGGAAGGAGAGTGGGAGAGGAAATCAGAGACGTACTGGTCATTTGGATCATGAAGGGTCTTGTAGACAACTGTAAGAATTCAGCTTTTATTTTTAGAGAAATGAAAGCCACAGTAAAGTGGTAAGCAGGTATGTGACCAGACCTGCTTAATATTCTTAAAAGATCATTCCTACTGCTCTGTTGAGAATATACTTTAGAGTGGGTAGGGGGAAAGGTAAAGATTAGAAGCAGTGGGTCCAGTTAGGAGTTTCAGAAAATCCAGGTGAACAATAGTAGCGACCTGGATCGGGGTGATAGCAGTGAAGTAGAGAGAAGAAATTGAGTTCTGGAGATATTTGAGCATATCTGTGTAGATCCAACCATATTTACTGACACTTTTTATGTAGCGTATGAGGGAGTGAGATCAAGAATGATTCCAAAATAGTAGCATGACTAAATGAGTAAAAAGAAGGACGAAGTTGTCATCCTTAATAGAAAAGAAGAAGAAGAAGGTCAGGTTTGAAACTGATGATGAAGATCACTACATGTGTAAGTATTTCCCTTTACCCAGGGCACACTTGGAAACCCTAGTGGTGTAGTGGTTAAGTGCTATGGCTGCTAACCAAAAGGTTGGCAGTTTGAGTCCACCAGGCGCTCCTTGGAAACTCTATAGGGCAGTTCTACTCTGTGTCCTATAGGGTAGCTATGAGTCAGAATTGACTCGACAGCAATGGGTTTGGTTTGGTTTTTGGTTTAGGACACACTTAGAAAATTGATTCAGTTTCTGTGGGAAGACCAGTTAAACATTCTACGTGCTTACATTGAAAACACATTACTGTATTATAGGATCCTAGCCTATCCACAGATTTGTGCCTAGAAGTCACTGACAAGCCATGAGTATATTGCGCAGTAGAACAAGTAATCCTCTTCTTAAAATTTCTGTTATTTTTCAGGAGTTAAATATAGTACAACCATAACTTAATTGGATCAGGGCAACAAGTCCACAGGAATGGTCCAACAGTGATCATTGCCTATGTATTCCTTGGATCAAATAGTATACTCTACAAAAGAAATTCACAATCTTTTATAATCTAATCATGGAAGTGATTTTGTCTGTCACCTTTGCTGTATGATATTGACTAGAAGCTAGCCACTGTTGTTTTGTGCCATTGAGTCAATTCTGACTCACAGTGACCCTATCATACAGAGTACTACCCCATGGGGTATCTTAGGCTGCAATCTTTATGGAAGTAAATCACAAGGTTTTCTCCCACTGAGCCACTGAGTTTGAACTGTGGATGTTTTTGTTAGCAGCAAAGTAGGGGATTACAAAAAGCATGAATACGACGAGGTGAGAATCATTGGGGAGAATATTTTGTGTATACCTACCAAATACATGCTTCTGAATATATAAGTGTAAGTAAAAGATTAGTAACATTTAAAGTGTATGTCCACCACTTATCTGTCAGTTTATCACACTGTGGTTAAAAAGCAAAGATGTCACTTTGAGGACTAAGGTGCACCTGACTCAAGCCATGTATTTTCAATTGCCTCCTATGCGTGCGAAAGCTGGGCAATGAATAAGGAAGACCAAAGAAGAACTGATGCATTTGAATTATGGTGTTCGTGAAGAATATTGAATATACCATGTACTGCCAGAAAAATGAACAAATCTGTCTTGGAAGAAGTACAGCCAGAATGCTCTTTAGAAGGGAGGATGGTGAGACTCCATCTCATGTACTTTGGACATGTTATCAGGAGGGACCATTTCCTGGAGAAGGACATCATGCTTGGTCAAAAAAAAAGAAGAAGACCCTCAGTGAGATGGATTGACACAGTGGCTGCAACAATAGGCTCAGACATAGTAATGATTTTGAGGACGGCGCAAGACAGGAAAGGGTTTTGTTCAGATGTACATAGGGTTGCTATGAGTAGGAACCCACTGGACTGAATATAGAAGTGTAAGTAAAAGATTAGTGACATTTAAAGTGTATGTCCACCACTCATCTGTCAGTTTATCATACTGTGGTTAAAAAGCAAAGATGTCACATCAACAACAACAACAACAAAGTTTATGTATGGAGAAGGTACATTTGTACATTTTATTTAGGCATAGTTTTATAAAACGAGATCAACATTGACTACAGTTTACATAATTTAAGAAACATAATATGATTGTATGTATAAAGGAGGTGAAAAGTTTTTAATTTGAAAAGCAATGGATGGAAGGTCAGTGTCTTTCTATTTCATCTTTCAGTTAAATACAGTATCTCTCTTTACTAATTTTCATGCCTTTAAAATATTAATGCTGATCTCACTACTAATATAAATTAAAGATAGCTGTCACAGCTAAAGGTTTCTGTTGTACATAGTGTTATTTTGACAAGTGCTCTGGAATATTGGAAAACTTCTTTGCTAATCAACAATTCTATCAATAGCTGTATGAAAAACAAATAATTAAAAAATAATTGAATCCAAGAACCCCATTATCATTCGTTGGGCCCATGTTAAAAGGCCCTCAGTACAGACTTCTGATAAAATTGACTTAGGGAGAGGAAATAAAAGGTAAAAGGAAGAAGAAATTGAGAAAACAAGATAGATTGACTAATGAATTGATGATTGATTCGTTCTGGTACCATTTAAGAAAAGAGTTTGCCTGGCTTTGCTTACCAGAAGAGAAAACGGAAGAGTTGAAAGAACGATGAAAGTAATTTTACAGCATTTTACCTTCGTGCCAATTTTTTTTTTATTTAAAAATATCTAGATGAAATTAGGGGTATGATATGGATAGGAATCTTTCATATAAAAGGAGATAAAATGAAAGACACCTTTGGGGAAAACATTTAGTGGTTTGAAGTAAAATTATTAATGAAAAGGAGAATATGAGACTGACAAAGAAAAGCCTCAGGAGTTATTCATACAGCTTTGGATAATTGTTTTGATTCCTGCAAAGAAATTTTGAGAAGCACTGTCTAAAAGACATGAAATTAAGCATAAAAAGACATTCATCGTTTAGAACAAATGGAACAGGAATTCGAAACATAGTCTGTTCTATCTTTAACTGAGAGTAAAGTACATCTGCACATTGAATATTTCAGTTGAAATAAACTTTTTTATAACTTTCATTTAAGTGTACGATATAGCTAAAGTACCAATTCAACTAAAATATATAGAAATGAAGACAGCCATGTTTAGTTCCTTTGCACAAAAGAATATTAATAAAAAAGTTTCTAAATTCCAGAAAGGACAAAAAGCTGTGACAAAAAAAATGTTCTGTTTTGTCTACTTATCCATCAATAATTTTTAATATATGGTAATTATGATAGTGAACATTTATAGCCAACCAAATATTATATTGTATAGTTTTTATATTGTGTTGTATATTATTTAAGAAGAGATTAAGATAACATAATTTTATTATGATTAATGACACAGGTATATTTTCTATTTTTTCTTGATTTTATACTCAAAACCAAAAGTAGTTCCTACACATAGGAAGTTCTCAATAATATTACCTGTTGTGCAAATAAGTTATGTAGGAGTTGAGTACAGCATATAAGGAAAGATAAGGTAGATACTATCCGTAATTTTATTAAGATTTGTTTTCCACAGAGGGGATATATACTGCTTTTAATTTTGCTTCAAGGATAAAGTTATCTTTTTAAATTTGGCATCTCAACACATTTCTGAGGGTATCTTGGCGACAACAATAACAATTATAATAGAATTTAAAAAATGAATTACATTATGTCATATATTGCATAACTAATTTATAAATACAAATGTTTGTTTCAATATGAATTTTCAATTAATGACATTTCACACTTATATATTTGACATTTTCTTATTCATCAAGTATGGTTCTTTGCACCATACTGCTTGTATATTTCTTCATTTAGTCTCAAATGCATATTGTTGCTGTTTTGGTTAGGTACCATCAAGTCAGTTCCAACTCATAGTGACTGAATGTACAACTAAACTAAATGCTGCCCCTGGTCTTGTTCTGACTGATGATATTGAGCTTCCCCATGGTCCATTTCTATGGATGTGGACGATTTGATCCCTGTGTATTCCATAAGGTGAGGTCCACATGTATAATCATCTTTTATGTTGTTGAAAAAAGGTATTTGCAATGAAGAAGTTGTTGGTCCTGCAAAATTTTATCATGTCACCTCCACTACGTTTCTATCACCAAGTCCATTGTTTTCCAACTACCGATCCTTCGTTTCCAACTTTCGCATTCCAATCACCAGTAATTATCAGTGCATCTTGATTGCATGTTTGATCAATTTCAGACTGCAGAAGTTGGTAAAAGTCTTCAATTCCTTCATCTTTTGCATTCATGGTTGGTGAGTAAATTTGAATAATAGTCTTATTAACTGGTCTTCCTTATGCTGTTGTTGTTATGAGTGGGTTCCAACTCACAGCCACCAGATGGTTCATCCGTACAGCAGAACGAAGCACCGCCCGGTCCTGAGCCATCCTCACAATCATTGTAATGCGTAAGCCCATTTTGCAGCCCTGTGTCAACCTATCTCATGGAGGGTCTTCCTCTTTTTCGCTGACCCTCTACTTTACCAAGCATGATATCCTTCTCCAGGGACTGGTCCCTTCTGATAACATGTCCAAAATACTTGAGACAAAGTCTTGCCATCCTTGCTTCCAAGGAGGATTCTGGCTGTACTTCTTCCAAGACAGATTTGTTTGTTCTTCTGTTAGTCCATGGTATATTCAATATTCTTCACCAACACCATAATTCAAAGGCATCAAT
>NW_004443948.1:21541025-21566879 GCF_000243295.1 Trichechus manatus latirostris | reverse complement strand
TAGTCCATGGTATATTCAATATTCTTCACCAACACCATAATTCAAAGGCATCAATTCTTTTTCAGTCTTCCTTATTCATTGTCTAGCTTTGCAGGCACATGAGGCAACTGAAAACATCATGGCTTGGGTCAGGCGCACCTTAGTCCTTAAAGTGACATCTTTGCTTTTTAACACTTTAAAGAGGTCTTTAAAAGAAATCTTTAAAAAGAACTTCCTTACAGGTGTATGGATATTATCCCACCACTGACAGCATTTTTATTTCGGGATAGATCTTGAGATACTCTTTTTGATAGCGAAAGCGACACTGTTCCTCTTCAATTTGTCATTCACAGCATAACAGAACAAATGATTGTCTGATTCAAAAGGGCCACTACTAGTCCATTTCAGCTCACTAATGCCTAGGATATTGATCTTCAAGTTTTCCATTTCTTTTTTGATGACTTCCAATTTTCCTTTATTCATACTTGTTCATTACACATTCCAGTTCCTAATGGATGTTTGCAGCTGGTTCTTCTCATTGTAAGTAGTGCCACGTCAGCAAATGAAGGTCCTGAAAGCTTTACTCCATCCAAGTCATTAAGGTCGACTCTAAAGAAGCAGCTCTTCCCCCATCACATTTTGAGTGCCTTCCAACCTAAGGGGCTCATCTTCCAGCACTATATAAGACAAGGTTCAGCTGTTATTCATAAGGTTTTCACTGGACTTTTTTTTTTTTTTTTTGACAGAGTGGGAGTTAGATTGCCAGGTCTTTCTTTTCAACAAGAAAATAATAACTAAAACTCGTGTTCTAAAAGTACCTAAAAAAAAGTTATTAAAATTTTTATCTTCACTATTCTCCCTTTTGAGATCAGAAAGGGATACAGAATAGATATATGTGAGTTTAGAGTGTGGCACACAGACAAATGGACAGAAAGTCAAAAGAGAGTTTATACTCCCTGGAAATTCTATCTAATGTTAAATTTATAAATACCTTAAGTTTAATCTCTCCTTCCTTAAAAAATGACTTTGCTACCTATCCCTTCTCTGTATCTTACCAAAAAGATTTTCTCCAGGCATGCCAACAATATGGATAGTGATGATTTGTTTGTTTGTTTGTTTTTTTCAATCCACCATCGGACAGTTTCCTACTCTGGCAGGATGTAGTAGTATAATCAGTGCCATTTTCTTATACTACAGTATTATGTCATATTATTGTACAATTCTTTTTGAATTTTAGTAATTTTCAAAACGTTTACTTCTAAGCCTGTAATAAGTTAATATGTTTAAAAACAAGTCCTGCATAATTTTAATCCTTACCCCATCATTTTTCTTAGAACTTGACATTTAACTTCTTTCAAAAGTAGACCTCTGTGCTTTGGGGTGTATGATTGGATTGGGCTACTAAGTCTACATTTTCTTGCTATTTTTTTTCTTGTACATTATTTCTTCTTGACTTTTCAGAGTCATGGTCTCCTTTGTCTTCTACTTTTCTTAATATAACATTATAATTTCTCAATAGATTCAAGTGCTTCGAAATTTCTTCAGTATATTTGACTCAAAGGACACAGTTACAAAGTACGTATGTCCAATATTTTTAAAGCACATTTACAATATAAAATATTTTGAATGTTTTATACTTAGCTTTATATGGTATAGTCAGTGGAAAAATATGAGATTTTTTTCAGATATGCCTGAAACCAAATTGCTGTTCAATTCTTAATTATCTGCTGGCAACTGGGCAAGGTATCAAATTTATTGAGCCTCAATATCCTTATTTATAAAATTGGGTTTTAAAATTGTTTAGGGTTTTATTGTTTCAATTTTAACTGATAATATGAAATAGTTTAAAGTCAATGTTACTCTTTTTTAAGGTCTTTATGTTAGTAGAAGGAACTAAAAAATATAGAAATAATATAGAACATGTAATTTCACAGTTATAAGACACAGAGATAATCTGATCCAACTCCCTTATTTTATGGATAGTTAAACTAAGGTCAGTTAAGAGCTATAGCTTCTAACCAGCAGCTCAGCAGTTTGAATCCACCAGGTGCTCCTTGGACACTCTGTGGGGCAATTCTACCCTGTCCTATAGGGTTGCTGTGAGTCGGAACTAAATTGATGGCAATGGGTTTGGATTTTTTTTTTTTTATAAATAAAACTAAGGTCAAGAGAGATTTAGTGCTTTGACCAAAATCTCTCAAGAAGAGACTGACAGAAAAAGGATAACTTGTTCATAACTCTATAGTAAAGCTAAGGGCTGCAAATGGACTTAGAAATGTTTCCTTTTCTTTGGAGTAAGGGAAATCCACATATATTTTCAAGGCTGAGTTTTAACATCATTTGATACTGTCTCAAAAGAACTGAAACATATTCTGGCCAGTTATAACATTATCCATTATTTCCATAACACCTAAACTTTGTTATATCTCCCCAGTTGAAATCTTCTTGAAAAGTCTTCTATGTTCACTGAATGTTATGCAAAAGAAAACATACAGCAAAATAAGCACAAATTATTGAAAAGTTCTTGCTCCAGCAACAGCTTTCAAGACTAGCACTTTGTCTCCTCCGATTTGTTGTTAAAGTTAGTCTTTCTAGATCACAAGAAGGGTCAGATGACACTTTCAAGATACACACAACATTTTATGTATCAACTTTAGAAAACAAGACTATGGATATAATTTTGATTTTGAAGAAAAATGATTGTAATGGATTTAAGTTATTTCTATTTTAGTATTTAATTCCTGAGTAGATGCAATAAATTTGATACATGTGGAAACTCCTTGGGGTAAATAAAATTATAACTTGACTAAGTGTCCAAAAACTAAACCCATTGCCAAGCCAATTCCAATTCAGGGCAACCCTATAGGACACCACAGAACTGCCTCATAGGGTTTCCAAGGCTGTCAATCTTTACAAAAGCCGACTGCCACATCTTTCTCCAGTGAAGTGGGTGGTGAGCTTGGATCGCCAACTTTTTGGTTAGCAGCCCGGCGCTTAACTGCTGTGCGGCCAGGGATCCTAGCTAAGCACACACAGTTTAAGTCCTTTTACATTGACGGACTCTGGGAAGACTCGGTATTCTTGCTCACATGTGGATTTATATTTTCCCGGGTCACGTATTTCCTAGTAATAACTGAAACCATAGGAAAAAAAAAACCTGCCCATGTCACATTTTCTTCCCAGACACAATCCAGGATTACAAAAAATCTCAGAAGTCATCTTGTTTTTGAAAGATTTACAGCGAGATTTTCCGACCAGGTAAGTTGGATAAGTTAGCGTCAGATTTGTATCTGAAATGAACTTCCTAACCATTTGAGGTTTTTCGTGGGTGATACCATCAAAGGTAGCACACACTGCTTACTTTTACTGGCATGAAAGGGCTTTGGCAGGCTGCCTAAAGAGAAAAATGCCTGCAGTTCAGAGAATTATGATAACTTTTTATTTAAAGCTTGCCTACCTTTTCAAAGTTTCTACTGAATCAGGATCATTGAACACTACTCTCTACTTTTAGTTGACTTTAAACTTCCCAGATGAACCTTGACATACAAAAAACAATCCATGGTAATCAGGATTATTAATTTACTTTTTTTAGGTTCGGGGTGGGGATGCTGATGTTCTTATTCAGTAAATAAGAATACTTCCTTAAGTGAAGGGGTAGGTCTGGAAAGCAAGGTTTTTTCAATCAAATTAATTCATTTTGCTTGTTTCTAAATTTGCTAGCACCCATATTTCTTTGTTAGCTTTTCAGAAATGATTGTCCTGTTGCTTTTGTGTTTGAAGAATAAAGCAATAGCCATTTACATTGTTGCACATACACATTGTTTTCATCTTTAATTTTGTTTAGAATTAAAATTTGGAATAAAGTAACAGTTTCACAAATAAACGTTTGTTTGCTTTCCTCTCTGCTACAGGTGCCTTCTGACCCTTCCCTGTTGGTAGATGATGGAATTTCAAATGTCAAGGCAGTCTGGAAAAGAATTATTTGAGGTAGACTCTTTGTATAGAGTTATAAATTAGGCTATATTATAGATCTAGTCCTGGTTGTCTGGATTACTTTAATAATAGATATTAGCTCTCTTCTTAATATTCTTCACGCATGCAAAACTATGGCATTAAACTTCCTGGGCCCATACATTCTGGGAATGTTACTTAAAATCTCCATGTTTCAATTTCTCCACGTATAAAATGGGAATAACAATCGTACTTAAGAGAAAAAACTTTTCGAGGAGAAAAAATACATCCACACATATCTTCCTGGTTGGCACAAATGGTTACGAGCTCGATTACTAGCTGAGAGATTGGTGGTTCAAACCCTCCGAGAAGTGCCTCAGAAGACAGGCCCGGTGATTGGCTTCTGAAAGGTCACAACCTTGAAAATCCTATGGAGCAGTTCTACTTGCTACACATGCAGTTGCCCTGAGTTGGAATTGACTTGAAGGTAATCAAAACAACAAAAAAATATATATCTTAGAACACAAATGAGGCTCTGTACAAATATAGGCTATTTTTACATGCCACAAGAAAGTAAAAGTTAGTATCAATTAAAAGAAGTCAAATTGTTAACAATATGTCATTGACTTAAGGAAAGGAAAGTAAAAATTGAGGTGGAAATCTCTACTTTGAGTCCTGATCCTGCTTCTGTTCTCACTTGGTTTCATTTTCCTTATCTCTGAAATGGAGCTTTGACTTCTATAATTCTCCAAATTGAATTTGACTTGACCAGCCTGGAATTTGTAGACTCACATGTAATCACCAGTCAATCCATCCTTCCTAGGGAGTCCTAATTAGACTCTGGGCATCAGAAGAGTAGCATGAACAGCTTAGCTTTACAAGGGTAAACCAAAGAGACGGGAAGAAAATAAGAAGTAAAAATGAAACAGCTAGATGCAGGAAAAGGAGGCATAGTTGCAGTTATGCAAAAGAAAGGAAGAAAGAAAAGAGAAGGAGAATTCTCTCTGTATAGATCAGACTTTGCTCTAGTGAAAAGAGAGATTGCTCTTGCAGAACAAACGTTACCATGTTTTACTCATTGTGTTATCCCTACGTGGCACATGGTATATTTTTAATAAGTTCTGGTCAAATAAATGCATTAAACAAGGTGATGTGAACAGTTTAGCTCACCTGAAGTCAAATTCCAGTGATCGTCAATAGAAAGAAAACCTAGCAATGAGGCACTGTATTATTATCTCATGTACTTTTCCCACTAAGAAATGTTAAAATAATCTCTGGCCTACAAAGCTTCATGAGTGTGTGCTTACACTCAGAAGGAGTGGGGGACAAGGCAGTATCCCCATTAGATAAATTACTTTGCTTTTCTGTGAATCTAGGAAAAGAAGGGTGGGGAAGGATGTTGATACGATTATGCCATTTTTCCCTACAAC
The DNA here is from genome assembly GCF_000243295.1 of Trichechus manatus latirostris. Classification (NCBI taxonomy): domain Eukaryota; kingdom Metazoa; phylum Chordata; class Mammalia; order Sirenia; family Trichechidae; genus Trichechus; species Trichechus manatus. The sequence continues at coordinate 21,561,519 of NW_004443948.1, read as the reverse complement.
ACTTCAACCAATTTTTTCTTTTTTCTTACTGATGTAGTAGGACCAGGACCAGAACTGCAACAGTGTGTATTGACTTTGAATTAGTAGCTTAAGGGGGAAGCATGTACTGGGCTAGACATTAGAGAGACCAGACATGACGTCACTTCTCAAGGTGGAAAATTTTGGGAAAAACTTCATGACTAATGGTGGGAAGAAGAAATAACTACCAAGGGTAAAGGAATGAGTAAGTGGGTTATGCACCGGGAAAAAATCCAACATTCTGTTAATAACTCGAAAGAGGCTTAGACTAAGGGACTAACATACATCTCTTAGCTCAATTTTAACAGATACCTGAAAAGGCAAAAAAAAAATGAGGTCTGCTATTGGAGCCTGCGGTACCTGATGAGACAAAATGGACACTTTCAGCAGATCTCAGCCTGAGAGGGGTTTTTCCATACCCTGTGATGCTGGACAGATGCTAAGGACTAATGACTGATGGGGACTCTAGTGATATGCCCATATCTTTTGATTATTATTTTCCAGGTTAAGGTATAACACTAGCACTGTTAAATAATGATATTGATGGTATTAAGGGTGGATGGGAAGTAATTCTCCAAATGTTAGGTAATACATATATAAACGTAACAAAAAGCTCTGGGACTAAGAACTAGATTTGGCTTTTTGTGTCTGGTTTCTGGAATTAACCCCAGAAATTAAGGTGTTCTTTGTCTTTCTAAAATATCCAGGCAAGTAGGAGTTATACAAACCCCACAACTGGTCAACTAATTTCAGGAAGGGAAGGGGACATGATGGAGTCATACATACTTGATTGGATCGATCATAACTATGCATTAAGGCTCCAGTCATGTATATTCATTGAGGTCCCAATGACTAGGAGACTCTGGACCTTGGAGTGCTCTCTTTGGGGCTTCCAGGATTAGAGAGAACATCTGTGAAGGGAAGAGGGTGACTGCACATGCCCCTGGGGATAACTGAAGCTTAGTGCCAGGATCTCTCCTCAACCTTGCCTAATGTATCTCTTAGTGTGTACCCTTTCTAGTCATAATAAATGGGGAACTATATGTATAGGTAATAGTTTCTCTGAGTTCTATGAGTCATTTTAGTGAATTATCAAAATTACTGGGGGCAGTGAGAACCAGCAGAGAGAGTGGTATTTGCCTATTGGGCAGAGGCGGGAAGGACAAGAGTCCTAACTTGTAGAGACTCAACTCTGGTTGGTTAGGGTTAGAAAGAGAAAGTGGCATATAGATGGCTGATATGGGGAAGACGAAGTGGGAAAGTGGGCATATGAGTCATCGTCATACTTTGGAAACTAGCCTTATGTCTGTTATTATTAATGAGATTTCTTTTTGAGTTTTGACATTAGCGCAATGCTAAACTCAAAGAATGAGTTGAGAAGTATTCCCCTGTCCTTAAATTTCTGGTAAGGTTTTTGTAGATTTATTATTATTATTACTACTTCTTCCTTCCACCACTCATCTGTCAGTTTGTTGTACTGTGGTGGCTTACATGTTGCTGTAATGCTGGAAGATATACAACCAGTATTTCAAATAATAATGGGGTGACACATGGTGGACAGGTTTCAGAGGAGCCTCCAGACTAAAACAAACAGAAGGACCCAGTGACCGACTTCTGAAAAAATTGTCCAGTGAAATCCTTATGGATTACAGTAGAATGTTGTCTGATACAATGTTAGAAGATGAGCTCCTCAGGTTGGAAGGCACTCAAAATGTAACTAGAGAAGAGCCGCCTCCTTAGAGTCAACCATAATTACATGCATGGAGTACAGCTTTTGGGACTTTCATTTGCTGATGTGGCATAACGCAAAATGAGAAGTAAAAGCTGCAAACATCCATTAATAATGGAAATATGGAATTATGAAATATTAATCAAGGAAAATTGGAAGTTGTCAAAAATGAAATGGAATACTTGAAGATCGATATCCTAGGCATTAGTGAGCTGAAATGGACTGGTATTGGCCATTTGAATAAGACAACCATGTGGTCTACTATGCTGGGAATGGCAAACTGGAGAGGAACAGTGTCCCATTCATCATCAAAAAGAACATTTCAAGATCTATCCTGAGGTACAAAGCTGTCGGTGATAGGATAATATCCATACACTTACAAGGAAGACCAGTTAATACTACTATTATTCAGATTTACACACCAACCACTAATGCCAAAGATGAGGAAATTGAAGACTTTTACCAACTTCTGCAATCTGAAATTGATCAAATATGCAATCAAGATGCATTGATAATTACTTGTGATTGGAATGAGAAAGTTGGAAATGAAGAAGGATTGGTAGTTGGAAAATATGGCCTTGGTGATTGAAACAACACAGGAGACTGCATGATAGAATTTTGCAAAACCATCAACTTCTTCATGGACTGTCAGAAGAACAATCAAATCTGACTGGAAGAAGTACAGGCAGAATGCTCTTTAGATGCGAGGATGGTGAGACTTCATCACATGTACTTTGGACATATTATCAGGAGGAACTATTCCCTGGAGAAGGATATTGTCTTAGGCTGGGTTCTCTAGAGAAGGAAAACCTGTGCAGAGTATAAATATATACAGAAAGAGATTTATATAAAGGAAATGGCTCATGCTGTTATAGAGGCTGAAAAGTCTTTGTGGGTCAGGCTGGAGGCTTCTCCTGACTTACATAGCTGCAGGTGCTGGAGAATCCAAAATCAGAAGGTCAAATAGGAGGTGTCTGGCTCACAGGATGTGAAGGCTGATGAATCCCAAGATTGGCAGGTTAGATGGCAGGTAAGCTTCTAGCTCAAGTCCAAGAACTGGAGGTCAGATGAACAGAAGCCAGCTGCAGAATCCAGAGCGAGCAAAAGCCAGTGAGCCTTGCCAGAAAGTCCACCTATATTGGATGCAGGCCACACCTGCAAGGAAACTCCCTTTCAACTGATTAGCTGCTCACAACAGATGTCATCATGGAAGTGATCATGTTACATCAGATCTCATTATGGAAGTGATTACATCATTATAAAGCTTCCAAATTACATTATAACTGCTAAATCACTGAGGATCATGGCTCAGCCAAGCTGACACACAACTTTAACCATCACAGATATCATACTTGGTAAAGAAGAGTGTCAAAGAAAAAGAAGAAGACCCTCAAGGACATAGATTGATACAGTGGCTGCAACAATCGGATCAAACATAACGATTGTGAGGATGGCACAAGACCAGGCAGTGTTTCATTCTGTTGTACATAGGGTCACTGTGAGTTGGAACTGACTCGATGGCACCTAACAACAATAATGACCACTTCTTTTCTTAAATGTTCGGTAGAATTCACCAGTGAATCTATCTGTGCCAGGTATTTTCCTTGTGGGAAGCATTTTAACTACAAAGTAAATTTTTGTAATAGATGTAAGGCTACTTAGGCAATTTATTTCTTGTTGGATGAGCTTTGGAATTTCTGTTTAAGAAATTTATCCATTTCATCTAACTTGTCTAAATTATGTTTATCCCTTAATTATCTTCTTTTTTTAATTATCTTTGTAAATCTTGCGGCTTATGTCATTATGTAACCTCTCTAATTCCTGATATTGATAACTTGTCTTTTCTCTTTTTATTCAGATCATTGTGCTTAGAGTTTTATCAATTTTATTGATTTTCTCTAAGAACCAGTTTTCAGTCTCCTCGGTTTTTCCACTGCTTTCTTTTCTTATATTCAACTGATGTCTACTATGATCTTTGTTTTCTCTTTTTTTTCCTACATTCTTTGAGTTTAGTTTATTCTTTTATAATTAGTTCCTTCAGAAAGAAACTCTGGTTATTGATTTAAATCCTTTGTTTTCTCTTATAAGCCTACTAGTTCTAGTGCACAAATTTTGATATGTTATATTTTCATTCAGTTCAAAACACTTTCTTACTGTTTTTGTATCTCTTCTTTAACTTTGACTTACTTGGACACATTATTTAGTAACTGAATGGGGAATTTCATGACAATTTTGTTGTTCATATATAATTTAATCCCATTGTAGTCATAGAACATACTTTCTATGACTTGTATCCAATTAAACTTATGAAAACTTTTTCATGGCCCAGAATACCGGGTGTCTTGAAAAATATCTGTGCACATTTGGAAAAAAAATGCATATTTTGCTCTTATTGAGTGTAGTGTTCTGTAAATATCAATTAGGTCAATTTTGGTTGTCAATATATTGCTTGTCATCTATCTCAGTTACCTAGTGCTGCTATAACAGAAATATCACAAGTTAGTGTCTTTAATGAACAGAAATTTCTTTCCCCGCAGCTAACTAGGCTAGAAGTCCAAATTCAGAGTGCCAGCTCTAATGAAGTTCTCTCTCTCTCTCTGTCAGCTCTGGGGGAAAGTCCTTGTCTCTTTCCAACTTCTATTCCTAGGTTCCTTGGTGATCATATGGCACGGATCTTTCCCTCCGTTTGTGCTTCCTTGCTTGCTTGCTTAAACTGTTCTTTTATATCTCAGAAAATATTGACTTAAAAACCATAGCCTACACCAATCCTGCCACATTAACATAACAAAGAAAACCCATTCTCAAATGGAATTATAACCACAGGTATAGGGGTTTAGGATTTACAACACATATTTTGGGGGGACACAATTCAATCCATAGCATCGTCTATAAATATACTGATTATATGCCTACTTCTTCTACTTATCTGCTTACTTATTCAAACAATTATTTAGATACCTGTTGCCATTGAGTTGATTCTGATTCGTAGCAACCTTATAGGACAGAGTAGGACTGTCCCATAGTATTTCCAAGGAGCAGCTGGTGGATTCGAACTGCCAGCCTTTTGGTTAGCAGCCAAGCTCTTAACCACTGTGCCACCAGGGCTCATTAATTAGATAGATATTAAAAAGTCTTTAATTTTGGATATTTATATTTCTTCTTGCAGTTCTAACCAATTTTGCTTTATGCATTTTTGATCTTTGTTATTAAATGTATAAACATTTAAGATTTTTAAGTCTTCTTTAAGAACTGACCCTTTCATCATTATTAAATGATCTTCTTTGCCCTGATAGTATTCTGTGCCCCGAAATCTATTTCTCTGATATTGACGTAGCCATTCCACTTTTTTTTTAAGTTAGTAATAGTATAACATATCTTTCTGTTTTTTTTTATTTTAACTTATTTGTGTCTTTATAGTTAAAATAATTTTCTTGTGGGCAGCATGTAGTTGAGTCTTGCTTGTTTTCTAGTCTGACATTCTTTGAGTTTTATTGGGGTATTTAAGACATTTGCATTTAACACGGTTATTAATACAGTGAGTTTTCCAGCTATCATCTTATTTTTGGCTTGTCTCCCCTGGGCTTTTCCTCCTTTTCCTGTTTTTCTAGCATCTATTGGATTAGTTGAATAGTTTTTATGATTTCATTTTATCTCCTTTGTTAACTGATTAGCTATATCTCTTTGATTTATTATTTTAGTAATTGCTTTAGAATTTATAATATAAGCATCTTTGACTTATCACCATATATCTTTAAGTAATATTATAGTACGTCATATATAGTATAAGAACCTTATAACAGTCTACTTCTGTTTCTTTCCTCACAGATTTTATACTATGGTTTGGGTGTCGAACATCTTACTCCTGCTGCTGTTATAAAACTGAACGCCTGAGGATCATTAGCCTTGGAGAATAATAAGAAAATTTAATGAGGACAAGAGACTACTGGCAAGTAAGGGAGGTTTTATTAAACAGAGGCACAAGACGGTGATTTCAGCACAATTAAATAAACAGGAATTTTTAAATATTTGATCAGACTAAAAGATGCTATATAGTTTATATAGGATCAGGACTGAGAATAAGAATCATTTGCTCTAGAACATCTAAAAGTATAATAAGTACGTTTTCATAAAGATGTAGGTATAGAACTTATATTTAGGATTCTAAGGGAAGAAATAGATGAAGAAGTTGTAGAATGAAGGCAGAAAACACAATGTCATCTAGCAGTAACAAGAAGACCAAGTAAAGCTTTTTTATATGATAGTAGAGAACTACGTCTTCTGCTATAAGGAGGAAAATCCTACAGAAAAATATCATGGATGATTTAGTAACATAATAAAAGTAAATGCTGCTAAACTTTTACTTTTTCTATCATGTGAAACCTCACAGAATCCTTAAAGTATTGGGATTTCTTAGTACGGCATTTGGAGGTATTAAACAGTCAAGCTGTCCATAAACAGAAGCAAATACTGCAGTTCCTAGGCTAGCTTCTCAAACTTCCATATACTTGGCAGGTAAGGATATAATGAGCCTAACTGGACTGAGAAAATTTATTACTTACAGACGGCATAAGCAAGATCTGCACGGTGTCAGCTTCCTGCATCCTACTGGATGACACAGAACTGGAAGTGCTATATGATAGAAGACAAGAGTGGTGGATCACTCTTTTATGGGCGAGCCAATTCTATACTGCAGCTAAGCAGTTTTATAGCCTGCAGCTATACCCTAAGGAAGGTGCAGTGGAAAGTCCCATGGATCACCAGAACCAGGGAGACTGCTTAGAATCAGCTTGTGGCAGCCTCCAATGAGACAGTTAAGTAGATGAGAAACAACCTTGCAGCAAGTCTAAGACTGATTATCTTGCCATGATCCTGGGAGGGTTGGAAGACGTTTTACAAAGACGTGCATCAGCCGCATTTGGTCTTTGCTTACACAGTCTATGTGGATATGTTACCGGGGTGCCATGATGGAGCCGTTTCCTTGTAAAAGTTTGCTATGTTACAGGATAGTTGGAGGATAAATCAATTTGAGATAAAATTATATAAATGGAAAAAATTCGGGGCCTACATTTCTTGAAGAGAAATAAAATGAAACAAAATGTTTAAGATGATATGTCTGGAAAAGAAACAAGTTCTTAATTCCTCAAAAAACAGTGCAGTTAGAGAGAAAGAGTTGTTTTGGGATGGAAAAGTAGGACGTTAGCAGATCCCATACCTGGCACTTTTTTTAATGAAATAGGATGGTGTTTCACAATCCAGCCTGCCTACTAATGGTCACTAAAATATTAAATACTAATAAATATGTTAACTTTATACAAAATATTCAGAGGGGCCTACATTTTCGAAAGCTATTGAAGAATGTGCAATCATTACTGATATTCATTCAAACACTGAAGAAGGAAGGAGTCCACTGCCATCCCTATCTTAAGTTTTGAATTATTCACTAAGAAATAACAACTTTGATTCGAAATTGTCAACTAATGAATCAATAAAATGTTACAGATATTCAGAGAGGAGTCCCTGGGTGGTGCAAACAGTGAAGCGCTTGAATACTAGCTGAAAGGTTGGTGGTTCAAACCCACTCAGAGATGCCTCAGGAGACAGGCCTGGTGATCTGCTTCCAAAAGGTCACAGCCTTGAAAACCCTATGGAGCACTGTCCTACTCTGAAACACATGGGCTGCCGTGAGTCGGAATTTACTCTACAGCAACTAACAGCAGCAACAGAGATATTCAGAAGTGGAAGAAACTTAAATACAGTAAAACCTGCTAAAGTCAGAAGCTGTGTAAGGTGGAAATCTGTCAGAGAAGGAAAACTCAAATATGTATTACCTAATCCAACATGTTCATTATATGGATGAGGGTATTGACGATTTTTAATGCTGAAGTGATTTTACTAAGTGTGATCTCTGCCAATAAATAAATAGATAGATAACCTACAGCACATATACTCATTAGCCAATTATTTTTTTAATTACACAAAACTTGTGAAAATTCCTGCACAGAAATGGATACTTCTTTAAAAATACTCAGAAGAAAGACAAGAGAAATGAATTAAAAGCTTTGAAATATACTACCATATTTCCAGTAACTTCTAAAGACTAGTACTGCCATCTTGTGTCTTTAATACTATTTATCCAAAAATTGTATACTTGTTTCTATTTTTATTACCAACATGACTTGTTGATTAAAGACACATTACACAGTAGATGCTGCTGTGAATTTTGACACTACTAACATCAGATATCAACATACTTCATCTTATAACTGAGTTTCTAAATTTTAACTGGATAAGTCAAAACAGGGTTAAAAGTAGTAGATTATTATAAGACCAAAAAATAATGAAAGTGTGTGTGTGTGGGGGGGGGGGGTGCAATTCTATCTCTATGTATACATATTTCTTTAACAAACACTACAGCTTGGGGGTTGTTGAGATATAGGTTGTATATTAAGCAGAAGTTAAAGTCATTTTTAAATAAAATTTTACTAGATAAAAATACTTCTATTATTGTATAATGAATGGAAAATTGTATATTTTAAAATCACAGAAGACACTTACAATTACAGTTTTTATAACTATCATGATGAGCAATCTCTTTGACAAACCCTGATATAATTTGATTATTTTCAGACTAAAATAAATTCATTTTGAAAGGCAATAAAAGAAAAATGTGTAGAAATAAAATATTTTTCATTAATGCATTTAAAATGCATTTATTCGATGAAATAAAAATATTAACCAGATACTTACATATGTTACATAATGAAATACCAGAACGCATGGAGTAGTAACTATTGTTTCACTTTGGTATACCAAGACTTACATCTCTGAGAAGTAGGTGGATATTCAAGGTCAAATATTTTGTAGCTAATGAAGTAAAGATCTCAGCCCAAGTGTTCAGATGCCAAGTTCATCTGTCTTTCAACATCACAGCTGTCTACCCTAAAGCCATCTATAATCTATTCCTTACTAAGAAACACAATTTACAAAATCAATGATGTATGTGCATATTTTATAAAGGAAACTATTCTTCTCTTATGCGTTCTCAGTGAAATAAATAGATTGATGTATTGGACAATGCAGTCTATGTACCTGTATGAAATACTCTGTACTCTACCATATTTTATTCAATAATTTATGTCTCAGTTCAAGTTGGTATTTGTTCTGAGCATACAGAATAATTTTATTAAAGCATTTGGGAATAGGGTAGTAATTGACCACTGCTGCCTATGAACTATAAAATCGAAAAGAAAAATACTACATAAAAGAGATAGCACTTTCCAAGATTTTGAATTCTTTACAAATTGCAGAATAAGTGAGTTGCTAGTTACACATTTTTACTTTAAAAAGTTTAAAGACACAAAATAGGAGTGAATAATAACCACAATTTCAGATTTGCAAATAGCTCTTGAATACATTATTCCAATTGTTTCTCAAAGTAACCCTATGAGGCAAATGCTATCATGGCATTTCACTGATGAAACTGGGCTTCAGAGAGGTTAAATTACTTCCATAAGCTCACACAGCTGATCAGCAAGAGAGTGGGGCCTCCAACACAGACATATAGAACCCAGATTCTCATGACTTTCACCATTCTATTGTGCTCCTAGTTTTTCCCTGCTGTTACTGCGTGCTGTCTAGTCGAATCCGACTCATAGTGACCCTATGTGACACAATAGAACTGACTCATAGGGTTTTCTTGACTCCAAGAGCTCGGCTGCTAACCAAAAGTTCAGCAGTTCGAATCCACCAGCCTCTCCTTGGAAACCCTATGGGGCACTTCAAAGCTATCCTGTAGGGTTGCTATGAGTTTGAATGTACTCAACGGCAACGAGTTTGGTATGGTTTTGGTTTTGATCTTTACAGAAGTTGATCACAAGGTCTTTCTGCCATAGAGCGGCTATGTAGCTGGAACCTCCAACCTTTCAGTTAGCAAGCAGTTGAACAATTAACAGTTGCACCACCAGGACTCCTTAGTTATTCCCTAGACACCTTTAGAAGTAGTTTGCTTGTGTTGTTAGATATTTTTACCTCTCTGCCCAAAGTGAAAGCTGGCCTAATCTCTCACAGGTATATTATTTGACAGTGGTGCATTTCAGACTTATGTTTAGTAAAGCTTGGACAAATCATTTAGGAAATGTTAAGAAAATCCTTATGATTTGAAACTATCCACTTCTGATGGTTGAAACTGTCCTCATGCAATGCTCACATACTCTTTTTGTTTGTTTTTATTTTTGTGTGTGTGTGTTTGTTTTACTTTTTATTACAGAACATTTCAAACATATAAATTAAATCAATATTATAATGAAGCTCCATGTGTTCACCACCCAGCTTCAATAATTATCAATATTCTGTCAGTCTTGCATCATTGATATCTCTAGCAATACCTTACTTTATCACTTGAGGAGAATTATGAGGATGATGGTGTTATAGATTGACTTGTGTACCTCAGAAACATATGTTGTAACACCTAACTCCTACGCCTGTGGTTATAATTCCATTTGGGAATGGGTTGTCTTTGTTATGTTAATGAGACAGGATTAGTGTAGGATGATTATTAAATCAATCTCCTTTGAGATAAAAAAGGGATTAAACAAGTAAGTAAGAGAGGCAGAGATGGGGTAAGATAGATGCCAAGACATATGCAGATCTCCAAGGAACCAGGAAGCAGAAGCTGAAGAGTCAAGGACCTTCCTCCAGAGTCAACAGAGAGAGAAAGACTTCCCCTCAAGCTGGCCCTATAAATTCAGACTTCTAGCCTCCTAAACTGTGAGAAAATAAATTTCTATTTGTTAAAGTCATCCACTTGTGGTATTTCTGTTGTAGCAGCACTAGATAACTAAGGCAGTATTTGGTACCAAAAGAGTGGGGTGCTATTCTAACAAATACCTAAAATGTGGAAGCGGTTTTGGAATTGGGTAATGGGTATAGACTGGAAGAGTTTTAAGATGCCTAATAGTAAAAATCTAGACTGCCTCAAAGAGACCGTTGGTAGAATTATGGACACCAGAGGTAATTCTGGAAGAGTTCAGAAGGAAGTGAGGAGAGCCATAGAGAAAGTCCCTATCATCTTAGAGAATATATATGGCACCAGCAACAGAATGTTGCTAGAAATGTAGATGTTAAATGTATTTCTGGTGAGGTAAAACAATGAACATGTGATTGGACTATGGAGAAATCGTGATGCTTTCTATGCAGTGGCAAAGAACTTGCCTGAACTATGTTCAAATGTTTAGTGGAAGGTAGAACTTGTAAGTGATGAACTTGGATATCTGGCTGATGAGATTTCTAAGCAAGATCTTAAAGGAACCATGTGATTTCTCCTTGCCACTTATAGTAAAATGTGAGAGGAAAGACTTGGATTTAAAAATGAACTGTGCAAAATGAAAACGATTTAAAGATTTGGAATATTTTATTGTATAAAGACACGTGTCCTAGAATGTTCACCAAGGACGTGGCTACACAATCTTTTGTTAAAGCGATTAAACCTGTGACTGATGGCTCTAACCAACTTCCACAGCAGAAGACCCATCAGCTTAGACTGAAGGGGACAAAGAGAAAAAAGAAATAAATAAAGGAAAGAATGTTGTCTGCCTCTTGGAATTCTACAGGCAGGAAACAAGCCAAAGGAGCTACATCTGTTGTCCTCCAAGAAAATAAAGGACCATCCCAGAAGCAGCTCAGAGATTAGCAAAACTGTTAGAAGAAGCATGGCAAGTAGGGTCTTCTTGGTTTCAAAAGGTGGAGCCAAGGTCTCCTGGGTCTCAAAGCTTGGGGCCACAGCCTCCTAGATTTCAAAGAGCTGGATCTTCACCAGCTCAATTCCGGAGTGTGGGGCTGCCATTTAGGTGTACCACGGGTTGGGGCCACTGTCCAAAACTGAGGAAGCAGGGCTTCCATACTCAAGAGGCAGAAGAATGGGACCTGCTGGGGCTGAGGGTGTGGGGTGGCCACTCAGAAGGACTAGGAGAATGGGGCTACTTAAAGTCTAGGGATCAGAGTTGCCATCCCAGAGGGCCTGGAAGGCGGAGCTGAAGCCCAGGGCCAAAGGGTCTTCACCCAGAATCCAGAGGGCATGGCCAACACCCAGAGTCTGGAGGCAGTGCCATTACCCAAATGGTTTCAGAGGATAGAGGATTATTTTCAAGCCTTGAGAGCTAATGCGATGTGTTTTGTTGGGTTTTAGACTTGCTTGGTGGCTGCTATCCCTTTTTTCCCTCCAATTTCTCACATTTGTAGTGGAAATGTCTACCTTTTGACTGTTCCTCCATTGTATTTTGGAAATATATAACTTGTCAATTGCATTTTACAGGTTCATAGAGAAAAGGAATTTTGCCCCAGGATGGAATATGCCTAGTTTCACCCATATTTGATTTAGATGCTTCAGAAGGTGAGATTTTGGACTTGGAGTTGATTTAAGACTTTTGGGAGGTTATGATGGGGTAAACGTGTTTTGGACATGGCAATAACATGAATTTATCACTATGAATAGGAACCGACTGGATGGCACCTAGCAACAACAACATCACTGTGGTTACAATCCTATTTGGGAATGGATTTTCTTTGCTGTGTTAATGAGACAGGATTAGTATAGGGTGTGTCTTAAGTCAATCTCTTTTGAGATATAAAAGAGATTAAACAAGCAAGCAAAAGAAGCAGAGATGAGGGAAGAGAGATGCCAAGCCACATGAAGATTGCCCAGAAGCAGAAGCTCAAAAGGAGACAAGGACCTTCCTCCAGAGCTGATAGAGTGAAAAAGCCTTCCCCTAGAGACAGCAACCTGAATTTGGGCTTCTAGCTTCCTGTGAGAAAATAAATATCTGTTTGTTAAAGCCACCCACTAGGGGTTATTTCTGTTATACCAGCACTAGATAAGTAAGTAAGACAGACGGTGATAACGATGATGATGATTCTAGTGATTTTGGTGATGATTTTAATTATGCTATTTTTGTTACCTGAAGTAGACTGGTTCAATTGCCCCAAAATGGAAATTCATGTGCCCACGCAGAGGAAAAGACAAAGTCAATACCTATGCAAAGAAAAACTGCGATGTATCAGTAAGAGTTTTCCAGAGAAAACAAACTAGTCGAGTGTGCATGTTTATATTTCTAAAGAGATTTATTCTCAGTAATCAGCTCACATGATTGTGGGGGTGTGGGGGCTGGCAAGTCCAAAATTTGTAGGACAGGCCAGCCAGCTAGACACTCGGCAGGAGTTGACACTGTTTGTGATCTTGAGGTTTCTTCTTCTCTGGGAAACCTCAAGTTTTCCTCTTAAGACTTTCCAGTGATTGGATGAGGGCCACTCTCATTATTGAGGGTAATCTCCTTTACTTAAAGTCAGCTGATTGTAGATGCTATCCACATCTACAAAATACCTACAGAGCAACACCTAGATTAGTGATTGATTAAATAACTAGGTACTATAACCTAGCCAAGTTGACACAAAAGTAATCATTAACGTGGTATGGGCAGATCACAGGAAAGCAGGACTTGACATAAATACAAAGTTGAAGATCACAGTTCTTGTACTCCAGAATTACTTGACTTAACTTCTATGCATGGGCCTGATTTCCAATGACTTACACTTCAAATCAGATTTCTTTTTTTCCTTTTAAGTACCAGCTTAAGAGTCTATTGAAGCTAATCTCCTTTGCTATTGTTTTCAACACATAATTATTGACTACCCTATGTATGGGCCCTACTGTCAGTAGATACTGACCTCTCTTCCAATATTGTCTAATCCTAGATCTGCTCCCCTAAATAGGAAGCTATGAAAAGGGCTAGTAAATCCATTGTGGGTGTCATCTGCAGCTTTTTGGTTGTAAATGACAAAAACATAAAAACTTAGATAAACTGGCCTATGATTACTCCTGGCCCCAAAACAATGGCTAACATTGTTATGAATTTCATAATTATTTTCTCATATAGTCAAAAAGTCCACCAGCTAGACTACTATCAGCTGTGACTAGTCAGGACCCAACTGTATGAATAGATGTCTGTTGCATCCATCTCTCGGCATTGTGTTTCTTTGTGGTAGTTTCATTATCAGATACTAAGTGATAAAAACACAGCAGCATCAATTCTAATCCTTATAACTTTTATGTGCTGTGTATCATGGCGGGGCGGGGGTGGTGAGGGGAATAGTTTCACACCCAGAATGCTCGTAAAGAGTCTTATTGAACCAATTTGCTCTGATTGGATCCAGTAACAATCCATGAGATGATAACTATGGTCAGGGAATCCACACATTTGGTAGCCACAAATACAAATACCTAGTACACTAGAAAATTTGCTTCTATATGGCAGATAACTATGAAAGCCAATTCATAAAATCAAATTCTAGAAACATTTCTGTGACCACTCTGAGAAAAGAACATTCTAACCTTGAATTCTCTTTGGCAAGAACAGTGTCATTCATTTCATACTTAATCGTGAACTTAGCGTTCATGATGTTACTACCATAGAACTCTTAGTACTTTTCTGAAAATTACCAAGAAAATTTTAAAGAAATGTTTACGAATTCATATTTGATATTTGCATAGTATTCATTCTAACTTATTTTTTTTTTTTTTTACTTTTAGTGAAAAAAAAAGGTACAATAAATGGCAGTCCTAAATTCTAAAAACATAGATGAAATTATTATTTTTACTTTAGCCAACTTGAAGCTCACGATTACTTCTTCTGAGCTGTGCTTCATGTACAGGTTTATGAAGTGAAAATGAGAAACATAAGTCATCTGAGAGAATGCATCCCAGATGTGTACATCCATGTTACGGATTGATTTGTGTCCTCCCAAAATGTGTTGGGATCCTCACCCTTATAGCTGTGGATGTAATCCCATTTGGGAAAACAGTTTTCTTCTTTATGTTTATCAGGCCATATCAGTGTAGGCTGTGTTCTAAACTTAATTAGTTCTGAGTTATAAAAACAACAGTTTAGACACAGAAGCGACCACAGATGGGAGGAAGATAGATGCCACGTGAAGATTGCCAAGGAACTGAGGAATGCTGGGGCTACAGAAGCTGAAGGAAGAAGGATCTTCCCTTAGAGCTGACAGAGTCTTCCCCAATAGCAGATGCCCCAAATTCGGACTTCCAGCTTCCTAAACGGTGAGGCAACAAATTTCTGTTATTTAAAGCCACCCATTTGTGGGATTTCTGTTACAAAAAGCCTGGGAAACTAAAACAATCAGGATTAAAGGAAGCACCACCTTGAAGCACCATGCTCAGTGCAGTTCTGCACAATGCATTGAACTATGTGTGGCTAACGAGAGACAGTGCGTTAAAC
Organism: Trichechus manatus latirostris; assembly: GCF_000243295.1. Taxonomy (NCBI): domain Eukaryota; kingdom Metazoa; phylum Chordata; class Mammalia; order Sirenia; family Trichechidae; genus Trichechus; species Trichechus manatus. Next base: position 21,546,486 of record NW_004443948.1, on the reverse strand, counting down.
ACATCATATAAAACTAGTCATGGGACACCTAAGGTACTGTGTGGTAATATTAATAAAATAAAGAGAGTTATCTATCTATCTACATTCTACATTTCCAAGCTTTATGGCCACCTTGCAGCATTAGAAAAAATGCCAAATTTTTGTTTGTCTTTGTCAAGTTAACTATTGGATAGAATTAAAGATAATGGCTTATTTTCTCCTTTCTTTCACATTTTTAAGCATCATTCAGTTCATAGCAATTCAGTATATTCCACAGAACTCTACTACTGAACACTAGATACAGAGCAGACCACTGTAGCAAGATGATCAGGGAAACCTAGAATAAATGAAAAAAAGACTGGAAGACATTGCTTTCAGAGAGTCTTCCACAGAGAGTTTTGAAAATTTTTACTAATTGCATTTATATCAATGATGCCCACATGGAGAGAAGTTGCTTACTAACGTTACTGAATGCTTAATATTCTAACACAACTTCTTTAAGAGCCTGGGAAAGAAAAGATAAAATATTGCCAGAAGCTTGCAACTAAATTCTGGGTGTGTGTTACTAATGAAATGAGTAAAATCCATATACAAAATATCCTCAAGGGTCTAGTAAGAATGAAAATTACAAATAATCAAATTATTACGTTTCAATCACTGAGGAAAATAAGTAAAATTAATATAGGGTGTAATAAATAATTTAAGGACTCAGATTAATCTAGGTGAACAGTTAAAGGTTCTCAGTGCAAACATATACATACAGATTTGTTTTGAGCACACACCTGAAGTTTGTGCCTTTTAATCAAAGATACAATCACCATTTTCCTTACCATTAGAAACCCTACCGTGACTATTTGGAACACAGACTGATTATTACAGTTCTAATCACAGGTAAGTGCCAGAATATCCACTTTATTCTAATAAGTGAAAATGAGTTCTTGGACCCAACGCAATGATTAATATTATCCTAAGTTTCACAAATTATTCTTTTCTTCTTAGTCTTCAGGTGGCCATGTTGCACAGCATGAAATAATAATGCAAAATTCCACATGACCTGAGATTTGATGCAGGAGCCATACTCATTGTCATCTAGTCGGTTCCAACTCATAGCAACCCTATAGGACAGAGTAGAACTTCTCCATAGGGTCTGCAAGGCTGTAATCTTCAGGGAAACTGACTGGCACATCTTTCTCCCACAGAGCGGTTGGTGAGTTTGAACCACCAACCTTTCAGTTTGCAGCCAAATGCTTAACCACTGCAACACCAGGGATCCTTTAATGCAGGAGGGTTAGTGAGAACTATTCTTATTCCCAGTCACTTTGGAACAGAGTTAGGTCATGAGTCATGGAGTTCTACCTTCACATCACTCCTCTCCCCCAGTAGCAGAATATTCTCCCTGACCTTTGTAGTGAGGAATTTTCAGTCATCTGTCCAGATGATGATCAACTGATGAAAAATCCCTGGAAGAATTGTCCTAAATAAAATCCAAACATTCATTGGGCTCAGTCTCTTCTGGTGCCCCAATCAGTAGAAGATCAGGGATGTCTTCACACTTTGAAATCATAAGTCCTAATCTCTCTTATTAAGAGAGGTAAGGCACATCAAACTTGACCATATCAAGGCAAAAATATTCCTTCTACTTCAAATCCAGCCAGCGTGCATCTAACTTGTATAGTATCCATTTGATAGCTGGAGATGCAGGGACATGGGGCAGCAGGCATATGCACAGGCATCAACTTTGAAGCAAGAGTGAGAGGCATTCAAAGTTTGTCTCTTGTTTAAAGAAACATTTTTGCAACAAGGAGAAGGTTTATCAAATAAGTGTATCCTAATGAAAATCCATCTACTGTGGCATCATTAACTATGAGCTTGTAAAATAGCTATAAAGGTGAAGAATAAATGCCTTGACCTCACTGAGACTTTCAGAGAATGTATTATAGGTTTCTCTCTAAAAACGAAACTTAATCACTACATAACACAAAGGTGACTGTGGAAAGTCATATTTGAGAATAGACAAGAGAATATGTCCTTCCCTCTCCTCCCTCCATTCCCCTCCCCTCCCCTTCCCTTCTCTTCCCATCCTATCCCATCAAAGTTTCTCAAATCAGATAGAAGTAAACAACAATTGATAACACAGGTTCTGATGAAGATGTTTCCCCCTTCACTGATAGGTGTGTTTAACCATCAAAATAATCTAAACAGTCATGTGTGTTTGTGTGAGTGTAATTGCTGAACTAGTCAGACTCTTAAACATTCCTAATACTATATAGCATTTTGTATATCATGCATAGTTCTAAGCCCTTTATATTTATGAAATCACTTAATTTTTAGAATAACCTGATGAATAATCATAAAAATTAGTTTAGTAAAATAAAAGAAGGCCATGAAAAAGGAAAAGAGTCATAAAAAAGGAACAAATAGCAAGATAGATTTGAAGGAAACCTACCTAAAATTATTTCCTATAGAAAAATGACCTAAACATATTCACTGAAAGGTGTAAATTGTTATTAAATTGGGTGAAAAAAGCAGGACTCAACCATAAGCTGTCTAAGAGAAACCCACTTTAAATATAAAGACACCAACAGGGTAAAAGCAAAAGCTTGAGAAAGATAGAGCATGCAAACACTAATCAAAAGAAAATTGGAAGTCGGCAGTTGGAATCCAGCAGCCACTCCCTGGAAACCCTATGAGGGCAGTTCTACTCTGTCCTATAGGGTTATTATGAGTCAGAATCGACTCAGTGGAACATGCTTTGTTTTGGTTTATACTAATATTAGACAAAGTAGATTTCAAAGCAAGGGATATTAGCAGAAATAGAGGTTAATTTCATAATGATAAATATGTCAGTTCTTCAAGAGGCTATAGCAATCCTAAATGCACACATACCTAAAAATAGAGCTTCCAAATACGTGAAGATTAAAAAAAAAAAAAAGAATAGGCTTGAAAGGTAAAGTAGACAATTGACAATTATAGTTGGAAACTTCAATATCCTGCTCTCACTAATTGATAAATCAAATAGAGAGAAAATCAGTATGGATTACAAAACTTGCCCAGTATAATCAAACAAATTAATCTAATTGACTTTTCTAGAACATTCCACCCAATAATAGCAGAATATACATTCTTTTCAAGTGCACATGGAACATTTACCAAGACAGAGGATATTCTTGGCAATAAAACAAGACGATAAATTTAAAAGAACTGAAATCATACGAAGTATAGTTTCTAACCATAAGGGGGTTAAAATAGAAATTTTATTGATGAAAATGTTCTGAAAATGAAGTTAAATTATTAGATAATAACAGCAAGTAAACTGCATTTTGAAATGTGTTAGGATTGCATAATCTTCATGAGCCAAATCTTGTACAGTTCTTAGCTGGCTCACTGATTTAAAAAAAATAACTTCACAAATGGTTTTTTTAAAGATACTGACCAGTATCTACTGCTACTTTCTTTGATTATGGTTAGAGTAAAAATGAAGAATTAAAATATATGCTTACATGTATTTCCCAGAAGAAAGCAGTTTTGCAGAGAACATTCCTGATCTATCTTTCCATCTACGCTCCTTCACTTAGATGTCTCAACCAGAGAAAGAATAGTTTATGTGAGTTAGGTGAGTCAGGAGATTTGAGAGAAGGGCTCCAAACATTATGACTAATGCCTTCTGGTTTCTCTCATCAGGATCAGCTCATCCATGTATGTTTAGGGGTGTGTGTGCGTGTGTGTGTGTGTGTGTGTCTGTGTGTGTGTTTGTGTCCCTTCCTTTTCGCCTTCATTCAGTAAGGCTCTAAGGGCAGATTTACTGCTTCAGCATGCAGACTGATATTTTGGGTTGATATGTTATATTTGAGGAGCCCTGGTGGCACAGTGGTTAAGAGTTATGGCTGTTAACCGACAAGGCTGGTAGATTGAATCCATCAGCTGCTCCTTGGAAACCCTCGGCAGTTCTACTCTCTCCTATAGGGTCGCTATGAGTCAGAATCAACTTGATGGCAACGGGTTTGGTTTTATGATATATGCTATCATTTGACAAAGCAAGTTTCCTCTCATTTTTTTTTTTTTTTTTTTTTTCGGGTATATTGGAGTAAGGAAATTGCAAGTCAGAATATGCTTTAAAACAAAGTTATATTTCCCATCTGACTCCTAAGCAGGTTTCTCAATTATTGTGGAAAATATAAAGGAAAGTGATATAACTGAGAACTAGAAAACCCAATGTTAATTATCAAGACATCTTCACAGCCAGGACATTCCCAGAACACTATTACACATGTATGTGCACAAACACAAGCAGAAAAATCTTAGGGCATCACATTTATATCTGATCTACCAAATGCAAGAGGGTCGTTGTCGTGTTGTTAGCTGCCCTTGAATCAGATCTAACTCATGGAGACTAGTTTATGGATAACCGAACAAAAGTTTGCCTAGTCCTGCACCATCTTCACGGTGACTGATATGTGGGTATGTGGACCGTTAGTATGTAGTATGCTGGATCGTGGGTGAGGGAGAAACTATTAATTCTCTATCTACATGGTAGAGTACACACAATATAGGTCTGAGATTTTAATGAGAGGCACATACAAGTAAAGTATTGCCCCAAGGGGAGCAGGTTAGTAATTGTCGTTGTTGTGTGCCCTTGGGTAGATTCCGACTCATACCTACCCTATATGACATAGCAGAACTACCTCATAGTGCTTCTAGGCTGTGATATATACTGGAGCAGATTGCCAGGTCTTTTCTCCCACGAAGCCACTGGTGGGTTCTAACTGCCAACCTTCTGGTTAGTAGCAGAAGTAACCATTGTGCCACCAGCCTCCTTAGTTAGCAATAGATAGAGAATATAATACAGATTTCCTAGTTGCACTACACTAACTTGTCTTTCTCTATTAATTTTTACTTGATTGTACTAGAAGAAAGTTTAAATCAGAATTTTATTTTATAATCATTGTATGCAAAAAGAAAAAAATAGAGTTCACATTTGTATCAGATAATCCCTGTAGTTATTGGCAATTAAAATAACTGTGTTCACACCTTAATCCATGCCTGATATGCAACACCAGTGCATCCACTGTGCTTAATTTTCTCCATCATTTCATTGATCATGCACCTTGTGCTCTCTTACTCATGCACTTCAGCATGAGCCCAGTGGCAATGTTAAAAGAATCCTGAAATCATTCATGTTCAGACAGTTATTGAATTGGTTGATAATCCATAACATTATCTATTCTGTTTCTCGTTTAAAAAAAAAAAGTTTGAGGGTCTACCTATTTCCAAATTGCCTCAGTTATTCATGTTATGTCTTCTTATACTGTCAAAGGGGGGGGGGTACAGATGTTCTTTATGACCCTATAAACAATTTCTTTTCAAAAGCCAGTGAGTGACTCAGTTCAGATTTTCTTTGGTCTCGTATTAGTCTCATTTAATTGAGATACAGAACCTCATGTGGCACACATCAGATTATTATATATATATATAATTAATGTAC
>NW_004443948.1:21467743-21540925 GCF_000243295.1 Trichechus manatus latirostris | reverse complement strand
AATCAAATTATAGAATTACTCTTCAGAATTTTTTTTTTTAATTTTGGGACAAATTACTCATCAGTATATCTTAATTATGTACTTACTGAATGATTTGCCTAGATAATTTTGCTATGCAAATCATTTCAAAAACAATACAGCAAACCTCATGCCCCTGGACAGCAATTCAGAGTGGCAAGAGCTGTTTCTTGGAGCCATTCTCGTTAGCATTTCTCCAGTTTGGCTAATAGCAATTCACAGCCTCAGCGGAAAGTCTGTAACTGTGCACCCTGATGAGTGAGAGCTTTTCTCAGCATGTATCTTATCAGCTTTTTTCTGTGCTTGGCAATAAGCAACTCAGTACTTCCTGTAGCATCACCCCTTCATTGCTCCCACCAGACTGCTCTGATTTCTTTAAAGAAAGAACCATTCTCTACTGGCTGTACAAAACCTTTTTTTTTTTTAAGTTTGCCATATTGGAGACAGGTAAAAGACTGACTTTCAGCAGCTGCACAGGAGGCTGCTTCCAAGGGTTCTTTGCATTAATATGTAAAGCAATAATCAGTAAGTAGTACCTTTTGACAAACAACAGGTGGCTTTTTATTCTAAAAGAGGCAGAATCTTATTATGAATCAAAGCTATCCTGTGGTTCTGCCATCACTTCTCTGTACCTCCTACCAGTTTAGGGTATATAGATATCTTCACAGACCAGAGCAGCTTCGCTCTCCCCAGAGTTGCCTTCCACGCTTAGATTGAACTTCAACGGTCCAGAAAGTCACTTCTCCACTGTATGCTTTCCTTGCACTCTCAAATCACAGGGGGCTTTTGAACTGAAAAGACAGGCTTCCTAATCAGAGAAAAGAAACCATAATAGAGCATTCTCTGTAAGAATACTCAATGCTGGAATAAGCACACATACAACCCAGATTTTTGTTTGCTTTCACCACATTTAGTACCCAGAACCATGTGCTATGGATTCAAACAGTCCTTACTGAGTGCACATGAAATTCAGTTATAGAAAATTTACTAATCAGTGGTAACTCAACATGTTTCTTTGTTTGCTTTTTGTTTTTATTTTACTATATTTAGTTGGATATTTAGTTGAAGCCTGGGTGGTGCAAGTGATTTGCGATCAGCTGCTAACCTAAAGGTTGGCAGTTCTAATACACTCACAGCTCTGGAAAAAAGTCCTTGCAAATTACTTCCAGAAAGATTACAGCCAAGAAAACCCTGTGGAACAGTTTTACTCTGTAACACATGGAGTCACCACAAGTCAAAATCAACTCAACCACCAGAGTTCTGGCAAAATGGCGCTCTAGGCAGAAGCACCACGCCGTCCCTCCACAGCAAAGATCCGAAACACTAAGCCAAACAGAGAATACAACAATCCTGAAACCCTAAAACATCAAATGAAGAGATAAAGAACTCAGCCAAGCACCAGATGGAGTAAGAAAACTGACAGAGAAAGGAGAGCAAGGAGAGATTCATGCAGAGGTCCCCTGCCAGCTAACGCAGCACACGGACCCGCCATCTTGGACTCCTTTCGGAGACCAGCAAACAGGGGGTACGAGAAAGCAGCCTCACGGAATGTCCAGCAGGAGACAAAGCAACTGTTAATGGCACTGTGAGCAGGATCTGAAGCTATGAATCCAGCCAACTTTGAAGAGACCTGGACTGCGGAGCAGAAGCCGGCAAAGAAAGGTCCTATCTTCTGGACCCACGTGTTCCCACTCCATGTCCCTTCGACACTGACGGGACAGTTCTTATTTAAAACCAGATCACACTTCAAGCAAATATCAGGAGGATATGCAGAGACAACTTCCTCCGAGGTATTGGAGAATGGGCCTTTGCCTCAGGTTATCATGCTCCAGAACCTGGTGACTACATATATTGGGAACGGCATCAGATAAAGGACTCTTTAGAACCAAAATGGAAGGGTCCCTATTTATTTTTACTAAAAAGTGAATTTGCTGCAAAATTACAGGGTATAAAATCCTGGGTGCATCTTTCCCCATTAAAGAAGACCAAGGTTCCTGACTGGGTGATTGAACCAGCAGGAGGACTAAAGCTGAAATTCAGACGTCCTCCAAAAACAACCACCAACCTACCACCTCCTTTGGATGAGTGATTCAAAAGTACAATTTAGATATTTTATTATTTGTTATATTCTTTATCACTTAGCTAATCTATATTAAGTAGTTTTGATTTAAGATGATGTTGATTGTTTATTTAGTTACTCTTTTATTTGTTAGAAGAATAGTTACTTGGAATGAAAATGCTTTTGTCCAATTATCACAATCTGTAGCAAGTGCCGATAATTTAACACAATGTTGGATTTGTCATCAAAACTCTCATTCTGTTAAAGAAAACTCTGATCCTTTAGCATCCCCCATGTTAAATTATCATTTGATTCCACCTCCCACTATAAACTCCAGTAAGACTTTAATCCGTGCCATTAGAGTTAAGATATGGACTCCTCTGTCTGTAACCCAAACATTACCTATACCATGCTTTAATATCACTTCTGTTAGGTTAAATGACTACTTGTGTGATACACAGTTACTCCAAAGATATCCTCATTTGCCTTGTAATAAGGATGGACATTTTATAGAATTATGTCAACACCCTCCTAGAGATTTAAGTGGTTAGTATGAAGAGTGCTATAATAAGCTAACTGAAATTGCAATCCATAATCAGTTATCTCGTCCTCATGATTATAATAATTAATGTTGGAAAAACCTTATGTATCTAGAATTACAGCTAGGAAGACTATCTATCTGTGATAATTCTCTAATGGAGACATGGTTGTCACATGTAAATTTTTCTATACCTTCTGTTTCTTCTGGACAAACTTTATGTGCTCCTTATGGATATGTGTTTCTGTGTGGTGGATGCAAGTATACCAGCTTCGATGATCCCTTTCCAACGACAGTAAATTTACATGGGCAATCTCTTGTTTAGATTCCTGGCGAATGCATGGACAATGCACTTTGGGAACCTTAGGATTACCTTTAGATATTCATAATAACGATGCTAGTAAATACTGGAAAGGTAATGTTAATTTGTTATCCATTGTAAAACGAGAGTCAGAAGAAAGCCCATTGGTCCAATGTTCAGGGTGGGGTTGGCCATTTCTAAGAGCTTTTATTCCTAGTTATGGTATATTTGAATTGAAGAAATCTGTCAATTATTATGGGACAAATAACAGATGAAGTTGCTAGAGGGATGGAAGCACAACAGCAATTTATGACCTCATTGGCCAAGGTGGCATTAGACAACAGAATAGCCTTGGACTTTTTATTAGCCCAAGAAAGTGGAGTCTGTGCTGTAGTAAATACCTCTTGTTGCATTTGGATAAATAACACAGAAGTAGAACAGGATATACAGAAAATTAGACAACAAGCTACTTGGTTACACACTGTAACACCCTTACGAACACCAGATCTATTTGGTTGGTTACCATCAGGAATAAGTACATGGGCTAGATCACTACTGCAAGGGATAGTAATATTCTTGGTCTGCATCCTGATAGTATTAGGTATAATAAGACTTATCCTCTATCATCTTACACACCTAAAAGGCAAAAGAAGGCCTCGGGCTAAAATGTTTTTGTACATTGAGTCTGCCCACTCTGGCAATGTGATTGATGAGAACATTGCTCTTATTTAAGATCTTGGTGAAGAACCAGATGGTATCCAGTGGAAAACCAGCACTGTGAGTTTAAAGAGCCTGCAATGGCTGCCATCTAGGAGCTTGACTAAGTCCAGGTATTGATCATCAATGTGTTATCTCCAATCTCCGATCAAAAGGAGGGACTGATTTAGGAAATAATATTGGAGTTACTATTCCCTCTCCTTGAGCATACAGAATGTGACCTAGCTGGAGCTGGGCTCACAAGGACTCACAAGGACACATCAACTGGGCTCCAAGGTATAAAGACAATAGCTAAGATAATCTTAGAAAACCCTATCTTTTAGGGAAACTTTCACATAAAGCCGATCAAACACAACACAAAAGACTTTCCACTCTTATCTTTTTCTATTAGCATTTAGTGAATAGGAATTTGTTGGACCAGTGAAGACCCTCCTGACTTTCATTACTGAAACCTGTACCAATGATTGTTAAGAAAGATGATTCAAAATATAAGGTTACAATTTCTAGCCAACCAGTGAAAAAGCGAAGTTTTCAATGATTCTACCCATTTTATGATGTTGATATATACTGATGATTCTGTAACCTTCTTTGGACTCGGGCAGACATGGCTGTGGCAGCATGCTTGTTCGTTTTCCCATTGTTGCCTATTCTGTGATATTCTTTGGATTGGGGCAGACATTCTAGCTCTGGCAGCATGCTTGTCCGTTTCCCACTTTTGCCCTTTTGAATATATGCCAAATAAAACTTACTTTTTACCTTAAAAAAAAAATCAACTCAACGACCACTAACAACAACAACAACACATTTAGCTGAGTACACGAGAATGATTAGAACTTCTGAAATTAGTTGAATGGGCAATGCAAAAACAGACAAGGATGAATTGACTCAAAAATAATTATTTTAAGAAAGGAGAAAGGACTAAGGTGAGAAACCGTTTTACTTCTCTTGGAAGCCAAATTTCTGGCTTTTATGGAAGTTGAGGAAACCCACACAGGCCATTGCCCTTAGCTGTCCTTTTGAACCTTGAGCCTTGAAAAAAATTGTTCCTAAAAGCCACTTTTGAGTCCAACAATGATCTAGATAAACTAGTAAAACCATTTTGCCTTGGGCATTGTGTTTTTCTGAAGAATTTAGTCAGTGTCGGGAAACAGACCCCAAGGGTCACACTGGGAGCTATGTTTGGGGTAAATCAGTAATTATTTTAATTGTTCTTCAAGATGGTGCTGCATGAAAATCCTTCCTGACCACAAATTTGTTTATCAGTTCTGTTCTGACCCTTTTTCCAAGGAAATTCCAATCAGATTTGGTATAAGAGTGTTTCGAGGTTCTATCATTTTGAGAATATTTTTGACACTCTAGTTGAAAAGTTACCCTGATTTACAAATTATATATTCAATAAACTTTGATCAATTTCTATTATTGGTTTAATATGATTTTTGCTTTAACAAAGGAAAAAGAGTGATAATGTTGAATTTTGCCCAAACTCTATGATCCTGGAAATCCATCTATCCTTTTGTGTTCTGGACAAAAGGCTGACCAAGACAGCATTAACACTCCCCGCAGCTTGACTAGACTTCAGGCAGGCTTCTTCCTGGCTCTAGGACCCTGACTCTTCTCTCTCTGACACTTACAGAATCCAGATGGACCACATTGCATTTATCATCAGGAGATAAGTCCATGGGATAGACACAGCTCATTGCTTAATCACCCCTTGAAGACTTTCAGTACTTTTGTATTTTTCCGCCAGCTCATTCAAGACTTTAAAACCCTTCCTGACATCTGCTTCAGCCTGTAGAAACATACACTTGGTTCCGGTCTCTCTCCACACTGTGGTGGTCTCTCCCCCACCACTGCAATGCTTTTTTCTTCCCCTTCCTTCCCTTAGTCCTTTCCCTTCCCTTGCTATAATCCTTTTTTGAGTAAGTTTGTCCTTTCCTGTTTTAACATTGTCAGGTGGAATTTTTTCTTTGACAGGAAAGATGGAGCACCTCAATAAGAGGAGGAAAAGTATGGTGGTGAGGAGAGAGACCAGCTCCTACTTCACTGGGACAAAGACTGGGAGGTTTCTAAGAAAGAGTTAAGGAGGGAGTGGGGGTTATTGATCCTAGAGATGTATAAGTGATGGATGAGTGATTTACTAAGACTGTGGTCATTGTTTGGAATGTTTGCTTTTCTTATGATAAGGCAATAGGAGAGAGGGAGATAAGCGTTACCTATCTGTAAATCATAAAGATGGGGAGAAAGGAAGGTTGGGGACATAAGGTGGGAAAAGCCTATCCTAAAGTTGATTTTAACGGAGGAATTCATTCAGTCAATCTCTGCCAGCTGTTTGCGGTAAGCTATTATCTGGTCAAAAGACTAGGAGATTTCTTTAACTGCTGTTGCTCTCCAGGATCATAAAAACCATGAAACCAAACCCATTGCTGCTGAGTTGATTCTGACTGATGGCAACCCTATGTGTTACAGAGGAGAACTTCCCCATAGGGTTTTCTTGTCTGTAATATTTACGGAGACAGATCACCAAGCCTTTCTCCCATGGTACTGCCGTGTGGATTTGAACTGACAACCTTTAGGTTCATAGTCAAATTCAAACCATTTGTGCTACCTAGGCACTTCCCTGTATCATAGGCTCAGGTAAAATATAACTTTGTAAGGCCCTAAATGAATGAGAAATTAATTGTGAAACTGTAAATTACAAATACTTCCATTTTTCCCGAGGTGCTAAATAGCATATTAATACATGTCAGGTGGACCAAGATGAGTTAGATGTGTATTTATGTAATACAGAAACCAACCCAAAGTTATCATAGAGAATATGACATTGTCTCAACTTATTTTCCTTCGTCCCATTCGTAAGACAAGCTTACAATAGACTAAGTTAATGCTGCGCCTTCCACATAACAAGTAAATCTACTGTATTTAACAAGCATTTTCAACCTTAGTACTTGTAAATATTATTACTATTATTATTATTTGCTGTCCAAGCACATTTTAAATAAAATATATATCATTTTCAGTCTCTACTTCTATTAATTATCAAGCATCATATTTTTACAGAATATGATGAATATTAAAATGCTCCCACATTGCCAAAATTCAGTGGTATTTCAGAGTTATGCTGAATGACTCCAAGTGCTAGGTTATTTGGAGACTGGCTATTGGAATTCACTGGGTGGTGCAACCAGTTTGCACTCAAATACTAACCTAAAGATTGGCATTTGGAGCCACTCAGTGGTGCCAGGGTTGAAAGACCTGGTGATCTACTTCCATAAAAATGACAGCCAAGAAAACTCTACGGAGTTCTACTCTATAACATATGGAGTCTATTATAGAGAATTAAACCCATTACTCATTGCAGCCTAGTCGATTCTGACCCATAGAGATGCTATAGGACAGAGTAGAACTGTCCCATAGGGTTTCCAAGGAGCAGCTGGTAGATTCAAACTGCTGCCTTTTGGTTAGTAGCCATAGCTCTTAACCACTGCCCAACCATGCCGCCATATAGAGAAATAGTACATAAGTAAAATTCTAACTAAATATATTTGGAGCTGATTGAATTGAGATTATTTAATCAAAAAATCAAGTTTTCAGGGGAATGAAATATCAACCAGGAGAAGTCAGAAACAGAATATCTCCCTAAAATTATTTAGAGTCTATAATATCCTAGAGTAAAGGACCCAGTGAAATATGAAAAGCAGAAGACACCAATTTCTAACAATGCTGACATAAACCAGAAATGAGATTCCATTATAAACTCAATTATAAGACTGTTAGCCTCATCATCTTAGAGCGTGAGGCATAAGAATATTTTAAAGTTTCTAAACCTCTCCTGTCTTCTGGCAGCTTTTACAAAAGGAACCATTCAAGAAATAAACACAAGACCTAAGATCATGCAAAAAGCTATGGTTACTTTGGAAAATCTCCATGTTGAGTTATTTCTAACCTATAAACATTGAAGAATTTACATCAGACATTGTCTTTGTTTCTATGCCAACTAGGGTTTATCTAAATTTTATACTTAACAAATGAGGAAGCAGAGGTTCTAAAAGTAAAAATGATTTATTTAAAATTATTCAAGTAAGAATGCAGGAGAGTGCTTAATGACTGTGGTTAAAAGAGATTTCCAACATGCCAGAGTAGCTACAACAATTGTGATTTAATAATGGTTAATGTTATTGAGTCTCTATGCCATAGTAAGAACTTCTTGATCATTATTTCATTCTTCCCTTGCAGCAACCTTTTTCTAAGAGCTTTATACCCATTTTATACGTAAAGAAACTGAAGCAAATACAAATTGGAAGGTCTGGACATTTTATACACAGTCTAATGCAATAGTCAGAATGGAAATAAAACACACCCATATGTACCATGTCTTAGGAAAACAAAAGAACAGACAGAATCTCACATATTTCTCTGAACACTGAAGCAGAGATTCTCTCTAATAGCCTATTAAAATATCCTATCTGCTAGAACCATGTTACAGATGACTAATATTTTCTATTAAGCCCAAAACTATTTCTCTATTTAAGTCTGGTTTGCTCCAGTAAGGGAATGGTGGGCTTGAGGAGGGGCAGTGTGCTCTGCTAAAATATAATAATGTCTTAAAATGAACAAATCAGATCACAGTGAAACATGGATACAAGCTCTTTTTTATCTATCCATCCACCATCATCTTTCTACCTACCTTTTATATTTTAAGCAACAAATAGCAGGAAATAATGGATGCAGATACACAGCTCTTTTCCAATTTATCAAGGATAATTTTAATATAAACTATACATGCAAACACCTCACGCTTGAGAAAATGTTTAAGGATTCTGGAAGAGCACACACTGTAATTAAATGGATACATTCCCAAGGTCACTTCTAATAGATGTAATGTAGTCACAGATAAAGAGCCAACAGAATGACAAAAATTAGTAGCTAGCACCACATCCAATGATCTCAGTCGGCAACTGTTATAACTGTGTCTAAATTTATTACTTAAGTTTCCGTGGCTCTCTATGCTGATGATTCACTTGGATGAATTAGCCACTTAATTTAATATAATTATAAATCTGTTGTTAATCTAAATGTTTCATGACCAAGAAAACGTTTTAACTTTCCTGCATGCAGGAAAATATCCAGTTGTTTTAACAAATATGCTTTTATATAACGAGAAATGCTGTCTAAGAACAGCAGTTTTATACTCAGCATGAGTAAAAGAGATAAGTGGCGTGAGAAGTGAGCATAAATGATCCCTTCCCACATCTTAAGGTACCAGCAGGCAAAATATTATAATTTAATATATTTATGCAGAAAAAAACTAATTTAAATAATGTACATGCATGGACATTATTTACTGTTTCGACTATGTAGTAATTGCTTTGATCTAATAATCCCTATAAAATGTTTTGAAAATTTTAGAAGGTTAATATTTTTTTAAAGTTATTGCATTCTTGCTAGAGCCTAACCCATATATAATATCAAGACTCAGATTGGATTTTCTTTTCCAGATTGATGCAATTTTATTGTGACATAAGTGTATCTGTTATTTCTTAATTGAAATGAAAGAAAACATATTGTATCTGTTTATTTTTGTGATTAACAAGGCACTGGGACTCTACCAAAGTACAGATTCGTTTGATTCACACCTTTTCTAAATGACTAGCTATAGGTTGTTTTATTTTCTAACAAGCAACAGATACAAGACTGCAGTTGAAATGAGGTAGCACTGAATTTGACTATTTTCTTTTTACATGTGTTCAAACTCTGAATTACTCTATTATGTTCCATTATAAGCCTTGTCTTGCTACAGACTTTTACCTGTCTTCTTTATTTTACACCACATTTGGAGACTCAGGTTTCTTTAAGAGTCTATCAAAGAAATTCATCTATCTCGGCAGCTAACATACTTGAGACTCCTTTCTATATATCCTCTCTTTATAGATCAAAGTACTTTTGGAGTGAATGTCTAGTTATTAGGTGCAAACAATATACAAAAAAAAAAAAAAAAAGGAAATGCCAATACTTAAATACATTGATACAGGAAGACTTCTTGCTGAAAATACAGTAGAAACAACAGCACGTACAGCCACATTCCCATAGTCTGTGCTTTGTAAAAACTAAACTTCTTGAACAAATAAAATGATTACTCAAAGATGGAATGAAGTTAGGAAACTAAGAGGCCATGCTCATAGAGCAGAACAATCTGTTGTAGTGAAAAACTACTCAGCTCTTAAAATGAAAATTCAGAGGACTTAGTCAGCATTAAAGATTCATTTGTATGGGAGGATCACCAGCTCACCTAAGTGAAAACATGGTGACTTGGATGAGAGGGTTTTGGGCAGGAAGAGTTACAGGGTTGGAAAAGGAAGTTACAACAAAAAACACTAACTGGTTAAACATTCATTGACGTCAGAAGAGGGATGGTCAAACAAAGTGGGGAAGAGACTTCCATTGGATACATATATCTAGGTATGCTTAGGTGGGCTGCAAAGACTGGATACCAGGGTTAATTATCAAAGTTCATTGGGACGTAGAGATTTACAGTCATAGTCACAGGATGCTTACAATGCATACTTTCCAGAACAGATTGTAAAAACGTCCAGTTTGATGTGAAAGTTATCTTGGGGATGCTTATACCTGAGGCTGGAGATAAGACCTTGGCACTGAGGCCATTTCCTCAGAAACTACTTGCCAAATGATATCCTTCTGATTGCCTGGGAATTTAGATAACAGGTTGGCACCCAAAGTCTTTTTCCTGATACTTCTTTTCTTGCTTTCTTTATTTTGTTTTATTTTTTGTAGATAAGCTGACTCTGTTTACTGTAACCTTACAAATGTATCCAGGGGTCTTCTCAACTACAGACTTAGATTCACAAGACTTCCATAGGCTACACTTGGCATCAATCTCTTTGGAAGGATATGACCAGGAACCACAGCTTGTCAACAAGGCAGTATAAAGTGGTCTCCTTCTGTGGAAGTCCTTGCAGCAGTCCACGCAGCAGTTCGCCTAGGGAATCTGTTTCCACATCCTTATCATGAAAATAATATTTCTTAAGGCTAATCTTACTCAAATGCATTTGTGTCAAAACTCCCTCACATTCTTTCCATATCCTGACTTGGCCATACAGAAAATTAATACCTAGCTACCCATGGTTGCTAGCCAGATAAAGAACCTGAGAAGCAGGCATCATTAACTTCACTTTTAATTCTGCTAAATACATCAGAAACATAGATTTCATTTTAAACATTTTACTTTAGTCAAATGTTTAGGAAGACTTCTCTTTTACAAACTTGATGCAAGGCTGGTTTTCAATAACAACCACAGTTTTTCTACAATTTAGCATTCTGAAAACCAAACAAAATAAAAAATAATGTCTCAGCGTTATTCTTCTGTCCTTTCCTACTTTGCAACTGTATAGTTTCAACATCAAGATGTCTTAGTAATCTCTTTTAAAACTACTATTACTTCCATATTACCAAATTCAAATGCATTTCAAGATTTATATAATGTAGAGGGGGAAGAATGATATTCTGAAGTTATTTTATCCAATGCATGCCAAACGTAGTAATTTCCAGAGAAGAATCTGTTTGTGTATGTATATGTATGTGTGTGTGTGTGTGTGTCTAAAAGCAAAAGCAAGGGCTTTTTATGTCTCAGCTTTTTAATAAACTCCAGGTTGGAACTATATACATTTGAATCTCTCACCCTTTGACTGTTCCTTTGAACCAGATTGCCTGCTTTTGACATGTGATTGGCAAAGAGTAGTCTACCATATCCAAGCCAAAGAGAGAAAGATTTATAACTCTTTAATAAAACATTGTCATTTAAAAAAGAAAAGTTCAGTAGAAACATAAAGTGAAAAGGTGCATTGGAGCATTTCACATATTATGCTAACTCAGAACCAAAATAATTATAAGCCCTTAAACATGCAGACAAACACAAATAAAGCATTTTTTAAATTTTTATTCATGCACGTTGCCTCTGAAAATACATAAAACGTAGTTGCAATATGAGTGACCTTTATATATCTATCGTTTCTAAATTTATTGTAAAGAATATGTTGCATTGCTATGTGAAGGTATAGGCTAATTCATAATTTTTCCTGTGTGTAATCAAGAGATAACTTTTAATTGCTCAAGGCCCTAGGTAAAATATACATGTGAGAGTCATCGGAGGTGTAATTAGATACAAAATTGAAGATGTGTATAATATTTACACTTTCATCACTTCTATGATCACCTTAGGGCAATTAAAATTAATTAAAAACACAGAGAGAAAGCAAGTGCACATCTGGCTTGACACTGAGAGCCACGGGATATTTTTATGTTTCTCCAATTGACTATTAAATTTCAAAACAAAACGAAGAACTTTGTCCCAAGCCATTGTTAAGGTGTTTGGTATACTCTTCATTTGTTGCTTGCCAAGTAGGACAGGCATGCCCTACATCAATTTCCTATAGTTAATTGAAGACAATGAAATTCCGATAACAAAGAACTGACAAATTTTATTCAGGCCAGCAAATTTGCTATATTAGATTCTAGTATTCAAGTACTGTTATTTCAGTATTCTTTTTTTTAAACTAAACTCCATAATTTTTATTCAGATTTCATTAGTTTTCCCATTAATTTCCTTTTTCTGTTTCAGGATCCAATTCAACATACTGAAATGCATTTAATTATACTGTTCCCTTAGTCTTCCTCAGTCAGTGACATTTTCTCTATTTCTCCTTATTTTTCATGGCCTTGAGAGTTTTGAGGAATACTTTGACAAATATTTTGTGCAATAGTCCTCAAATTATATCTGATACTCCCCCCCATCCCCCATAATTTAGCTCTAGTTAAAGGTTTATGAAAAGAATATCATAGAGATGGAGTGATGTCATCACATTGTGTCAGGGCTCACATGCTGTCCACTTGACATCACTGATGATGTTAAAATTGGTAAAGGTAGCCGCTGACAAAATTTTCCACTCTATTCTTTGAAAGCAAGTCACTAAGTCCAACCCACACTCAAATGGATGGAAGAGGTACAAAGTTCCATTTCCTGGACAGGGAGTATCTACATATATTATTTGGAATGCTTCTCTAAGGAAGGATTTTATCTTCTCTCTCATTGACTTATTTATTTAAGCATTTATTTATATCAGTATGGAATGATATACACTTATTTTATATTGTCAGTTATTTTCCAATAATAGTTTATTTACTTTTCTGATCAATTTTACACTTTTGGCCACTGGGCATAATTTAAATTTGGCTCCTGTGTCCCTTTTGGCACATTTATTTATTTATTATTTTAGCATTTCCTTTTTAGTATTTTTTGGTTTTTTTTTGTTTTTGTTTTTTTTTTGGTATTATGAGATGCTGCAGACTCATTCTGTGTTTTCCTTGCCTCAGTCCTAGAATCAGCCTTTTATCCAAGGACCCCTGGTTCCTTTTATTAGAGAATGTTATTTATTTAGAAATCCAGATCTGAGTGCTGGGAATGCTCATTGTTACTGGAGTACCATTGCTTCTACACCCTTTCAGCAGATAGAGCTAGGTAATAAATGTATGTGTATTCGTTCAGGTATAAGCATCCATATCTATAATTGTTTTAGTATCTATCCATCTGTAGGTATATTAAGCTAAACACATTTTATACTGATATCTTCAACTCTAATCCAGTAACAAAGGATTCTCGCTAGATTTCCTTTCCTATTTAACTGTAACAACCCTCTCTAATGATTTAAAAAAAAAAAAAAAACCTAGCTGCTGTCATCTACTATCCATTTACTTATTTGTTCAATCCAATAAAAAAGTTTTTAAAAAATTTTTGCATTCATTTACAAAATTTTTCAACTTTTAATTGAATATACAAAACAGTAGAACCTAAAAATTGTAAGATTTATTTATTTTTTTCAGGGTTCCATGGCAGATCTATAAATAATAAGCTCTTTCTAACATACGTTATTGTATATGTTATGCCCCTCTTATTTAAGAAATAATTTCAAGGCTTGTTGTACACTATCTTGGTCATCTAGTGCTGCTCTAACAGAAATACCACAAGTGAATGGCTTTAACTAGTAAAAATTTATTCTCTCACATTCTAGGAAGCTAGAAGTCCAAATTCAGGATGCCAACTCCAGGGGAAAGTTTTCTTTCTCTGTCAGCTCTAAGGGCAGGTCCTTGTCATCAGTCTTCCCCTGGTTGAGGAGCTTCTCAGTGCAGGGACCCCAGATCCAAAGTATGTGTTATGCTTGGTGCTTCTTTCTTGGTGGTATGAGGTCCCCCTGTCTCTCTGCTCGCCCCTCTCTTTCATATCTCAAAAGAAGTTGGCTTTAGACGAAACCTAATCTTGTAGCTTGAATCTTGCATCATTAACATAACTGCTACCAATCTTACCTCATTAACATCATAGACATAGGATTTACAACACATAGGAAAATTACATCAGATGACAAAATGGTGGACAATTGCACAATGCTGGGAACCATGGACTAGCCAAGTTGACATACATTTTAGAGGGACACAATTTAATCTATGACACACTGTATTAGTTTTGTATGGCTGCCATAACAAATTACCACAAACTGGGTGACTTAAAATAACAGAAATTTATTTTCTCACAGTTCTGGAGAGGAGAAGTCTGAAATCAAGACATCAGCATGGTTGGTTCCTTCTGGAGGCTCTGAGGGAGTACCTATTCCATGCCTTTCTCCTAGCTTCTGATGGTTGCCAATAATCCTTGGCATTCTTTGGCTTGCAACTGCATTACTACAAGCTCTGCCTCTCTGTGTGTGTCTGTGTCCCTGAGTCTTCACGTGGCCTTCTTATAAGGACACCCTAATTCAGTATGACCTCATCTTAACTTGATTATATCTGTAAAGGGCCTATTTCCAAATAAGGTCACATTAAACAGGTAGTGGGTATTAGGACTTCAACATGTTTTTTGGGAGACACAACTCAATCCACAATATATACTTTAGGCATAATGAACCTGGGGCAGAACATTCTATTAGTAATGGAAGGAAAAATTGGGAAAGACTAAGTTTTAATGGATATTGTCACTAACTCAACTATCTTGATTCTCACCTTTACATAGATATATTACAATTACATACACATAGAAGTTAACTTGCAGAAAACTGAAAGTAATGCAAATGGTTCTTGTCCATAGGCATGCAGATAAATTATATCTAGTAGATAGGCAATTGACTTTCCTCTCCACCATGGAGAAGCCAAGTTTGCATGTATTTAACACGTTTCTTTTATCATTCCTCATGAGCATATATATGTGCCAGGTCTTTGGATACTCCTTTAAACCATATGTAATAATTACTTCAGTGACCTCACTAATTAATGAGTAAAATAAAATTTTGACAGTTGTTCATTTTATATCTGTGTGAGAGTTGTGAGTTTACCTCTTTTCAAAAGTATCTTTTAACAGAGGTTACAGGGTGAAGGGGTTTCAGAGTCAGGCACAGATGTATTTTGACAGTTGCTTAAATTTTTCTGCAACCTGGTTCCTTAATCTTTAAAGTAGATTATAAACGACATTTTCTCAGTTGCTGAAGTAATTAAAAATAATTCATGTAGATTTCCAGCATGGCAACATGAGCACTCACTATCTGGTGGAAATTGTGAAAATTACTAAAAATGACCATTTTAAAAGTCTCTGGAAATGGCTATAAGGACATACAGCCAGCAAATGAAGAAGTATTTATGCAGGTAAACATATTAAAACTTGTTAAAAGAGCAAGATTATGTGGCATCTGAACTGTGACCTGCTCCCGATGCCTCCTTTCCAGCTCAGAATGATGGATACTGCACTCCCCTTGGATGAAGCCAAGAACACAAAGTTCCTTATCTCCCAAACTGCCAGTTGGAGTGTTACAGTATCTTCTTGGGAGATGCAAGACATCATCAGTATTTCTCATCATGCCTCATGCAGAGGCCAAGTTCTGAGAAAGTGAAGCTGAGAGGTGGCGCCCCCTTCTTTTGCCCAGCCCTCATTCTTTGGATGGAGACTTTATCTTGAATGTAGTGTCATGAGAATTGTTGTTGTTAGCTGTCATCCAGTCAGCTCTGACTCATGGAAACTTTCTGTATAACAAAACAAAACTTTGTCCAGTCCTCTGTCATCTTCATGATCTTGATTTCAAAACATATTACAAAGCTACAGTAACAAAAATAGTGTGATAATAGTGTAAGGATAGACATATAGACCAATGGAATATGATTGAGAATTCAGTAATAAACCTATACATCTTCAGCCAGTATAGGCAGTATATTCCTTTGATAAGGGTGCCAAACTTATTCAACGGATAAAGAATAGTATCTTCAACAAATGGTATTGGGACAGCTGGATCTTCACTGACAAAAGAATAAACTTGGAACCATACCACACACCATATACAAAAATTAATTCAAAATAGATCAATAATCTAATCTGTAAGAAATAAACCATAAACTTTTAGAAGAAAACATAGGGGTAAAGCTTTTAGGCAATAGATTCATACATATGATATCAGAATCAGGGGAAACAAGAGAAAAAAATAGATAAAATTGCACTTCATCAAAATTAAAACTTCTGTGCATCAAGGGACATTATCAAGAAAACCAAATGACAACCCACAGAATGGGAGAAAATGTTTGGAAACCCTACATCAGATAAAGTTTAATACCCAGAAATATAACGAACACTCGAGATTCAACAAAAAAAGATCTAAAAACCCAATTAATAAGTGGGCAAAGGACTTGAATAGTTTTTTTTTTTGCAAAGAAGATATATGAATAGCCAAGCAGCGCATGAAAAAATGCTCAATATTATTACTCATCACATAACTGTAAATTAAATCATACCCACCTCACACCCACTAGAATGGCTATAAACAAAAAGACTTGTAATAGCAAATGTTGACAAAGATGTGGAGAAGTTGGACTCTTCATGCACTCTTAGTGGGAATGTAAAATTATACAGCCATTTTGGAAAATGATCTGTTCCTCAAAAAGTTCCTCTAAGAGTTATCATATGACCCAGCAACTCCACTCCTAGGTATATACCCAAGAGGAATAAAAATATATGTCCACACAAAAACTTGCACACAAATGTTCATAGCAGCATTATTCATAATACCCAAAATTTGGAAACAATCCAAATGTCCATCAACTGATGAACGTACAAAGATAATTTGGATATACATACAATGAAATATTATTCAGCCATAAAAATGGAAAGAAGTGATGATTCATGCTACAACATGGATGAACCTTGAGAACATTTGCTTACTGAAAGAGGCTAGTCACAAAAGATCACATATTAAATAATTTACATGGAATGTCCAGAATAGCAAATCTATAGAGACACAGAGTAGATTAGTGGTTGTTTAGAACTGGAGTGGTGGGAAGAAGGAGAAATGGAAAGGGATAGCTAAAGGGGACAAGGTTTCTTCTTAAAAACAAAACAAAACAAAGACAAACCCATTGTTATCCAGTTGATTCTCACAGTGAACCTATAAGACAGAGTAGAACTCCCCCCCATAGGGTTTCTAAGGCTGTGTTCTTTACGGAAGCAGATGGCCACATCCTTCTCCCATGGAGCAGCTGTGGATTTGAACTTCCAATCCTTTGAT
The DNA here is from genome assembly GCF_000243295.1 of Trichechus manatus latirostris. Taxonomy (NCBI): domain Eukaryota; kingdom Metazoa; phylum Chordata; class Mammalia; order Sirenia; family Trichechidae; genus Trichechus; species Trichechus manatus. The sequence goes on along the minus strand of NW_004443948.1, from coordinate 21,523,691 downwards.
TAGCAGCTGAGTGCTTTAACCACTGCACCCCCAGGACTCCTTCTCAATGAATATGTTAAAACTCACTGAATTTTACACATCAGTGGATGAATTTTATAGTGTGTGAATTATATCTTAATAAAGCTGTTGCAAAAATAATAAAGAATAAAATGTAAAATAAGAAAACTGATATTAAATAAGAAGTTATCATAATAATCTGAAACAGAACTCAAACTTCAGATATGCATTTTATAGTGTGTGTGTGTGACAGTGCCAGGCATGGCACTAAGTTCTAGATACCCAGTGTAAAAGTTGACCAGACCTATTTGCCTGATTCTAATGAAATAGGTGCTACAAAGCTATAATAAAGGCTTGATTCCTCATACATAGAAGAAGTGTTGAGGAATTAGGAGAGAGAGCGACATCTGAGCTGTTTTTTGAAGATGTGTACCATTTATTCACAATATAGGTAGGAAGGGGACATATTAAAGTGAAAGGCTGCAAAATTTGCAAAGACAGAGAAGACTGAGTGATTACTACTTTGGGAAATGCAAAAACAAATTGAAATCATCATCTAGTAGTTCAAAACAAGAATTAGGAAGTAATTGTGCTTTTTAAGAAAGAAATGAATGTCAGGGGAAGGAAGAACAATTTTGAGGAAAAGATGACACTTCCATTCTGGACAGGATGAATTTCAGCTAATTTTGGGATATCTAGCCGGAGAGGTTTTTCAAACGTTTAGAAACCAAGTATTAGAGACAGTAATACTTTGAGAGATTTGATTTGAAGAAATTTATTTGAATTATCAACTAAATAAATGTGAGTCTTGAAGCTTCGGTAAGAAAATGATTTCTACAGGTGAGAGGATATACAGCAAAGAGAATTACAAGGCCAGTTCCTTATAGTGGACTTGCAGTTACAAGTAAGATGAGAAGAAGGAAGAATCAATGATAAAGATTGTCCCTATTACAGATACAGATGGAAATCTTGGTTGGCAATTACTATGAAAACAAAGAGTGTTTTAAGGAAAATGAATGTCTAACTGCTAGTGAGAAATCAAACAGGATAAAGATGAGAAAAATAAATCTGATAATGAGAAAGACCTTGGTGATCCGGTAAAAATTAGTCTGGGTAATGAGAAAGGTTTGGAAATTTCATGTAAAAAGGAATCAGAGACAGTAATTTTATATTTCTTTTTAGTAACTGTAATATAAGAACTAGGGGATCAGGTAACTACGGTATGAATGTGAATAGAAAGGTGAATTTTTAAAATCTTATTCTTGAACACTTCCCTCTACCTGATAGCCTTTCATCATTTAGATACTAGATTCCACAGTTCCTAGAATACTACAGTTGCTTTTTTTCTTATTTCACTTTTGACTGTTTCTCAGTCACATTTGCTGATTTCTCCTCTTCTCCTCTCCTTAAAATTTAAGTGAGGGACTCAGGCTTCGGGTTAGGTCCCATTTCTTTTTTTATCTAATTCACTCCCTTCGGGACGCCATCCATTCTCTACCCCTAACTTCTCTTTTAAATTTTGACTCACTATTTGCGGTCTCCTTTTGGATATCTAACAGACTTGTCAAAGTTAAAATGTTCAAAACTCAACTGCTAATCTCCCAATCCCACAGAAAACCCATCAAGTTATGTTTTAACTATGCATTTTCTCATTTCATTCAAGAGTAGCTCTGTCCATGCAGGTCCTTAGGCAATAAAACTCAAAGTTAGAATTGATAATTATTTTTATCATAACCACTGTGGTGGTTAAGATTGTGTGTTAACTGGGCTGGGCCATGATTCTGAATGTTTTGGCAGTTATATAATGTTGTGATCACTTCCCTGTTGAAATTTGATATGTGATCACCCCCATGATGATATCTGCTGAGTGGTATCGGCAGAGGCGGGGCCTGTGGCAGCTCACTGCCCCCTCAGCCTTCATCTTCCCACCCTCCTCCACCTACTTCCTTCCTGCTCGCCTTTCTGCGGTTTTTGCTTGTTCCGGATCCTGAGCTGGATCTTGTTCATCTGACCTCTGGTTCTCGTAACTTGGGCTAGTAGCTTGCCAGTGGTCTTGCCTGCCAATCGTCGGTCTTCACAGCCTGTGGCAGCACTGCTCTCTGGCCTGCCAATCTTCGGTTCACCAGCCCCTGGGACTACATGAATCAGGAGAATTTTCTCTCCTACCACATGAACTTGGGACTTACAGCCTCTAAAAACTGTGAGCCACTTCCTTGATATAAATCTCTCTTTACATATATATATATGTACATATCTGTGTGTGTATATATATATATATATGTGTACACACACACACTTTACTGGTTTTACTTCTGTAGAGAACTCAGGTTAAGACAACCACTTTCTACTCATTACCAGAACCTCTTGGCTCTATCTTCAAATATATCCGGAATATGACCACTTCTCACCACCTCATCTCTACCACTCTGGTCAAAGCAACAGTACTCTCTTACCTAGGTTACTACATTACCTAGTTTCCTAACAGGTCTACTTGCTTCTATTTTGGTGTTCACACAATCTTTTCTTCACACAGCATTAAGAGTTATCCTTTTGTAACATAGATCAGACCATGACTAAAGTCCTGAAATTGCACTTGGATAAAAAATCAAATTCTTATCCACAGGGCCTCGCATGATCTGGCCCACCTGTTTCTTTTCTTCTCGTTATCTCTGCTCCAGCCACACTGGTTCCCTTGTATTCCCTACATACCAGAGGCAAGCTCCTGCCTTATAGTCTTTGGGCTACCACTCCCTTCTGCTTTGAAAATGACATCTCTAAAATCTGCGAAGCTGTTTATTCTGCACCTCTCTCTAGTCTCACCTCAAAAATATTGCATTGAGGTATTTCCACAACACTTTATTTAAAACTGTGAACTGGTTTGTCCCCCAAATCTTAGCACTCTGCAGAACTTTTTTCCGGTTTTTATTTTCATAGCAATTATCATCACTGTAAAGTAATAAATACTGCTCATGTTTATTGTCTGTATTCTCCCCCATGTAAGTTCCATGTGTGGAAAAATTGTTTTTGTTGCTGTCGTTCACCAATGTATCCCAAGCACTTAGAACAATGCCTGATAAAGGAAAACACTGAAACCCACTGCTGTTGAGTCGATTTCAAATTATAGACTAGATGCTAAATAATTGTATATTAATTGTAAGAATACGGGCATGAATAAATTAATTCCATTGTAGATTACCATTCCCATTGCCTTTTCAAACAATGGCTTTGCCATTTTCCAGCTGTTGGTCCTTAGAAACGTTCCTTAAACTCTTCAAGCCTTGGTTTCCTTATACATGAAATGGGAATAATGATAGTTAGTCCTTGGAGGCATTATAAATATGAAATCACACAATATGTGCAACGTGCCTGGTGCATAGTAGATTGTAAATAAATCTTAGTTATCTTTCTTTTCATTTATTTTTGTTGTACATGGCCATCAAAAAAGCATGGAAAAAGTGACTATCACATATGAGAAAGATAAAAAATAAAATAAGAAACTAAGGAAGAGAGTAGTTGTGGCGTTTTTGATAATGATCCTGAGAGAATTTAGAAATGGTACAAAAGCAATGACAGGAAATACCAACAGCATGTAAGGAAGAGAAAAAGTATAAAGAAGCTAAACAAAGAAGAGGAGGAAAGAATCAGAAGCAAGAGCAACTAGAGTTATTGACAAGGGGTTTATTATCTATCTACTGAAAAATGGAAATATGAGGTACCAACTCCTGTTTCTCAGTAAGGATTGAGAATATCTGTGCCATGCTGAGGTCAACGGAGTACATAGACATTAACTGCATTCCAGATTGCATCAATAATTACAAATAAATCTACAACACATTATTTATTGACATAAGTTATACTTCAACAAAACTAGTGTGTATATCACTGCATGTGTGTGTGTTTATATTTCTATTTATATATATAACATTAGCATTGATGACCATAATAATTAGTCTTAAAAGTTTAAATTACACAAGGCATTCTTTAAGGAATGTTTTAGTCCATAATTGAAGCAACTTTAGTAAAAAATGTTTATGTACCTAAGTTTTCCAGAATATATCTTAATGGTTCCAGGTAGCTGAATTTTTGTTTTAAGCAAAACATATTTCATGCTTTACCATACTATTAGCACACCATAACTATCCTGCATATTAGGTTAATTGCAGAAAATGTGATTCTGAAATGCTGCAATTACAGGTACCAGAAGCCTCTCCGAAATGAGCTTTTTGTTTTTATAACATGGATTCAGATGTATTGGGAAAGGAAACCATCATTTATTAAACAATTACTAGCTTTCAAAAATTGTGCTCTGGACAATTCTATTCCAGGACCACAATGTATTACAAATCTGAAGGCTGGCCTGGAATGGATTGACATCATTGGATCTGCCTAGAACAGAATCATTTTCAAAGGGTGACCTTCAGGCTGGTATTTGTCCAGCTGAGTCAGACCACAGGGCCTGTCAATAGACATCCAGGCATGTCCTACTGGGAGATGAAGTACTTTTAGTGTTGTTAGAAAAACATTAATCTTGAATCCAGGGTGTGAGTTCTACCTATTACAGCAATTAGAATGCTCTCACCATCAACTGACACAATGAAATATATAGACTTAGGATTCTTACAGGAAAAAAAAAATAGTGATCCTATACAACAGAGTAGAACTGCCCCATAGGGTTTCCATGGAGGATCTGGTGGATTCGGACTGCTGACCTTTTGGTTAGCAGCCGATCTCTTAACCGCTTTGCCACCAGGGCTCAGTTGACACAAATGTAATGAGTATATCTATATATACACATTCTATTTCAGTATATACAGACATTTCTGAAAACATTCTGATAATTACTTTGCCCATTCAATCAGCAATAACAACTCTTTGTATGATACAATGGGCCAGCATTAGAGATCTTTACATACACGTTGCACTGTGAAATCTGTGTCTGAATACTCACACTAAGTGTTACAGATAAAAACAGTGGTCTATATGAAGCCTTAGACTTTTTTCCCCAGAATTCTTCCAGTGAATAGTCAGTTTTTAAATAGACATATTTTATTCAGATTAAGGTCGCCAGATAAATATAGGACACCCAATTGAATTTGAATTCAAGATAACAGATATTATCTTAGTAGATGCATAAGTATATGTCTCATGCAATATTTGAGACATACTTATAAAAAAAAGTTTCATTATTTTGATCAGACTCAATTTTAACTCTGTGTCCTGTATTTTTATTTGTTAAATAATTCCAACAATAATAATACTCCATCCTGGAATTATTAATTTATTTAATCATGCAGTGTTGATTTATTGAGCACCTGTTGTGTTGTTGTCAGGTGCCGTTGAGTCAGTTCTGACTCATAGCGACCCTATGTACAACAGAACGAAACACTGCCTGGTCCTGCGCCATGCCCGCAATGGTTGTTATACGTGAGCCCATTGTTGCAGCCACTGTGTCAATCCACCTCGTTGAGAGTCTTCCTCTTTTTTGCTGACCCTCTACTTTACCAAGCGTGATGTCCTCCAGGGGCTGATCCCTCCTGACAACATGTCCAAAGTACGTAAGACATAGTCTCACCATCCTTGCATCTAAGGAGCATTCTGGTTGTACTTCTTCCAAGACAGATTTGTTCATTCTTTTGGCAGTCCATGGTATATTCGATATTCTTCTCTAACACCACAATTCAAAGGCATCAGTTCTTCAGTTTTCCTCATTCATTGTCCAGCTTTCGAATGCATATGAGGCTGTTGAAAATACTATGGCTTGGGTCAGGTACATCTTAGTCTTCAAGGTGACATGTTTGCTTTTCAACATTTTAAAGAGGTCTTTTGCGCCAGATTTGCCCAATGCAATGCGTCTTTTGATTTCTTGACTGCTGCTACCATGGGTGTTGATTGTGTATCAAGTAAAATGAAATCCTTGACAACTTCACTCTTCTCTCCATTTATCATGATGTTGCTTATTGGTCCAGGTGAGCACCTAGTATGCTAACATACATTCATTTTCTAATGAATGAGAGTCCGTTCAGTTTCTGGATTGTCTTACTGTATGGAAAAGAGAGAGAAGTAAACAACGCCTCTGAACAGCATTGTAAGTGGTACAATAATGGTGCACACTGGACACCGTATGTTTGTAGAGAGACCTCAGCCATTATGGTGTATTATAAAGGATATCAGTCCTTGGGTGGGGCAAACAATTAAACTAGCTTCTAATCAAAAGCTTAGTGGTTCAAGACCAGCTATTGAAAATCCTATGGAGCACAGTTCTCCTCTGACACACATGGGGTCGCCATGAGTTGGGATCAAGGGCAATTGATTTTTCTTTTTTTGTGGAAGATGTCAGAAAGAGATCAAAGACAAATTGAGGCTAACTAGAAAAGGCTATCATAGAGAAAAGCAAGGTATGACGGAGTTTAGAAAAATAGCTTCAAATTTGAAAACTGTACCCAGTATTTCCAAGTTATCAAATAAGAACACTACAAAGTAACGCATACTGGCTCTAGGTTTCTTATCCTTTTGTATTAGCAGGGTCCAGACAGAAGACACAAAAAGACAAGTTATTTGAACAGGAAAAGTTTAAAATAACGTATTCTTTTTCTTGTGTATACAGTTGTTACCTTGGTGACGGAAAGTGTAAGAGAAGAACACTAAGGTATCACAAGTGTACCACCTGCAGAAAGCAGCTCATATCACAGCCTCTACTAAATAACTGAGAGGAAGTACTCCACAGATCTGAGACCTAAATGTCTGAAGAGAGACTGCTGTTTGCTCGACTGGCGCTAATATCTCTGAAGTGGGCAAGATGAGGCTGGATCTGTGAGTGTTGGAAAAGCTGCAAAGCAAATTCAGCCGCTGTTACAGAAAGATAATGCTGCTGTAGGGGTGAAAAAACAAGCTTATAAGAACCACATATAAAGAGGAAGTCCACAAGATGCAAATAGGAAGGAGCAATTCCCTTCTTCCTCTGACTTTGCGGTCTTCCTCTATCATCACTGGGTGCTATCAAGTTGATTCTGACTCATAGCAACCTTATATGACAAAACAGAGCTGCCACATAAAGTTTCCTAGGTTGCAATCTTTACAGGAGCAGATCACCAGGTCTTTTCTCCCACAGAACCACTGGTGGGTTCAAACCAACGACCTTTGGTTAGCAACCAAGTGTTTAACCATTGAGTAACCAGGGCTCCTTAGCCTTTCTCTAACCCGTTTGTTGCTTCAATGTGATTCGGGCTCATAGTGACCCTATAGGATAGAGTAGAACTGCCCCACAGTGTTTCCAAGGCTGTAATCTTTACACAAGCAGGTTCCCCAGTCTTTCCTCCCAAGGAGTTGCTGATGGGTTCCAACTGCAGATCTTTCAGTTAGGAGCCAAGCGCTTTATCACTGCTCCACCAGGGCTCCTAGTCTTCCTCTAGTGCTCCATCATTAACAGAAAACAATAGAAAGTCTATAGGCAAAGTGGAAAGGTGGTTTTCAGAGTCCCAGCTCCAATACAAAAAACAGAGTGTAGACTAGTAGTTTGAAACTGAACACAATAACACACCTTATGACAATAGCACAACTTAAGAGTCACTCCACCCACTGTCTGTCAGTTTGTCATACTGAGGAGGCTTGCATGTTGCTGGAATGCTGGAAACTATGCAACTGGTGTTTCAAATATTAGCAAATACCATAGTGGACAGATTTCAGTAGAGCTTCCAGACTAAGCCAGACTATGAAGAATGGTCTGGTGATCTACTTCTGAAAATTAGCCAGTAAAAACCTTAATGGATCACAACAGAACATTGACTCACTTGCTTTGGATAAGTCATCAGGAGAGGTCAATTGTTGGAAAAGAGTATCATGTTTGGTGATATGGAGGGCCAGCAAGGGCTGCAAGGATGGACGTGAACATGTTGATGATCATGAGGATGACACAGAACCAGGCAAAATTTTGTTCTGTTGTACATAAGGTCATCATGACTGTGAGTTGACTCAATGGCATCTATCTATCTGTCTGTCTACCTACCTACTACCTATCTACCTACATATCTATCTATGTATCTATCTATCTATGTATCTATCTATCATCTATCTATCTATCTGTCATCTATATATCTATTTATGATTCACTATTAAGTTCCCAGGTGGTGTAAATGGCTAATATCCCTTATTTTATCAGTTTCTACCAAAAGGAAGAAAACAATAACAAAACATGTATTAGTTCCCTAGGGCTGCTGTAACATAATACCACAAACTGGTGGTTTTAAACAACAGAAATTTATTGTCTCACTGTTCTGGAGGCCGAGAATTAGAGATCAGGGTGTTGGCTGTGTTAATTCCTTCTGAGAATTTAGGAGAGAAAATGTTCCATGCCTCTCTCCTAGCTTCTGGTAGTTTCAGGTATTCCTTGACTTGCAGCTGTAACATCACACGAAGTCCTTTCTCTGCATGCCTGTCTTTGTCCTTCTCTTTTATAAGAACAGGTAGGATTAGGACCCACCATACCCTCTTGCTACAACAGAGTTAAGCACTTAGCTGTTAGACAAAAGGTTTGTAGTTTGAACCCACCACAGAACTCCCTTGGAGAAAAACCTAGTGATCTGCTCTTATAAATCCAAGAACACCCTATGGGGCAGTGACTTTGTTACATGGGGTTGCGATCAGTAGAAACTTACTGCAAGGTACCTAACAACAACAACAACAATACCCTGTTATGATCTCGTCTTAACTTAACTGATATCAGCAAAGACCTATTTCTAATCAAGATCACATTCACAGGTACTAGGGATTAGAACTTCAATATGTCCTATTGGGGACCACATTTCACTTTATAACTTGATTGTTTCATCGTAATATAGTTATCAATGGTACTACAATTCTTCGTTAGTCATCTGGTACAAGCTCACATTAAAACTTTTTTTCCTTTCTGCTACAAATTAAAGTCCTTAATTAGTTTAAGAGAAACTAACGTTTTACCCCTAAGACTAAAGAAGGGTAAGAAAGTTCTTGATATTTTACATAATGATAAGTTAAACCAGGAAAGTGTTTGAATCCCTTCAAGTTTGTACAACATAAACCATTTGCTGCTGTTATTGGCATTGAATGTGAACACACATTTATAGCGCCCCTGCCCCCACACCATCCATTGCCTTTGGTCCAAGACATTGGAAAAACTCAGGTATAAGAAGCAGTGACAAATATTCAAGGGTCTTTCATAAAACAAACAAACAAAAAACTAGAAATTAATTTGCTTATAAACAAACAAACAAACCCATTGCCATCAAGCCAATTCCAACTCATAGTGATCCTGTAAGACAGAGTAGAAATGTCCCATAGGGTTTCCAAGGCTGTAATCTTTATGGAAGCCAACTGCCATATCTTTCTCCCATGATAGGGCTGGTGGCTTCGATCACTGTCCTTTTGGTTAGCAGCTGAGCTCTTTAACTACACATTGTGCATTATGCCACAAATAAAAATTACTGTTTTTCCATATCTTACTGGAAAAATAATCAAAATTATTATGTGGTGACACAATTTACATAATATACATTTAACTAAAGGCATATTAAAATTAGAATTCATAAGCATAACTATTTCAATCTTACAATGGTGGAAACATTAAACCCAATAAACACTCTACTAGTGGTAGGAAAAATGAAATGCAGAAGTAAAATCTAAATCAAAGTTAAGTGAAAAGACAACAGGGAAAGATTTCGTATCCTCTGGTATAGCACTGACTCTCTAATAATGATATAACCAGCTTTTGAAGAAACTGAAGGTGCTCTCTCCAGTCATAAGATTTTTTAAATAATGTTCACATTGTAATTTTCTTGGATGTAACCAGAATCAATAAAGCAAAGAATGTTGTACAGTATCTGTTCAAATAATAGGTCACAGTTGGCTAAACTTTCTGTACTAGTACTAACTGTTGAAAGGGAAGAAAATTCAACAATGCAATTATTAGTTTCTCCTACATAGTATGAAAAAATATTTGGCAATTTATTTGTTCTAATGGATGGATTGTTTTGCATGATATACTCCATATTGAACCCGGCTTTATAGTGAAATTTCCATTCCTAGTAAATGAGATTAACAGACATTCACGATCACCACCATTATTCTATTATAATGGCAATATAAACATGGGTAATATAAGTTTTGATTTCTTAATCACCAGCATAATTAGCAACAGGTTAAACACTTCTCTACCAAGTAGACTGGGGTGAACATTTAACATTCATCTTGAGGCAGATTTGCCTAGTATGATGGATCAACCATTGCCAATTAGTCACTACTTACAATTCACACTCACTGCAAAAGTGCAAAATTCATTAAATTACAGATCACTAATACTTCCTAAAAACAGAATTTCTCTGATTCTTACTTGGAAGAAACATCCTAGGAATTAACAAACTTGCAGAAACTCTCAGTAAATGAATACATAAACGTTTAGATTCTGTGTAGGTTTAACACAGCTACTTAGTTTGATAGAAGGAAAAATACGTGCTAAGGAAAATGTCAGAATGAATTTTATGTTCTTTATGGCTTAAGCCATAAGGGAAGAAGCATTAAGGTTTCTTTTTGGTCTTATCTTAATGTAAAGTCATAATTTATACAGAGCATTTATAGTAGTTAAATATGTCTTCTATTTAAGAATATAGTCTCACTCTAACACAGCCACAGGATTAAGCCGAGGAAATGTATTCAATTACCCAATCCTTTCGGATGGCATTCTTAAAATTTCTGACTATATTGAATTTTGCTGTGTAAGATTATTGAGGTGTTATGCTTACAAACGTCTCTCCAGACATACATTCATTTAATACTATTTTACAAAATCCTAAACAAGACATTTTCAGGAATGAAATCTTTAAAGTAATGATCACATATGAAAAAAAAAAAAAAAGAGTGTTCCATATGCCCTATTATTGCTCTCTTCTGAATATTGAACTATCTCTATCACGCTGTGAAATAAATGGGTTCCTACCTCCTCCTGTGTCCGTTTCAGTGACTTTATTTAGTTGAGTAATAATATGAAATCCAACATGATTGCTTGTGTGGGAGATAGAAAAGCAGAGCCAGAAAATGAGCTATGGTGGAGGGGAAAAACGAAAAAGAGGCAAGAGATTCAAACAAAGTATGAAGTCACTTAGTGAGAAGAAGTATATCTAATCCACAAGAATATTTATGAAATAAACAGAGACATCCCAACTTTTTTCTGTGTGAGAGGTGATTATCTATATTGATTTTAGTTTACAAGTTCTCAAGTTCCTTCTCTCTCTTGCTCATTTAAGAAGGTAACATAAAATCCATAAATAATACACATCCAGAGAGTCGGTCTCACTAAAAAAATCCTGAGAACTGCAGCACATTAATCTTATGACTGTGCATTGGACCACTCAGAGATATAAAATTTAGAATGGCCTCCTGAGGGTCTAAAGAAATCAAGCTCATGTTCCCACCCTCTCATCCACCCAGATAAATGTTTAAAGGCAGCAGTGTGAATTCAAGCTTGCACACAAATACACACGTATGTAAAGGCATAGACACACTTGGAAAATGCACATGTATGATTGAGCAGGGGAGTTGAAACACACGTTGTGTTTGCAATTGTAGGCAAGTTAAGTACTCACAAAATTAATAGTAATAATTCAGTCACTGATAGTCCCTAATTTGAGTCATTACATTCCTGCTGCCTGTTCCATCATCAATATGTCTCTTATGACATCTGCTGCTACTAATATTGCTCTTTGAGACATGACCAACAGTAGGGAAGTCACTTCATCTATAACATCCAGAGTAGAGACACAGATAACCAAGCTTGCCTTTTGTAGCGTAAGTCCTTTCAGGTTCAACAGGCAAGAAATCGAAGTGTTTCTTCCCAACTCATTGTAATGGCACAAATCACCAACAACCTTCAAGTACTTCCTTAGCTTACAGTAGTAAAGAAAAAAAGAAAAGAGGAGAATGAGCAGGGAGTGCGAAAACAACTGATTTCTGACAAGAATATACACCTTAAAGATAGTCTGGGGAAGGCCAAATTCAGAAGGCCCGACACCAAATCACTGAATCAGGTACTATCAAGGGTCTTAATTAAATGCATGGGTTTTGACATCAGAGTGCTTGGGTTTGAGACATGGCTCTGCCTGCCATGTACTGCTGCTATTGGCCTTGGATGGCATATTTACCTTCTTCAAGATTTAGTTTCTCTTCAGTAAGATGGTGAATAGAACAGTAATTTCCTCCTGTGATTTTTGTTAAGTTTAAATAAGCTGATGCAAGGCTGATTATACCCCCCAAAAAAAAAAATCTGTAAGTGGCATTGTAAACATTATTTTATCTAGGTGAAGTCTGCAGAGGGAGCCAGCCATGGTGAGGCTTTCTAATTGTGCAATTATTTCCTCATCAGTTGGACAAAATACTTTGGTTTTGTAACCTTTGTTTTCTTAACCAACAGAGTGGGAAAAATGCCTGCCCTTCATATATCAAAATTATGATATAAAAACAATGAGATAATACCTATGCAGTAGTCTGAATTTCACAGAGATAAGACCTTCCAAAAAATGTAGATTTTAATGTTAATCAATGATAGCATATGTATTAGCTTTAGAATTAACAATTTACAATTCTCCGGATTTTTTAGTAGATGTATGATTATCTCTATAGGACTCTTCATATGTTGGGAGTAGCTTTTTTTTGGAGTTGTATTTTGTTTTGGTTTAACATGAACCAGTCCCACAAGGATTAATAAAAAGTACAAACATTCTGAATGATAGCTAGGCTTTTTCCTTTTTGACTAGGCTACTGCTTGGAACCGTGGGACTGTGATTTCTGTGTTGGATAGAAGAACCTGAGGGAAAACACCTGCCATTTTTCTGTTTTCTCTCTATTTAGGTGAGAATGGAGAATGCAGGGAAAAAAAAAAAAAAAAAAAAACAAGTGTAGGGGAAAGAGTAATTATTGTTCACTTTTTGGGTTTGCATGACTTCTAAGTGAAATTTTCAATCATTCTGGTTCTCAGATTGGCAATGCTTGATAAGTATAGTTTTGAATAGTTTTGAAATAGACTGAAAAATAATATGTAAGTGTACAAAACTAAAAGAAAGTAGATTGATGCAAAAATAGAAATCATCAACTCAGGTGCACTAAATAGCTATTCCTAATTTTGAAACCTACTCTAAAAATCTAAAATGTACCCTTCTGGAGGTTTTGTTTTTTGCACATGCACGTGTGTGTGGATGTGTGTGTGTATTTTAATATGCTATATTTAAAATTTTAGGCCAAACTATTTTTAGTTTTATAAGCACAAAAGTTCTGAACAAGACACTTCTTAAAACCATTTTATGCTTGGCTTGTTAAAAAATGTCACAGTATTTTTTATCAAGCCTTTTTTTTATTTATTTAACTCTTTGAATTGTGTGGAAACATTAAAAATGTTCTCTCAAGAATATTTGTAGTGAGAGAAACAGATAAAAAGATAAAAGAATATATAGAAATTGTATTTTCCATCATAGTTATAAAATTATCTTTAATGATCACAGAACTTTTTTTTTCCTGATTTAAGTTCTTTTAAGAGACATACAATTATTTTAATTCAGAGGCCTAACATTATGTGGATGAGAGTTAATGGTTTGCAAATGAAAGGGAAATAAGCAATCAACGTTTGTATTAAATAATATATTTGCATAAGCAAATCCAGGGTAATTTTAGTTATTTACTATTAAGTTAATAATAATCCACACAAGGCCAATCCCCAAAATGTGAAGATAATTCACATCCTGGTGTTTCCACTTCTCCATCTCTGACACCATCCACCCACGTGGCATTTTCTCTCTCTCTGACCCTAACCATCCGGAGTTAAATCTTTACAAAACCTCCAGGCCTCTTCTGACTACCAACCATGCAAGGATGAGGTCTTCACAAGTTAGGACTCTGTCCTTCTAATCAACTCCCAAATAGGCAGACCCTAGGGCCTGCTGGCCCTCGCAGCCCCTGGTGAGTCTGATAACACTAGACTGACTCACAGAACTCAGAGAATGGGCTGTAACCCAAAGAGATGGAGTGACACAGTGGCTATAATAATGGGCTCAAACATACTTCATATTGTGAGGATGGCACAGAACTAGATAATATTTTGTTCTGTTATCATAGGGTCACTATGAGCTGGGACAGATTATCCAATAAGCAAGGTAGGCATGGGCTTAACTGCGTTTTTTTACTAACCTGCAGTGCACACCTGGTTTTTACCACATCTTATCTTCGATGTGGTGAAAACCAGGTGAAATTGTGCACTACAGGTTAGTAAGCAAATATAATCAAGCCCAGTGCAGTGCGTACCACGCTTGCTGTAAACCAGTGCATACTGTGTTTACTGATTAATCTGCCCCTGGCTATGCGCCAGACCTGATTAAAAGGCACATAACAAGTGTTGCCTGGCTTTTTTACCAAAAATAAAGGGATATACACAAAGAGATGCCAAAGAGGGGTTTTAGGCATGGAGTTTCGTGTCCCCAGAGACGCGCCGATGCTCCATGTGTATCATCAGTCCGGGAGTTCAAAAGGAAGCTCCAAGGCCCAGGGTCCTTTATAATAGTCATTGGGGCCTCAATGTATATGCGTGACTAGGGGCTTGTTATGGATCAAACTGTGTCCCCCCAAAATATGTGTCAACTTGGTTAGGCCATGATTCCCAGTATTGTGTGGTTGTCTTACATTTCGTGATTGATGTGATTTTCCTATGTGTTGTAAATCCTACCTCTATGATGCTAATGAGGTGGGAGAGGCAGCAGTTATGTTAATGAAGCAGAACTCAATCTACAAGATTGGATTGTGTCTTGAGCCAATCACTTTTGCCGTATAAAAGAGAGAAGCCAGCAGAGAGACAGGGGGACTTCATACCACCAAGAAAGCAGCACTTGGAGCAGAGCGCATCCTTTGGACCTGGGGTTCCTGTGCAGAGAAGCTCCCAGTCCAGGGGAAGATTGATGATAAGGACCTTCCTCCAGAGCCGACAGAGAAAGCCTTCCCCTGGAGCTGACGCCCTGAATTTGGATTTCTAGCCTACTAGACTGTAAGAGAATAAACTTCTGTTTGTTAAAGCCATCCACTTGTGGTATTTCTGTTACAGCATCACTAGATGACTAAGACAAGCCTTAACGCATAGTCAATGACTGATTGAATCACTGAGTATGTATGACTGTTTCATACCCAGCCTTCCCTTCCTGAAGTTAGTTCAGCAGGTGTGGTCTTTGCACAGGTTTAAGTGTTGCCAATTGCCATAAGTGGACCAATAAGCAATATGATAAAGGGAGGAAATATTGAAGTTGTCAAGGATTTAATTTTACTTAGATCAACAATCAATGCCGACGGAAGCAGCAGTCAAGAAAATAAAAGATGGATTGCACTGGGCGAATCTGTTGCAAAAGAGTCATTTAAAATCTTCAAACTCTTAAAAAGCAAAGATGTCACTTTGATAAACAAAGTGCGCCTGACCCAAACCATGGTATTTTCAATTGCTTCATGTGCATGTGAAAGCTGGACGATGAAAAAAGAAGACCAAAGAATTTTAATTAAGATATTGTTGAAGAATATTTAACGTACCATGAATTGACAAGGAATAAACAAATCTGTCTTGGAGGAAGAACAGCCAGAATACATCTTAGAAGCGAGGATGGTGAGACTTCATGTCACTTACTTTGGACACGATATCAGGAGGGACCCATCATTGGAGAAAGACATCATGCCTGGTAAAGCAGTTGTTGTTGTTAGAGGCCATTGAGTCGGTTCCGACTCACAGTGACCCTATGTACAACAGAATGAAACACTGCCTGGTCCTGCTACATCCTCATAATCGTTGTTATGCTTGAGCCCATTGTTGCAAACAATGTGTATATCCACCTCGTTGAGGGTTTTCCTCTTTTTCGCTGACCCTCTACTTTACCTAGCATGATGTTCTTCTCCAGGGATTGGTCCCTCCTGATAACGTGTTCAAAGTATGTGAGACTAAGTTTCACCATCCTTGCTTCTAAGGAGCATTCTGGCTGTACTTTTTCCAAGACAGATTTGTTCATCCTTCTGGCAGTCCGTGGTACACTCAATATTCTTCATCAACACCATAATGGAGAGGGTCATCAAAAAAGAGGAAGACCCTCAATTAGATGGACTGACACAGTGGATGCAACAATAGGCTCAAACATACCTACTATTGTGAAGATGGTACAGGACTAGGCAACGTTTCATTCTGTTACACATAGGATCCCTATCAGTCAGAGCTGACTAGAAGGCATCTAACAACAAGAAGTGTTGCCTGGCTGGTTTAGAAAAACAAAGGTAGCTTGATTACGTGAGAAAATTTCAAGGGCTACTTTTAGGAACCAGAGACAAAAGTCTAAATCAAGTTCTTTGACCACCCTCCTCATATATATATATACACACACATATATATATATACACATACATATACACATATATATATACACACATATATAATATATACACATACATATAAACATATATATATACACATATATATATATGGAACTTTCTGTAAGATGTACTAGGAAAAAAGGTCTGGCAATCTACTTTGAGAAAGCAGCTAATCAAAAAATTATGCAGAAAACGCCAAGTAACTGGAGCTAGTAAAACTTATTTTCTAATCTTTAATCTTTTCATATTTTTCCATAAGTAGACCTCAGGTACACAAAAGTAAATTAATCATAAACCTTAGTTTATGACCCACTGTCATCATTGGTCAAAGCCTAGCATATTCACTGGTTAGTTTATTTATTTTCAGTTATACAGTGACCCACACACGAAGTCACTACTTAACCAGAAAACAAGAACATTGGCGATCATTTACCTGGAGCAGAAATTGTGCCTTCACCAGGATATTCAGCTAATATATATTATTATACAGCTTATGGAGCAATTCAATGCTTAATTTATTTTTTTAATATATAAACATTAAAAGCAGACCAGAATAATTTTATATGCAAAGAGACTTCTCGTAGGTAATTGGCTAACATTACAGGCACTCTTGTAATAGAAATCTACTTTCTGGGTAGGAACACAAAGAATTTTGAGAATCTTGCCTTAGAATGATGAACTGTGGTCACACTCTGTGACTCACATCTGCCCTCTCCCTGAAAAAAAAGAAAAAAACTACTTAAGGGGTGTTCTGTGTCTTTTAAGATCATAAGAGAGATTTGACAAGGATCTCTCAAATGTTTCTCTTTTTAGGCAGCAGATTGAGGCTATGTCCATTTCTTTTTCATCTCTGCACAAGGCTCTTTAAAAGTTGAATGATTACTACTAGACGGCTGCCAGTAGGTAACTTTGGTTGGGGCACTTTCCAAACTTACGTAACATATGCTGACCCCCATCACAGATTTGAATTGTTAGTAATGGTCCATGTTACCTTGCGATGCTAATGCTTCACTGCATCCAGGTCTTTCTAGTGGAATTCCAGATGATGATGAAATTCTGGCTCCAACTCCCAGCAATAGCCTTAAGAAAAATAAAAGTAAAAGTTTACTTTTGATTATAAGCGTGATATGAAAAATATAAAACATTTGGAGAAGCTGCAAAAAGAAAAAACAAAAACAATATAGCAACTGGAGTGATGCTGTTCAAACATTACATCATCTCACAGCTCTTCTCAGTCTCTTCAATATTTTCTCATTTTTCAGGCAATAAAGTCTCAGTTCAAAAATAGCTAAAAAGGGCCACAATGATCTATCCATTCATTGCCCTCAAGTTGATTCTGACTCATAGCGACCCTACAGAACAGAGTAGAACTGCCCTGTAGGGTATCCAAGGAACGGCTGATGGATTTGAACTGCCAACCTTTTGGTTAGCAACCGAGCTATGAACCACTGCATCATCAGGGCACCATTCTTATATTACCTCATCCCTTACTCGCAGCAGCTTACTTACTCTATACCAACAACACTGGCCTCTTGGCTGTTCTGGACAACAGGAGTGATCTCCCTGCAGGTCCTCTGTATCTGCTGTTACCTTTCCAGGCACCTTCTTCCCTCAGGGCCTTTGTAAGTGCTTCTTCCTCTGTCTGTTACACTCTACTTCTGGTCACCTAGCTGTATCACTCACTCTGTCACCGTCTTTACTAAAGTGCTCAAGTATTCTGAGAATAGCGAACCCTATTGCCCTAGGTAAAATAGCAGTCCTATTCCCACTTCCTGAGAATACAAATTCACTAGCTATTGTCCTCTGCTTTAATTTTCTCGGTAAAAAGTTTCCCCCGTCTTTTACTGGCCTGGCAGACTGGAGAAACCCTGAGAGTATGGCCCCTGGACACCCTTTTAGCTCAGTGATGAAGCCCCTCCCAAAGTTCAGCCGGGGATTAGACAACCTCATAAAACAAAACAGGACTAATGAGGCACAGCAGTCCAGGGACAAGGACTAGAAGGCAGGAGGGGACAGGAAATCTGGTGATAGGGAACCCAAGGTTGAGAAGGGACAGTGCTGACATGTTATGGGGTTGTTAACCATTGTCATAAGGCAATATGTGTACTGTTTAATGAGAAACTACTTGTTCTTCAAACCTTCATCTAATGTACAAAAAAAAAAAAAGAATTTTCTATGTGAGATCAAACTGACAATAGCAACTCAAAAGGTTTGATGGGAAGCCTAGGGGACAGTGAGTTGAAGATAATGGTAATGGAATAATTTGGAAAAGGATAGTGAGAATAGTAGCACAACTGGAAGAAGGTAATCGATGTCACTGAATTGTACATGTAGAAACTTTCAAAATGGTGTAAATTTGGCTATGTATATTTTCACCAAAAAAAAGGTCCTCAAGGTTGAGAAGGGATAGTGTTGACATGTCATGGGGTTGTTAACCAATATCATAAAACAATACAGGTACTGAGGGTTTAATGAGAAACTATTTGTTCTGTAAACCTTCATCTAAAGTACAATAAAATTTTTTTAAAAAAAGTAACCCCCTTCTAACATACATAACATAATTTGCTTATTTGTTTTATTACAACCCATCTTCTTCCACCTAAGCATGAGAACTCAGAACTTTGATGTATCTTCAATGTGTAGAAGAGTCCTGTTACTCTCTACTCGATAAATATGCAGCAAATGCTGTTTTTTGTATTTTTTTGGTATGTCTTCTACTTGCTTTTTTTGTGTACACTGCTATTTCCTGTCTTTCCATGAGTTATGTGTTATCCAGTTCTCTGTAAGTTACCCTCAGCTCTCTTTGCACCAAACAAGAGCAGAAGTGAGATTTGACATGGTGTCAGTAGCCTTTATCCATATTGAAAAAATCTGATGTTTTTCTGTGCCCAAGGATTCATTGTCTGGGGTAACTTTTCTCAGCATTTGGCAGTATTGCAAGACAACAATATCATAATTGACATCAATTGTCCTTCCTCTTTCCTTTATATCTCAGTGTAAATAGGTCTTTCTGCTTACCTATGTCCCATCGGGACTCATATCTGCCTTGCACAAGGTTCTCTCTCCTCCTGGTTCTTTGGTCTATATGGGAGAGATTTTACTTGGCCCATGTTCCCACTGTTTGGATAGAGCACATAACCCATGCAGAGTTTCTTTCAGTGCTTTCTCTGATGTCTCTGGAGCATAAACAAATATGGGGTTCTCCCGGCTAGCTATGTATCTGAAACTGCTACAGCTTCTACCTATCTAGTCCTAAAGAACTACCCTTTTCAAGTTTTATTTCTCTCTAGGATGGAAGCTTTGAGTATTTTAGAATATGGCATGCCGTTAACATGATAAAAAAATACAAGAGCAAAAAACAAAATCTGATTTTGATAGTGGTTAAGAGCTCAGTGCTAACCAAAAAATCGGCAGTTTGAATCCACCAGCAGCTCCTTGGAAACACTAGGGGGGCAGTTCTACGCTATCCCGTAGGGTCACTATGAGTTGAAATCGATTCTCTGGCCACTTTTTTTTTTTTTTTTTTAAGGATAAATCCTGATAGAACTCTTTGTCACTTGAAAAGATGTCTGCAACCAAGGTCAGGGCTGTAATATAGTTCAAGGGTGTCTCCAAAAAGTCAGTGAATAGAGATAGCTTCAAAGGGACAACAGAGAGAAGCACAGCTGCCAAAAAGGAGAATTGCCCCAGCTGTGTGAAATGCTTTTTCCATTCTTCTCCCTTGGTTATTCTTGGACTGGGCTACTGCAGAGCTGTACTGACATAACACCTTGTGATCAGGGAGAAAATCTCCCTTTATTATACTCTTGTAATGATGAAGAAGTTTTTTGGTGAGATCCTATACTAGCCTAGTCTATCTGTAAATGGAGGGTAAGTTCTTTCTTTGACAGAAAAGCTTTCACTTACTTAGGATAACCCCTCTCCATGGCCATAAATTTGCAAATTGAAAAAAAAATGTAAAATTTAGCACATCATGCATAAGCATTACCTTTAACTTTTAAGTCTGTATATAAAGATTGTGTAGATGATTTCCATAACAATCTCTGATTTTTTAACATGCACATTTTAGGAAGATACATAGAATAAAGTAAAGTAAGTGAACAAAAAATTCAAAAGTCATCTCAAAAATATTCTTGCTTCAAAATAGGGAAGATTCACATGGGAAAATAATGTTAAATGAACCAAACTGCTTAATGATCGTCTTAGCCCATGCTGGTGTAATTCACATTTGCTCCTGTGCCACGTTGTGGTTTTGATGATGTGTGAATTCATAATCTGTTCATTACATCATCAGCATTCAAGATAATGAGGATTTGACATATCTAAAAGAAGCAAATCTAATGGAGAAAGTATACACATAAGTCAAATTACATTTAAGACATTTTCCTACTTATAACTAGAGTTAAAGGTATAATTTAATATGGATTTTTGATTAAAAACAGATGGCTCACATCTGTTTTCAAAATGGAAAAAAACCCACTTTAACTGAAAAGTATGTTACTGAGATAATATCTAATAAGAAAGATGTGCTGAATATAATTTGGTTCTGCCTCCATAAATATTTCCTAACGCCCATGCATCAGAAAAGTGTCTAGAATAAAAATAAATATTTTTAGAAGAAAATCCTTCTAAGAATCATCCCAGATTGCAAAGAGGTTCCAGAGGTTAGGCATGTGAACTTTCAGATAATGCAGTCTTGTCCAAGAACATGCAGAAAGATCACAGAATGAGACCATGTAATAAATGAGAGATTGAAGAACTTGAGGAAAAGGTGACATGGCTGAATAATAGGGGATCTTCAGCTAGTCCTTGGGAATAAGTATCTTTGCAGGAGACAGAATCTAAGATGGATCACATGAGTCTCACCTACTAATAATCACCTCTTTGGGTAATCACCTTTCTTTGAGTGTGGGTAGGACCCATCACTTGCTTCTATCCAATAGAATATACCAAAGATGATGGGATGTACATCATTGCATATACGTGATTATGTTGCATAAAGCTGTAACACTTTCTCATTTGTTACCTTTGAAGAAACAAGCTGCTATGTTGTGAGTTGCCATATGGAGAGCTCAAGGAGTGAAGAGTGGGCTGTAGCTGACAGCTAGCAAGAAACCAAGGCCCACAGATTGGCAGCATGCAAAGCAACAAATACTGCAGACAACCATGTGAATTTGGAAGTAGGTCTCTTCCCAGTCGAGCCTCAGATGAGACTGATGCCCTGGCAAACACCTTGATGGGAGGATTGTGAGACCCTGAAGCTGGGGACCCAGCTAAGGTGTGTCCAGACTTTTGACTCACAGAAATTATGAGATAATAACTTTGTATTATTTCAAGCTGCTAATTGCGTAGTAATATTGTTGTGTAGTAATAGTGCAGTGTACTGAGGAAATAAATAAGAGAGTACAGGGCTCTTTATATCAGAATGAATATTTATACTGTTCACCGGTGTGGTCACAGGTCTTTATTACTTACATAGTAATCAGGGCAACAATAAACAGAGTACGGTTTTTCATGAATCAGGTTCCCCCAAAAGACTCCTGTCCAATGGTAAGATATTTAATCATATCCATGCATGTCCCTTGATGTGTCATGGGCAAAGGAACAACGGGACAAAGGGCACCAGTGTTTATATAGATCTTAGACCAGAGGTGTTTACATGCTGGGATGCATAGGAAAAGGAGAAGGGGAGAAGAAGAAAGTGCCCCTTGATGCAGTCTGAGCTCAAGATTCATGATAATCTAGTGGTCATTATCACCAGCCTTGGCAGTGTCAAAGGAAGAACATTCCCTTCCCTTCTGGGATCTAAGATTAGATCTTGCTAGCGTGCAACTATATAGTTAATCATATATGTTGCCACTAAGGCACTGGGAACCTTACAACTAAGACACTAGGGTAGGAAGTCTATTTCCTCTAGGGTAAATTATTTTGGTAAAATTTCAGTGTAAAAGTCAAGCAGGCCTGGGAGATGAAACTGTTTCTGCTGCCTTTGCAAATAGATAACTAATAAAACTATATTTCTATCCTGTGTTTTATATGATGCTCCTTCTCATCAAAGAGAGGCAAAACACCCAAGCTTGGCAGTTATGTCACAGGGGCACATGCAGATCCATCAGAATGGTTCAGGGCCACAGAGATGTTCAGCCTGCTCCCTTCAAAAATGATGATAAATTAATTGTATGAAGGTAACAATGCTAAAATTTACGTATAGATCAATGAGAATATAAGTTGTAACCTTTAGCTGAGTGGTGTCTTGGATGAAATAATCTTTTCTCCCCACTGATTCAAATTGATAGTATATTGAGGATAGTGCAAATATAAAGAAGCATTCCTCTGCGGTGTAGGTCTATATAAACGCAACATATTTGCTGGCTAATAACATAATTTAGCGATGTAAAGAGCACCATCCCAGAAACCAAGAGGCCACATTAATAAGTTTTAGAATACACAAGTTAGATGCAGAGTAGGCATCTGACTACTAGTATGTTCCAAAAATATGGCTAATGGCAGATTACTAGAGTTAAGCCAAGAGACGGCTATTACAATTTTAAGTGAAAACTCCTATTTGGAAATCAATAAAACATGGAGAATAAAAACTACATAATAAAAATACTTTAAAAATTCCTATTAAATTCATCATATATATTTATCGATGATAAATTATTTAAAATTTTTTGTTGTTCAGATTTATCAGTTCCATTTGAAAATTATAAAGAAATTATGATATATGTAAATTATTCATTTTCTAGATTGCAGAGTAATTTTTAAGAATATTTTCTCAGATATATCCCAATACAAATTTGTTCAGTCAGGTTAGGGATTAAATAAATAATTAAGTGAAAATAAGCATTTTCTACATTGCTGTCTTAGTCTGGGTTCTCTAGAAGAGAAAAACTAGTAAAGTGTTTATATCAATATAGAGAGAGATTTACTTCAAAAAATGGCGCACACAATTGTGGGAGTTGCTAACTTTCAAATCCATGGCTTGGTTGGCAGTCTGGAGACCTTCACTGGCTCACAGGGTTGCAGGGATAGGGAAATCCAAAATCTGCACATCAGGCAGCAGGCTGGGTACTTCCGTAGACTTTCATCCCAAGAACTGGACATCAGATGACTGGAAGAGTGCAGGGTCGAGAGAGAGACAGCTTTGCCAGAACATACATTTATATACCAGAGGCAAGCTACACCCCCAAAGAAACGCTTCTTTCACATCAGATCACATAATGGAAAGTGATTACATTACATTACATTATAAAAGAGCACCCAATCTGTTGTCTGCCAAACCAGTGGGAATCGTAGCCTATCCAAGCTGAGATGTAACATTAACCATCACAGTTGCCTTTTAACTTATTTCTAATTTAATTTAGTTGGTAAGAATTTAACCCATTTATATGGAAATATGATGCTTGTGAGGTACCGTGCATTATTTTATTTTTGTTGTTTTATTTTTACTCTTTCTTCTTTATAGAGAATTCCAAATCGGTAATGGGTTGATGTACACATCAACATCAGTGTAATTTTGTAACTTTCAACAAGAAAGCATTTAAGAATTTTCCTCTGCAATGAAAGATTGCAACAAGTTAGATAATTATGAATTGTTATATATAAGTATACTACTATAGAAGCTAAAAAGAAACATACAATGATCAGTAACTTTGTTGAGAAGACAAGAAAAATGAAGACTGTATTTCAAACATCAAAAGTACATTCTGACAGTATTGATTAAATGATATATTTTTGGAATATTATTCAACACAACTGGTCAAGCTACACAACTGGAAAAAAAAAAGAAAGAGAGAAAAAGAAAAGCCCTGCGGAGATCACAGATGACAGCCTGGCGCACAAACTTCTAATCAAATCATCACCATCTGCCTAACTTGTGATCAAATCTGTTTCGGCATTTGGCTTGCTATCTCCTCAAGGACCTGCATATTAATGCATTGATACCTTAAATGGGGAAAAAAAATGGACTTGAAGATAAAAAGGAATGGCATGACACATGAAGACCAAGGGTCAAGAACTTTTATTTTTAATTTTTTTTTTTTTTAATAACTATTGTTAACTGCTTTGACGTATGTTCATGACTTGACTCCCAATAATTTCCTGATTTCAAGGCAGGGAAGATGTTCTGCGTCTTGACTCCTCTGTATTCCCTGTCTGCTCATAATCAATAAGTGTAAATTAACTGACTGACTCACTCACTAAAAACTGACTGAAAAACACCAGGAAAAACCTTGACAGAAGAGAATTTGGAGAATCATTAATTTCTGGGGTATTCAAAACAATACTCTCTTCATTTTTCCTTCTCCTTTCTAGAATATATCTAATTCATGTATTCATAAATATATTACAAATTTCCTTTAAAAAAGTTTTTTCTTGTATCTGGATCTGGGAATGCACACATACAAGGAGTAAAATGTAATTATAGAGTAAAATGCTGTACTACATTTTGACAAGAACAGAGACATAAATATGACAGCCTTAAACTCTGTATGTTATTAATTTATTTTTTAATATGTAATGGAACCAACTTAATTTCTCATAAAATCCAAAAGCAGGAGTTCAGTGGAATTTAGGAAGAAAGTCTTTTCTACTTTCTCTCTATCCTTCTTCTCCCTATTTCTCTATTTTCTATTTAGTTGTTTTGTCCTTACAGAAAAACTTTGTTTGTCTATATCATATGGCAAAATATGCCTATGCATGCAAGTTACCAGCATACTTCTATCTATTACTCTCTAGAAGTATAAATTACATATTCTGGTGTATTCCACTAGAGATTTCTAGGGGTAGCCATGGGGGGAGGGGGCAAAAAACATTGCTGTCGTGTTGATTCCCACCCATAGCGACCCTATAGGACAGAGGAGAACTTCCATAGGATTTCCAAGGAGCAGCTGGTGGATTTGAACTGCTGACCATTTGGTTAACAGCTGTATTAATTAACCGCTGGGCCACCAGGGATCCTCTCTAAGGATAAAGCTATAAAATGAAAATCCCCAAAAGCATCCTTGAAGAAAGTCATTGCCTGGCATCATGGATTGAATTGTGTCCCCCTAAAATATGTGTATCAATCTGGTTAGGCCATGATTCCCAGTATTGTGTGATTGTCCACCATTTTGTCATCTGATGTGATTTTCCTATGTGTTGTAAATCCTATCACTATGATGTTGATGAGATGGGATTAGTGGCAGTTATGTTGATAAGATCTACAAGATTAAATTGTGTCTTAAGCCAATCTCTTTTGAGATATAAAAGACAGAAGTGAACAGAGAGCTAGGGGGCCCTCACACCAAGAAAACAGCATCAGGGTCAGAGCACGTCCTTTGGACCTGAGATTCCTGTGCTGAGAAGCTCCTAGTCTGGGGAAGACTGATGATAAGGACCTTCCCCCAGAACCAACAGAACAGGAAAGACTTTCTCTGGAGCTGACACCCTGAATTTGGACATCTAGCCTACTAGAATGTGAGAAAATGGATTTCTCTTTTTTAAAGCCATACACTTGTGGTATTTCTAGATGACTAAGACACCTGGGAAAATTACTTATTTTGTTTTGTTTCTTTTATTTAGCAGTGTTCTCCTGTTGGTTTGCTGAATACTCAATACAAAGTAACAGGGAATATGGGGCAGTTGCTTGAACCAGTTTAACTTTGTACACTACAGAGAATCCTGAGAAGTAGGTAAAAAAAAATGGGGGAGGATACACAGGAAAAGCAACCAGAAAGAAAGCAAAATATTTACAAGCTTTATTTTAAGAAAAAAAATGTGTACTAGGTAGGGTAGAAGGTAACCCTTCCCTCCCTTATTAAGATCTACATTATTCAATAAGTTTTTGGATTCAAATTTAATAATTTCTTTGAAGAGATTGGGAGTTTTATCTCAAAGCATGGAAAAAGACATAATCATGACAACCCAGCCAAAAAACCAAACCAAACCCATTGCCCTCGAGTCGATGCAGACTCATAGCAACCCTATAGGACAGAGTAGAACTGCCCCTTACGGTTTCCAAGGAGCAGCTAGTGAATTTAAACTTCCAACATTTCGGTTAGCAGCCGAGCTCTTAACCACTTCGCCACCAGGACTCTAACCCAGTCAAACTCACCTTAAATCTATTATGTTGCCAAAGATTATCTAAATACATCCATTCCTCAACCCCACCCTTTTTTGGAAAATGATAAAAGTATCTACAATAAAAAAGACTACTAATACTTCAGAGATTAATTCATTTAGATTTCTATTTTAATGTCTTTCTAATGGTATTTTAGTATAGTAATAATATAAAAATGGAGTAGGACTTAAAAACTTATTACTCAATAATAAAATCTATAAATAAAATTAAAACATAAACATTTAAAAATATAACCATCCATCTACTTACAGCCACCTGATCTTTGACAAAGGCCCACAGTCCATTAAATGGAGAAAAGACTGTCTTTATAACAAATGATGCTGGCAAAACTCAATGTCCATCTGAAAAAAAATGAAACAATACCCATACCTAACACCACACACAAAAACTAATTCAAAATGGAACAATGACCTATATATAAAACCAAAAACTATAAAGTTCATGAAAGGAAAAGTAGGGTCAACACTAGAAGCCTTAATATATGGCATAAACAGGATACAAACCATAATTAACAACACACAGATACCAGAAGATAAGCTAGAAAACTGAGATCTTCTAAAAATTAAACACTTATGCTCATCAAAAGACTTCACCAAAAGAGTAAAAAGAGAACCTACAGACTGGGAAAAAAATTTTGGTTATGACATATCCAACAAAGGTGTAATCTCTAAAATCTATAGGAAAATCCAACACCTCTATAATAAAAAGATAAACAATCCAACTTAAAAAATGTGCCAAGGATATGAACAGCCACTTCACGAAAAAAGACATTCAGGCTGCTAAAAGACACATGAGGAAATGTTCCCTATCAAAACTACGATGAGATAACTTTTCACCCCGACATTACTGGCACAAATCTAAAAAACAGAAAATAACAAATGTTGGAGAGGTTGAGGGGAGATTGGAACGCCTATGCATTCCTGGTGGGAATGCAAATTGGTACAACCACTATGGAAATCAATATGGCGCTTCCTTAAAAAGCTAGATATAGAAATGCCATATGATCCAGCAATCTTACTCCTAGGAATATATCCTAGAGATAAAGAGCCATCGCACAAAGAGACATATGCACACCCATGTTCATTGCAGCAATATACCCAATAGCAAAAAATGGTAACAACTAAGTGCCCATCAACAGATGAATGTATTAAAAAAAAAAAAAAAAAAAAACTATGGTACATACACACAACAGACTATACACAATGATGAACAATGGTGAATCTGAGAAACATCTCACAACGTGGATGAATTTGCAGGGCATTATGCTGAGTGAAATAAGTCAATCACAAAAGGACAAATACTATGTGAGACCACTATTTTAAAAACACATGAAAAGGTTTCTGCACAGAAAAGAAACAATCTTTGATGGTTACTAGGGGGACGAGGTGGGGAGAGGGAAAAACATTAACTAGATAATAGATAAGTGGTGACTTTGGTGAAGGGTAAGACAGTGCACAATACTGGGGAAGTCAGTAAAACTTGACCAGGGCAAAGTCATAGAAACTTTACAGACACATCCAAATGTCCTGAGGGACTGTGCTACTGGATCGAGGGCTGTGGACCATGGTCTTGAGGGACATCTAGTTCAATTGGCATAACATAGTCTATAAAGAAAATATTCTACATCTGACTCTGGTGAGTAGTGTCTGGGGTCTTAAGAGCCTGCAACCAGCCATCAAAGGTACATCTACTGTTTCTATCCTGGCTGGAGCAAAGGAGAATGAAAAAAAACAAAGACGCAAGGGGAAGATTAGTCTAAAGGACTAATGGACCAGAAATTACCACAACTTGCACCAGATTGAGCCCAGAACAACTAGATGGTGCCTGGTTACCACCACTGACTACTCTGGCAGGGATCACAATAGAGGGTCCCAGACAGAATGGGATAAAAATGTTCAGCCAGAGGTTAGACAAGTCTATAGGGCCAACAATAACACACTTGAGGAACGTGTTCCTAGTTCAATCATGTATATGAGACTAATGGGCACACCAACCCAAAAGCAAAGATGAGAAGGCAGGAAGGGACACAAAAACTGGACGAATGGAAACAGGAAACCCGGAGTGGGGAGGAAGTTGACACATTGCAGGGCTGGCAACTAATGTCACAAACACTTTGTGTATTAACTGTTTAATAAGAAACTAATTTGCTCTGTAAACTTCCAAGTAAAGCACAATAAAAAAATAAAAATATAACCTATCTTTCTGAGACGATTAAAGGAAGAAAATACATGTGAAATTATCTAAACCATCTTGTATGCATAGAATAATAAAATTAAATGTTAACTGATTATAGACTAGAAATTATTACTCTTTATGGTTGAGCACAAATTCGTATGTGTAATCTGTTTGTATAATCAATGTACAGCTTATTGTTATCGTTGTTGTTGTTAGGTGCCATCAAGTTGGTTCTGACTCGCAGTGACAGTATGCACCACAGAATGAAACCCTGCCTGCTCCTGCACCGTCCTCACAATTGTTGCTATGTTTGAGCCCATTATTGCAGCCACGGTTGAGGGTCTTCCTCTTTTTCGCTGATGCATGTATAGCTTAGGGTGTATCAAGTATAAGTCACATCAAAAAAAAAAAAAAAAATAGCCTGCTGTTGTAATTCTCTTTTATTCTGGTTTTGGGCTAGTTGAATAATTCACTGAAAGGTTTTAATTTTGAACCAAAGCATACTCGAAAAAGTCTGAAAAGAAAATGGACTCATTTCCATTTTAAATGTCACTGAAACGAAAATACTGAAGTCCTAGGTAAGTGATTTCCTTTCATAAGGTTAAATATCTGCCAAGATTATTAGCTGAATTTTCTCAAAATTGCCCTTTAAGTGCTATAGCTGCCAAAAAATAACACAAGGAAATGAAGCCGATATTATCTGAAAATCACAGTGCCATGATGCTCAATTGCTGTGATCTTACTGCAGCTGGGATGCAACATCAAGGATCAATGTTTATTTTAAACAGGTTTGTAAAGCAATTTTGTAACTACTGCTTAGTAATATGCTTACATAACTGAATGCTGTCCTGTAAACTGATCGTCTATTGGATGAGACAAGCCCTAAACAGATCATTGGAATACAATGTGTTAAGTGCTGTACTAGAAGTATTAGTAATGCATTTTGAAGCAATAATAAAGAAGGAGGCTATCTCCCATAGTCTAAGGGAAGGCTTCACCAAAAGACAATAATCATACTGGACCTAGAATGATGACAAGAACTTGATCAAGTTGAGAAAAAATTTCGGAGAAGAGGGAACAGAGCGAAGGCAGAAATATTCAAAAATGGAATAATAGAAAGTCGTTTAGTGTAGCTAACAGTTAGAAAATTCACCTTAAAGGGAAAATTGTTCATTAACAGTCATAAGTTAGTTGTATTAGAAGAGCCATTCTTCACAATTGATGGGGTGGATTAAAATTGCTAGCGATACTGTCCACTGAATCAGAATCTTTGAGATACAGTCACAGACATATTTATTTTGAAAATAATTATCCAGAAGATTCTGATGCTCATTGCTAACTAAAAATATTATTAGGTCAAAGCGTTATTTCCTAGCATATTGATCTGATTTTTTTATTTTAATATTTTATGTTACAATTTCATTTCCTCTGTGGGCCAAACCTTATCCCACTGAAACTGTGAATGTTTAAGGGTATCAACTTGCTTTTTAAACGTAATCTAAATATTTTCCCAGATGTCTCTGGGACAACAAAGACTCTTCAAACTGCTGTGTTTCTGAGACATTCATTTCTTTTCTTTTTAATATTTAATTGTATTTTTGTTGAAAGTGTACACAGAAAAACAGGTTCTTATTAAACAATTTCTACACATAACGTTCAGTGACTTTGGTTACATTCTTCACCTTGTGTCAATGTTCTCATTATTTCCATTTAAGTTGTTCCATTGCCATTAACTTTGTCTTAGTGTCCTCCCTCCCCAACCTTCTTATCTATGCTTGAAAGTAACTGTTGTCCATTTGGTTTCATATAGATCTTTTTTTTTTAAAAACACGGTACTCCAGGGTGACATTCTTTACTTTTTGAACTAACCTGCTATTTAATTAAAAGATGATTTCATGAGATAGTTTTGGTTCAAGGTTTAAAGAATATCTCAGGGCAGTGGGCTTGGGGATTCATCATCTCAGTGGTCCAGCAAGTCCAGATTATTTGAATATTTGAATTCTGTTCTACATTTTTCTCCCTTTCCATCAAAATCCATCTATTGAAACCCTGATCAAGATGTTCGGTAGTGATGGTGAGGCACCATCTATTTCTTACGATCTCAAAGTAGAGGAGGCTGTGGTTCATGGAGACTATTAGTTCTGTAGTCTAGTTCCTTCTCTGATTCAAATTTCCTTCTTTCTCTTTTGCTCCAAACATAGTAGTATCCTAGGTGGCCACTGACAAGCTTTTAAGACTCCAGACACTACTCACCAAACTAAGATGCAGAACATACATTTTATGAACTATATTATGTCAGTTGACTGAACTATGAGACATTGATTCTTAATCAATGCTTTTGCAAACTGAAAATGTGACTTCAATTTTGCCAAACTAATCTGTTTTATACATGGATTCTAAACCAGAAAACAAAATAAAACATAGGATAAAATATATTGAATGTGATGGTCCACTGCATTTGCTATTTGGCTTGACAGGAATCCTAGGTACTTTTTTTGTTGTCTTAGTCTTGGACTTCAAAGGTGTCAAGGATTCTTTAAGAGATAGATTAGTGTGAGGGAACCTTAGAGGCAGTTTGATTTTAACTCATTTTACAGGTGAAAAAAAAGGCTTAGAAAGAAAACTCTTTCCCAGCTCGGTCTGGTTAGTTCATGGAAAAGAGGGAGTGGAATATAAGCTTAATCTCTGAAATGGTCATACAGCTTTCTGTCTATCAAATGTGTAGTCTCATAGTGAACTCAAAAAACAAACAAGAACAACAACAAAAAAACCCATTGCCATCAAATCAATGCTGCCTCATGGCAACCTCATGTGTTACAGAGCGGAAAGTTCCATAGGGTTTTCTTGGCTGTAATCTTTACGGACGGTTAAGCACTTGTCTCCTAACTGACAGGTCAGCTATTTGAACCCACCCAGCAGCTCCATGAGAGAAAGACCTGACAACATATTAATAGTCGAGTACAAACCATTTTCACCACCCAGGGAAATTTGTTTATACACTTCTCAAATATCAGGAATTTGCAAGAGCAGAAATTCTATGACGGGCTATTCCACATTTCAAAGAACTAATATCCAGAATGAGACAAACAAACATAAAAATTCAAAGATTTCATGAGCAAAACGTCCTTCTTGTAGTGGTAGAGCATAATATGTATAGATTCTGAGGTTCATAAACTAAATTATTGTCAACATATTCTTTAATCTCACTCTGACTCTCTGATAGACATATTAAAAAATCAAAACCAAATCTGCTGTCATCGAGTTGATTACAACTCATAGCAATAGAATAGAACTGCCTCATAGGGTTTTTAGGGAGTGTCTGGTGGATTCAAACCACCAGTCTTTTGGTTAGCGGCCGAGCTGTTAACTACTGTGTCACCAGGACTCTGAGGGGACATAAATTTTGGAAATATTGGTTAAATTTACCAATATCTTTGTAGTTATATTGGGCACTTATTAATAGAATAAAGGTAATATTTAAAATTATTGTTTTACTTATGTATGTTTAATATAGTCTGTGTTCGTAAGTACAGAAGGTACTAGAATTTGAAAGGTTAAGTGTTGGTTAATTGTTTCTAAAACTGTCCGTATCTGCTGAAGGAGACCAGGCCAAATACCTGACAAACGTCAATTCAAGTTACATAAATAAGTCACACAGTAGATAGTCAATGAATAAAAGTAAGAATAACCTTAAAGCAGCCCAATTGATCTTAATGGCCCATAAGTGCCCATATAAAAATATTTTACAAATGGCTGAAAGGCTTATTTGCTCTCTGTGTCCCCTAAATGTGGTTGTTCAAATGCCATTGCCAGACTCTGTATTCACTTTTACCTTTAAAGTATAAAGAAGCTATCAGTGCCAAAGGTACCATCTAACTGTGGTAGATGATTATTCTAATGGCAATGTCTATTCTAGTACATGATTTGTAGTTTCCAGAATGTTGTGAGAGTATCTGTCTCCCCATATCTTCTTTAGATACATTATCAAACATTTAACATTTGGAGGAATTCAAAATACTTTATCTCGTTTCTTTAATCAACTTTTAATTACCAGCAAACGTAATTGTCTTTTCCTATATTTATTAGCTTCATAAGTCTCTAAACATATAGTACTTGAATAAAGAAAAATACATCTTTGCAGAGAAACACCCTTCTTATCTTAACTCTCTTAGCAGATGCAACTTCTCTAGTGCTTAATTTCTACAGTCCATGTTGTTGTTGGTAGGTGCCATTGAGTTTGTTCCGACTCATAGCGACCCTATGTACAACAGAAGAAACAGTGCCTGGCCCTGCGCCATCCTCACAATTGTTGCTATGCTTCAGCGCATTGTTGCAGCCACTATGTCAGCTCATCTTGTTGAGGGTCTTCCTCTTTTTCGCTGGCCATCTACATTACCAAGCATGATGTCATTCTCCAGAGACTTATCCCTGCTGATAAAACATCGAAAGACTATGAGACATAGTCTTGCCATGCTTGCTAATAAGGAGCATTCTGGTTGCACTTCTTCCAAGACAGATTTGCTTGTTCTCTTGGCAGTCCATGGTATATTCAACATTCTTCACCAACACCACAATTCAAAGCGGCAATTCTTATTCGGTCTTCCTTATTCATTGTCTAGCTTTCACATGCATTGAAGCAATTGAAAACACCATGGCTTGGGTCAGGCACATCTTAGTCTTCAAGGTGACATCTTTGCTTTTCAACACTTTAAAGAGGTCTTTTGCAGCAGATCAGTCCAACGCAATGTGTCTTTTGATTTCTGCACTACTGCTTCCATTGGTGTTGATTGTGGATTCAAGCAAAATGAAATCCTTTACAACTTCAATCTTTTCTCTGTTTATCATGATATTGCTTATTAGTCCTGTTGTGAGGATTTTTGTTTTCTTTACTTTGAGGTGTCATTCATATTGAAGGCTGTGGTCTTAGATCTTCATCAGTAAGTGCTTCAAATCATCTTCACTTTCAGCAAGTAAGGTTGTGTGGTCTGTATAACTCAGGTTGTTAATTAGTCGTCCTCCAATCCTGATGCCCCGTTCTTCATATAGTCCAGCTTCTCAGATTATTTGCTCAGCATACAGATTGAATAAGTATGGTGAAAGGATATAACCCTGACGTACAGCTGTCCTGACTTTAAACCACACAGTATCTATCCCCTTGTTCTGTTCGAATGACTGCCTTTTGATCTATGCATAGGTTCTTCAAGAGCACAATTAAGTGTTCTGGAATTCCCATTCTTCACAATGTTATCCATAATTTATTATGATCCACACAGTTGAATGCCTTCGTATAGTCAGTAAAACACAGGTAAACATCTTCTGGTATTCTCTGCTTTCAGCCAGAATCCATCTGACATCAGCAATGATATCTCCGGTTCCCTGTCCTCTTCTGAATCTGGCTTGAATTTCTGGCAGTTCCCTGTCAATATATAATGATCTTCAGCAAAATATTACTTGCATTACTTGCGTGTGATATTAATGATGTCGTTCGATAATTTCTGCATTCGGTTGGATCACGTTTCCTGGGAATTGGCATAAATACGGTCACTATGAGTCTTCCAGTTGGTTGGCCAGGTAGCTGTGTTCCAAATTTCTTGGCATAGATGAGTGAGTACTTCCAGCACTGCATCCATTTGTTGAAACATCTCAATTGGTGTTCCATAAATTCCTTGAGAGTTGTATTTTGCTAATGCCTTCAGTGAAGCTTGGACTTCTTCCTTCAGTAGCATAATTTCGTGATCATATGCTACCTCCTGAAATGGTTGAACATCGATCAATTCTTTTTGGTACAGTGACTCTGTGTATTCCTTCCATCTTCTTTTGATGCTTCATATGTAGTTTAATATTTTCCCCACATAATCGTTCACTATTGCAACTCAAGGCTTGAATTTTTTCTTCAGTTCTTTCAACTTGAGAAATGCCGAGCATGTTCTTCCTTTTTGGTTTTCTACCTCCAGGTCTTTGCAAATGTCATCATAATACTTTACTTTGTCTTCTCGAGTCACCCTTTGAAATCATCTGTTCAGCTCTTTTATGTCACCATTTCTTCTTTTCACTTTAGCTACTAGACATTCAAGAGCAAGTTTCAGAGTCTCTTCTGACATCCATTTTGGTGTTTTCTTTCTTTCATTTCTTTTCAGTGAGCTCTTGCTTTCTTCATGTATGATGTCCTTGCTGTCTTTCCACAACTCATCTGATCTTCAGTCATTAGTGTTCAAGACATCAAATCTATTCTTGAGAGGGTCTCTAAATTCAGGTGGGATATGCTCAAGGTCGTACTTTGGCTCTTGTGGACTTGTTCTTATTGTCTTCATCTTAAAGTTGAACTTCCATATGAGCAATTGATGGTCTGTTCCACAGTTGACCCCTGGCCTTTTTCTGACTGACGATATTGAGCTTTTCCATCATCTCTTTCAACATGTGTATTGATTTGTTTCCTGTGTATCCCACCTGGTGAGGTTCAAATCACCATTTATGTTAGTTAAAAAAAGGTATTTGCAATGAAGAATCCGTTGGTCTTGCAAAATTCTATCATGTGATCTCCAGCATCATTTCCATCACCAAGGCCATATTTTCCAACTACCAATCCTTTTTCTTTGTCTCCAACTTTGGCATTCCCATCACCAGTAATTATCAATGCCTCCTGATTGCATGTTTGTCTGCAGAAGTTGGTAAAAATCTTCAGTTTCTTCATCTTTGGCCTTAGTGGTTGATGCCTAAGTTTGAATAATAGTCATATTAACTGGTCTTCCTTGTAGGCATATGGATATTATCCTATCACTGACAGTGTCATACTTCAGGCTAGATCTGGAAATGTTCTTTTTGACGATGAATGCAATGCCATTTCTCTTCAATTTGTCATTCCCAGCATAGTAGTCCATATGATTGTCTGATTCAAAATGGCCAATACCAGTTCATTTCAGCTCACTAATGCCTAGGGTATCGATGATTATGCATTCCATTTCATTTTTGATGTTTTAGTTTTCTTAGATTCATACTTCATACATTCCTCATTCTGATTATTAATGGATGTTTGCAGCTGTTTCTTCTCATTTTGAGTCGTGCCACATCCGCAAATGAAGATCCTGAAAGCTTGACTCCATCCATGTAATTACGGTTAACTCTACTTTGAGGAGGCAACTCTTTCCCAGTCTTCTTTTGAGTGCCTTCCTACCTGAGGGGCTCATCTTCCGGGACTGTATCAGAGAATGTTCTGCTGGTATTCATAAGGTTTTTACTGGCTAATTCTTTTCAGAAGTAGACAGCTGAGTCCTTCTTCCTAGCCTGTCTTAGTCTGGAAGCTCAGTTGAAATCTCTCTTCCATGGGTGACCCTGCTGATATTTGAATATTGGTAGCATAGCTACCAGCATCACAGCAACACACAAGGCCCCACTGACAGATGCATGGGGGCTACAGTCCATAGAGGAGCACTTAATAGCCAGCACCTTTACTGACATCTCCTGAGGACAATTTTATAGTGGAGAGCCTCTGGTAACACACTTCCCAGTGAACAGCTCTCCCTGGCACCAAAGAAGGTGGATTTCCAGCAAGTTGCACCACCGTGGCACCATAGCAACTTTTCTGTCATGACTGTGCCCTCTCCAACAATGTTTGGATCTCAACTTGAGTGAGAGGGAAAGAGAGTGCCTTCTTTTGGTGCTTTATCTCAGTCCAAGGGGTAGTGCCCACTCCTTGTATCTGTTATTCTTATATTCTTTACAGTTCTCTTCACAGTAGCCAAGCCCTCCTTTCTCTAATCCCTTGTTATTGTTAATAAGTCTTTATTAAACTATCACTGCTCAAATCAGTGTGGTTCATCTTTCCTGATTGTATCCAGACTGATACAAACATACGTGAAGGAAAAAAAAAGTCATTCTCATGGGTTCTCAAATATATCTAATTAAAACAACAGTAGTGTAGAGACAGTGCATTTTGAAAAAGGTGTTAGTACAGTTTTTTATTTTTTTTTGGTTTGTGTTTGTTATTGTTTTGTGTATTAATGATTAAAAATCTTTGTAGAGCTGAGTATAGTAAGATGTGGACAGTCATACATTAAAGATAAACATGTAAATTGCTATAAGAATTCAGAAAAGCAATATAAATTTTAAATCAAATTCTTAAAAATTTTCAAGCACTTTGATATACCAATGTTTAGAATTACTCTATGAGATACTAACAGATATGCAATATAATTTATAGCCAAGGCACTATTTAAAACATTTTGAAAATTAAATAAATAAATGCAGAGGCAATGGTAACAACCTAAATCTCTAACAGTGATGATTTCTCAAAAGAAAAATTAATGACCATTCACATAATGAGGTACATTTCAATGTCTAAGGAATAAATCTGGAGGAAAGAAGGCTATTTCAATTTATTTGGGTTCCTATATTAATATTAGCTTATTAAATTGACAAATTAAAAAAAATGATCTTTTGTGTTAGCAGTTGATCAATTTCAAGGATCAGGTCAAAGTAAAAATTAACACTAAATTCTCAGTAACTTAATTAATTTGTGTCCTTACACAATTTAAATTGTACTTTTAAATTTATTGAATGTTCTTAAGACATTCATTGCAGGTAAATGAAGGAATTGACAAATACTTGTCAATACTTAAACAATTATTTAAATGTACTCAATGTTTAGTAAATGTTAAGTTCTCTTAAACATAGTAGTTTTGTAATTTCATAAACAAACTTTCAGATCTTTAAATTAATATCACAAATCTAAAAGCAATAACTAAGTCTAAAATGGAATCGTGACTAATCTCAAATTCTGGTCAATGTTATAAACACTTTAAATAATAAAAATTCTCAGACCACTTCTAAACTTACACAAATATGCTAAGACTATGGGTTTAATTTCAATTCCTAATATCTATATTTAATTTGAAACTTCCCTAGGTTGTTAAGTACACGTGAAGGAAAACAATGTTACCTCATCAAAGTGTTAGATTACCATCCCAAACAGATAAGATTGAAGTGTGAGCCCATGATCAGTTGTAGATCAGACAATTATGATCCATAGAGTTTTCATTGACTGATTTTCAGAATATCACCAGGCCTTTCTTCCTAGTATGTCTTAGTCTGGAAGCTCTGCTGAAACCTGTATAGCATCCTATCAACACAAAAGCCTCTACTGACATGCAGATGGTGAGTGTAAATGGCATGCATCAGATGGGGATTCAACTTGGATGTCCTGCCTGGAAGTTGAGAATTGTATCTCTGAGATTAATAATTTTTTAAACCTTCATTTTGCACAAGGTCACTCATGTAGTAAAAAGTGGAAACTGAATTTCAACTTCTGTGTGACTGACTTCAAAGTCTAAAATCTAAAATCCCAAATCCCTGGTATAATTTTAGATAATTAATAGGCGTTATTAGCCAACCCTTTACCCCAATCATATTCTTAGAATTGTAGTCTCTCCTAAGATAAGATTTATCTTAATTGGTAAAATTTTTTTTTAAATATTGACTTAGATTCAAAGTCAAGGTAGATGGAAAGATAGAGATAAATTGTCTACAGTTGTTGCAAGAGATTTGAGATTATAATTATTCATAAACTGTCAGCATCTCGTGACTTTAGAAAATATAATGTTGTCTTTGGCATCTTTCACAGATGACTAAGACCTGTAGGTTGTTGTTCTTGTGTGCAGTCAAGTTGATTCCAACTCATAGGGACCCTATAGGACAGAATAGAGCTGCCCCATATGATATCCTAGGCTGTAATCTTTATAGGATCAGATTGCCAGGCCTTTTCTCCCACACAGCTGCTGGTGGGATTGAACCACAGACTTTCTGGTTAGCAGCCAAGTGCTTAACCATTGCACCACTAGGGCTCCTTAAGGCCTATGTAAAGATCTAATACACCTATTAAATACTAGACTTGGAATACTTTTGTGCTCGTGTGTCCATTTCCAGTAACTACATACTAAGAATTATTGTCAATGATTTAAGTCATCGTGTTAGATGGTAAAAACTGAGAGTACAAAGACTAGAATTTATTATATCAGCGTAGCAAGTGAAGATGCTGAGTGTGTTGAGTTTAATTTAAAAAAAAAGGGGGGCTTGAAGTATAATATTTCAATGAATGTCATGTGGGAGAGAGAGTTGGGGCCTTATTCAGTATTTTTCACAATAGGTAGGACACATAATTTTAAAATAAATGTCACATAAATTTAAGACATTTCTAATACTTAGAACTCATCCATAAAGCAGACTGTTTAAAAGTATGTTAATAAAAAAGCTAATATTTATTGAGAACTTCCTTTATGCCAAGAAATTTCTTTTCCCCCGGACTGCACTAGCATTAACTGGTGACCATTATTGGTGATGGGGGGGGGGTGCTGTACAAGCCATCCTCGCTTCATTACGAAGGAGACTAAATTACTCTTTTATTTGCTTTAATTATGGGATCTTTTTGTTAGTGGGCACTTACTCTCTAGATTATCTGCTTGTAAAAAGAGGGTACTACATAGTTATTAATACCTTGAGACTACCTATTATATACATGCATTTGGGACTATTCCTTTTTCTTTTTTTTTTTTAATATCTAAATGATCCCATTCTCCAACCAAGTCAGATAGTGATTTTAATTTCCTCCCATTAACACTGAGCTATCTATATCTTTGCAATGCAAAGAGACTTTTCAGCAATAGTTCAAATGGACCAGTATATTGTAGACTCCAAGGTATTAAGACCATTTTTGTTTTTAATCCAGAGAATAATTTAGCTCAACTAATAAAACATTTATTAAGGTAAATTCTTCTTATATTTCCATGTCACTTCTTTTT
Organism: Trichechus manatus latirostris; assembly: GCF_000243295.1. NCBI lineage: Eukaryota > Metazoa > Chordata > Mammalia > Sirenia > Trichechidae > Trichechus > Trichechus manatus. Next base: position 21,484,205 of record NW_004443948.1, on the reverse strand, counting down.
AGGCAATGTAGGGTGTGTGTGTGTGTGTGTGTGTGTGTGTGTGTGTGTGTGTGTGACATTGTTATGTGTGGATTTTGCAAATTGTACTTTATAACCATCCTCCTTCTGTCCTTTTGACTTAATAAGCATAGTATATTTTTGTTGCCACTGCCTTCATCCTTTATTGCCCCCTACCCCAACAAACAACTGGGAAGCTGATCCCATATTAATAACTTTCTGCTTTTGATGGCAATATTTCTATGAAATTATACCAAGTTTTTATAGTTTTCCATCATTGGCTCTGTTCCTCCAAGTGAGGTTATCAGCCTCAACAGATATTCCCACTGCCTCAGAAATGTCTATCTGGAAATTCCACAGAGCATGACTGAACAAAGGCCATCTTTTCACAGCCAGAACCAAAATTGAAAAAATGAAGTAATATTTTCCAAAAAGATTACTAAAATATGAAGCATTATTGAAAATGAACTTTTGTGTGTGTGTGTTATTACACAGGCTTTATTTCAATTTTATAAAATTAAATTTATATTGCAGTTTCTTTATTTTGTGTAATACATTTTGTAATATTGAAAAAATATAACTTCTACAAATCAAGCAAGTACCAACAAATCTAAAAACCATATATGCCTATAAAAGTTATTCTCCCAAACCAATAGATTAAGGCATTTTAAAATGTAATATTTAAAATTTTTATCAAATGAAATCAGTCAAAATAAAAGAGAATAGGTATTCTCCCTCCAAGCATTAGCATGTTTTTAATTCATAAGTTATAGGAGAGTTTATAAATAAAATGTTTTTTAACAAGAAAATTAAAAAATACTAAACAACTCACAGAGAATAAACTTCAAGGTCAAACTGAGACAGACTTTCTGAAGTCTTATGGATGGCTAAACAAAAATCAAATAGACATTTTTTAGTTTTGTGATCTCTTTAGCACTGTCAGAGTGATGCTCTAGGATCTATATACCATGTGTGATCTCATTTCCAATCTGCTTTCCCAATATTTCTTAACACAAGGAGAAACCCATTCAAATTAAGTGTTTGTAGGCTTACTGAATTTTCTTCAAAAGATGTATTTTTAAAGGAGAAAAAGAAAAGTGAAAAAACATATGTCAATCATAGTTATTAGAGGGTTGATGAGTTTTCTAAAAAATTAGAATAAAAGGAAACACATTAAATAAAAAATAACATACTTTTAAAATACACTAAGCATTTAAGTTTGCATTCTATTGGACCCAATAGCACATATTTGCATAATATGTTTAGTGATTATTAATTATTGTGAGTTTTCTTGGGTTCTTATAAACCAGAGTGCCTTTTCATTCATGAAAGACTTTTTTTTTCTTTGAAACATCTATCATTCTCATTCATCGAGACTACCTATTATATACATGCACTTGGGACTATTTTCTTTCTTTCTTTTTTTTTTTTAATACCTTAATGGTCCCATTCTCCAGCCAGGTCAGATAGTGATCTTAATATTCTCCCATTAACACTGAGTTATCTATATCTTTCAGTGCAAAGATACTTCTGGGCTGCAAGTTCAAATGGATGAATATATATTGTAGATTCTAATTACAGATCTAAAACTCACTTGCTGTGTGACCTTAGAAAATTGAATTATTTCATGTACTTTAGTTTTACTTGTTTATCTTTATATACAATTCTAGGAGAGAGCATTATTTTTTTCTTCATTTAAGAACTATTAGTCACTGACTCATGTAAATAAACCAAAATGTGACAGAACAACAAAGACAAGAGATTACATTCAGAAAATATCTTTGCAGTTATTAACCACATTTATTCTTAAAAACCCTTAAGGATTCCTGAGTTTCATAATGTACCTTATGAAAACATCCAGAACATAAAGTTTATGGTCATACTTTCAAATCATCCATATTTTTTATTTCATTCAGTATAATCTTGAGAATAATGTCATTCACTAAAAGTCTATTTAAACAACAACAACAACAAAAAACCAACTGCTGCCCAGTCGATTCCGACTCATAGCAACCCTATAGGACAGAGTAGAACTGCCCCATAGCGTTTCCAAGGAGTGGCTGGTGGATTCAAATGGCCGACCCTCTGATTAGTAGCTGAGCTCTTAATCACTGCAGCACCAGGGGCTACTAACCAAAAGGTTGGCAGTTGAATCCACCAGCTGCTTCTTGGAAACCCTATAGCAGTCCTACTCTGTCCTATAGGGTCACTATGAGTCAGAATCTACTTGAAAGCAGTGGCGTTTTGGTTTTTAAAAACCTGTTTAGTGTCTGCTAAATGTATGACACTGTGCTAGACTAAGGCCAAATGATGAGTTTTTATGCTCTCTGAATTCATTATTTGCTTTTGATTTTTTACACAGCATATATATAATTTCTTAAAATATATTGTACTCAAGTGGTTAAGCCCTTGGCTGCTAACCAACAGGCTGTCACTTCAAAGCCACCAGCCACGCCACAGGAGAAAGATGTGGTAGTCTGCTTCCATAAAGATGAAAGCCTTGGAAACCCTGTGGGGCAGTTCTACTCTGTCCTATACATGGCTATGAGTCAGAATTGAATCAAATCGACTTGATGGCAATAGGTTTGGTTACTTTTTCTTGAAAAAAATTTTGAGGGAATATATAAAATGGAGCCCTGGTGGCACAATGGTTAAGTGCTCAGCTACTAACTGAAAGTTTGGTAGTTTGAACCCACCCAGAGGGTTTGTGGAAAAAAGATCTGGCAATCTGCTTCCATAAAGATTACAGCCAAAAAAAAACCCTATAGAGCAGCTCTCCTCTGTCACACGGGGTGGTGATGAATAAAAAATCGACTTGGCGGCACCAAACAACAACAACACAAAATAAAGATAAGAATGGAGATTAATCATGGTAAGACTATAAAATGAGAAGTCCAATGACTAGATCATTCATATTGACTTTGGGCATAGTCTTTTGTGAGGTTTAGTATCTTAATATTCAAATAGGGATACTGTCTCAAAATTTGTTTGATATTCCAAAGATACATTATAGATAAAAGTGATTATGAAATGCCAAGTACGACAGAAATGATGACGAGTTCTGAGTTGTAAAAGAGACTGCCCAATATTTATTTTTCCCTTTTTCATTTTAAGAGAGCTTAAAGTCTATTGTGAGAATGTGGCCATTCAAAAAATTTTGATTTTCCTCCTGTAGCATCCTTAGGCCAGAGATAGAAGAACTACTCCCTTGGGTCCTCCCATGTTCCTCCTCATGGGCTGAGGGATTTTCACTTTCTAAGAGAATGTGCTCATCTACATTTCCCCATCTCATTCATGCTTCCCAGCATCCTGGAAATCCATGTCCAAAAGATCATGTTCCCAGGGTTTGTGCAGATCTTTTCACCAGATATTTCCTCATGAGAATACACCAATGGGCAGAGTGTACACTCCTATGACCAAGGGATGCCAGTGGTTGGCTCTTTGTATAAAATGAAGATGAAGTCTAAACGTGTAGGCTGGAGAGTCTGTACAGGTGTTTTTAAGGCCCCTCATGGTGCAGGACAGAGAAAAGGGTGGGGAAATAAACAGGATAGGCTGTTGTGGGGTTCAGAGAGCACACTTTTGCTGCACTATCAAATTCCTGAACAGAATTCTGAGGAGTCGCAAGTCTTCATTTCTGGCCTTCTATATCTTTATGATTGTACATTTGTCAAGATGGGATAATAAACTCATTTTACTTAAAAATATCTTGACACATCTTGTGGAATTGTTAACCAATGTCATAAACAAATATGTGTACTAACTGTTTAGTAAGAAGCTAGTTCTGTAAACCTTCATCTAAAGTACAATAAAAATAATAATACTAAAAATCTTAAGTCAATTTATAAATTTTAATATTTAGCTACATGAAATGTAGGCCTCCCCACTTACATCCTTGCTCTAGACCCTACTAATGTCAGAGGACAGCCACCCTGTAGCCTCCCTTGCAATTATTTGTGACTATGTGATGAGATATGGACAATACATTTGTAATTTAAAGGTTTTATGAAATCTTCTTAAAGAGAAAAGACATATCTAGAAGGTGTGTCCTTTTGTCCTCCTTCTCTTCTTCCTGCAGCTTAAAACCACATAGATGGGAGGATTAGAAATTCAGCAACCATTTTATGATTTTATCAATATTAAGAAAAACAAAACAGAAAGATGGAAGCATCCTTGGACCCTCATGATTATATGGAGACACCTATAGCCCTGGGTTGTCTATATCAATATTAATTTAGTGCAAGATTAAACAAAAACAACACAAAGAAAAATTTAACATGTTTAAATCACTTTAGTTAGTCTATGTTATTAGAAATGGTACAAAATTTGTATATGATACTTATTAAGAAAATCCTCAAAAAGGTGGATTGACACAATGACTGCAACAATAGGCTCAAACATAGCAATGATTGTCAGGATGGTGCTGGATTCAGGAGGAAGGGGGGAGAAAAAAGACATAAGATATATGAAAAAAAGTAAAATGGCAGACATCAAAGCAATAATATAACAATAACGTTACACATGAACGAATTAAATAATCCAATCAAAGGGCAGAGATTGTCAAAATGGGTAACAGTAACATCCAAATATATGCTTTCTACAGGAGCCACATTTCAGATTCTAAACACAGATTGAAAACAAAATGACAGAAAAATACATAAATATTTATAATATATAATAATATATGTATATGTATATATATAATGTAAACTAGAATGCTCTTTAGAGGCAAGGATGGTGAGACTTCGTCTCACATACTTTGGACATGTTATCAGGAGGGATCAGTCTCTGGAGAAGGACATTACGCTTGGTAAAGTAGAGGGTCATCAAAAAAAAGAAGACCCTCAAGAGAGGGATTGACACAGTGGCTGCAACATCTGGCTCAAGCATAACAATGATTGATTGTGAGGATGGTATGGGACTGGCCAGTGTTTCATTTTGTTGTACATAGGGTCACTATGAGTTGGAACTGACAGCACCTGACAACAGCAACAATGTAAACAACAACCATAAGAAAGCTGGGTTGACTATATTAATACCATACAGAATAAAATTTAAAACCAAAAAAAAAAGAAAGAATTGTTACCAGAGATAAAGAGGGACATTTTAAAATGATGAAAAGGTCAGTCTATCCGGGAGATATAACAATTATAAACATATACGTACCTAACAACAGAGTCCAAAAGATATGAACAAAAATGGACAGAATTGAGGAGAGAAATAGACAAGTCAACAATAATTATTTGATACCCTACTAGTAATAATGAATAAGAAAACTAAAAAGAAGATCAGCAAGGAAACAGGGGACTTGAACAACACAGTGCACAAACTAGCCTACAGATGATTTCACCCAACAATAGCAGAATACACATTCTTCTCAAGAGCACATAAAACATTCTCCAGGATAGGGTATATGCTAAGTGACAAAAAAAGTCTCAATTAGAAATCAGAAATTAATTAGAGAAAAACTGAAAAATATACAAATATGTAGACATTAAACAATGCACTACTAAATGACTAATGGTCCAAGAAGAAATCACAACTGAAATCAGAATGTGATGTAAGATGAATTAAAAAAAAAAGTCTAATATGCTAAAACATATAGGATGGAGCTAGAACAGTGCTTTGAGGAAAATTTAAAGCTGTAAATGCCAACATTAACAAATAAGAAAGATCACAGATCAGCAACTCAACACTTTATCTTAATGCACGGGAAAAAGGAGAGCAAACTAAGCCCAAAGCAAACAGAATAAAGGAAATAATAAGAATTAGAATGTGATTTATTGAAATCGGAGATATAAACACCTTAAAACAATCAAGGATATCAAAAGTTGATTCTTTAAAAAAAAAAAACTCAATAAAATTGACAAACTTTTAGCTAGATTGACCAAGGGGAAAAAAAAAAAAAGACCTAAATTACTTGATTTACTAAAATCAGAAATGAAAAAGAGGACACTACTACCAACCTTACAGAAATAATCATAAGGAAATACTATGATCATCAGAAGGTTCTCTGATAGTACAAATAGTTTGTGCTTGACTATCAACCTAAAGGTTGCTAGTTCAAACTGACCCAGCTGTGCTGTGGAAGACAGGTCTGGCGCTATGCCTCTAGAGACGACAGCCAAGGAAACTCTATGGAATATTTATATTCTACAATACTTGGGGTTGCCACGAGTCGGTATTGACTAGACAGTACTGGGGTAGTGATCATCAGTATACTAACAAATTAGACAACTTAGATGAAAATTCCTAGAAATACACAAACTAACAAAAATGAATTTAGAAAAAAATTTTAAAAAACATGAATAGTAAAGAGACTGAATTAATAATTTTAAACAAAAACAAACAAACAAAAACTACCTACAAAGAAGTTTTCCTGGCCAAGATGACTTCATTGATGAATTATAGCAAACAATTAAGGAAGAATTAATAATAATTCTTCACAGTTTCTTGCAGAAAATAAAAGGGAAAACTTCCAACTATTCTATGAGGATACCCTAGGGTAACAGACACCAAAACCAGACAATACAGCTCAAGAAAAGAAATCCTTCATGACAAAAAATAAACAAACAAAAAAACTAGTAATGTTAATAATCTTCCTCAATATCAAAGATTAAGAAAAATACATAATTAAAATAAAAATTAATGATCAAAAACTGAAAGATTTTCCCCTAAAATTAGGAACAAAACAAACATGTCTGCTCTTACCTTTCTATTCAATGGTGTGCTATAAATTCTAGCCAAGGCAAGTAGGAAATAAAATAAAATAAAAAGTTCCAGATAGGAAAACGAGATGTACAATCTTCTCTATTTGTAGACAACATAATCTTGTATATAGAAAATCCTAAGAAATCCACTAAAAACTATAAGAACAAATAAACAAGTTCAGCAAGGTTACCAAATCCATGATCAATTTATGAAAATCAATTGCAATTCTATGCAGTAAAAATGAACAAACCAAAAATGAAATTAAGAAAATAATTAATTTACAGTAGTATCAAAAAGGATATAATACTTAGGAATAAAATTAAGAAGTGAAGAACATACTCTGAAACTACAAAATATTGTTGAAAGAAATGAAAGAAGACATAACTAAATGGAAAGACATTCATGTTAATTCATCAGAAGACTTTAAAGATTCCAGCTGACTAATTTCAGAAATTTACAAGGTGATCCACATATTCTTTTGGAAATTCAAGAAAACAGAATAGCCAAAGCAAACTTGAAAAAGAACAAAGTTGAAAAATTTACACCCTCAGCTTTAAAAACCTAATACACAGATACATTAATCAAAACAATGTGGCACTGACATATTGATAGACATAGAGATCAAAGGGATAGAGTTGAGAGTTCAGAAACTACATTGTGGTTACCTCTCACTTTCTAGAGTACATGAGTATTACCAAGGTCAGAAAATTACTTGACACTTTTTGCTCATTTGATCCAATTAGACTCAGAAGCCTACAACAGCAGTGAAATTTTTAGTAGTCTGGGGTGTGTGAATTTGAAGTTAAGTACAAATGATTACATTTCACACCTTCCACACGGAAGAGGATGTGATAGGCAGGAAAATAGCTCCCCCAAAACATCTATGTCTTAGTCCCTGTAATATGCGAATACGTCACTATACATGGACAAAGGAACTCTGCAGATGTGATTAAGGTTAAGGACCTTGAGATGGTAAGATTATTCTGGATTATCCTGGTGGGCCCAATCTAATCATGTGAGTCCTTAAAAGCAGAGACTCTTTCCGTGCTGTAACCCAAAAGAAAACCCCATTGCCGTCGAGTCAATTTTGACTCATAGAGATCCTGAGAGAGAAATGTTGAGAAAAGTGGGGTCAGAGAGACACATCGCTATTAGATTTGTAGATGGAGAAAGGAGTCATAAGTCAAAGAATGTCTAGAAGTCAGAAAAGGTAAGGAAATGGATTCTGACCTAGAACATCCAGAAAGTAAAGAAGCCCTGCCAGCACTTTTATTTTAGCACAGCAAGACCTGTGTCAGACTACTGACAACATAGATCACAAATTTGTAAGATTTGAGATTTTTTGTTTTTGGTGACTAAATTTGTGACAATTTGTTACTGCAGCAATATAAAATGCATACAAAGGAAGCATAAGGACTTGTGGCCTTTTTCAGCTTTTTGAGGCCTCCTTTGATCCAGAACCTTCAGACTCCAACCCTACACGTACCCCTTCCAAAAGGGGGTGAAGGAATAAATCACTGTCTTGGGAAAAAACATGGTTAATTTAGGGAAAGGGAGAGAGGGAGAGGTACTCAATTTTTTCAATATTTGATAAATAGATAAATTTACTCCGATGGAGGTGTTCCATGGGACGCAGTGGCACAGATTGAGGAAAAATTCGTCTTCAATGAGGAGACAAATTAAGAGGAATGAAAGCAAAGTAGAATGAAGATAAGAGAAGAGAATACAACTGGTGATAGGGCAGCCACTTGGAGAATTCATCTGGGGATTACTGGAATGAGAGACATGCTAGGATCTGTTGGGGAGCGGTGATAACTAAGATCTGTTGGTGTGTGGACTCCATCACATCAGGGGCTAATGTTTCAATTGCTATGTATGGTAGTCTGATCAACAGCCCCCCCACCCACCAAGATGCCCATGTTCCAGTTCCTGGAACCTGTGGATATTACCTTATATGGCAATGACTTTGCAGATGTGATTAAGTTAAGGATCTCGAGATGGGGACTTTATCTTAGATTATCCATATGGGCTCTACGTGCAATTAAAAGAGTGGCAGGCAGAGATTTCAGGCAGACCAAAGAGTAGAAGGCCATGTGACTACTAAAGTAGAGATTAGAGTGAGGTGGCCACAACGCAAGGAGTGCTAGCAGCCCTGGAAGCTAGAAGGGGCAAGAAACGGATTCTCTCCTACATCCTCTACAGGGAGCTTTGCTGATATCTTGATTTAGAGCCAGTGAAACTGATTTCATACTTACAATCTCAAAGACTTAAGAAAAAATTTCTGTTCTTTTAAGCCACCCAGTTTGTGGTAATTTGTTACAACAGCCACAGGAAACTAATATACTGTGAAAGGCAGGCAGAAAGGCTCTTATTTCCAAGAGTTTCTAGATGCAACAACTACTGCCCCAGGATGTGGGTCTAGAAAGGCAATGCATTCACTTGCACAGTGCAGTGGTGTGAAAGGGTTAAATTATATAATCTGATGAGAAATAAAGCAGAGATTTGAAATGGCGTATCCCAAATTGTTTCCTTCTGCTCCTCATGCCTTGCTTTTATGGGGTATAATACTATGTTCTTTCAAGATTGTTTTCTGTTTCTCTTGTGACATCCCTACACTGTTCAATCATTTTCATTTAGTTAAAGGTTATCATTGGAAGGGGATTACACAGTGATAGACCTTTAAGAGAAAGTTAAGCTCTGCCTGAGAAGTGATACACTATGTCTTTACTCTCTACACCCTCTCTTATTTTGGTCTATATATCACTATATTTGATAAATAATAATAACGTACATTGGATTCTTATATACATACAGTCTTCTAATCATTTTTTTAATGCATCAATAGCCTTAATAAATATAACATCACATTAAGGTAGGTACTATTAGCATATTGATTTTACAAATGAGTTAACAGAGGCACAAGGAGGCTATGTAACTTGTCCAAAGAAACACAACTAGTATTTGGCTGAGATAAATTCATACCGGTAATTAGTCTTGCTTCAGAGATCATACTCTTATTCCTCCTTGAATATTAACATCTAATCTTTCTAGTTTGAAAATTGTCGTTTTTCCTTTATTTCTCTGAATTTTGTTCCCAAGTTTCACTATTTTTGTTGTTTCCAATAGATATGGATGGTGGAATAAAATAGCATTGTTCTACTTCTTTAAAATAGAGTGCAAAAACACCCTACTTCTGTTAGCCTATGATATATTGAAATTCTAAAATATTTTTAAAAATGTCTTTATCAATAGTATAACAAGAATAGCAGCTAACATTTATTATTTTGTAGATACTAAGATCTCATTTAATCCTCACACTAACTGGAAGAGAAAGATTAAAAATAATTAGCTTCATTTTACTGATAGGAATTATGAAAATTAGAAGTATTTAGAAAGTTGTTATTTTCTCAGGATTTAAAACTGCATAACTAGGACTGAAACACCAAGTCTTAATTCCAGAGATCGTCATTCAAACCACTGTACAACAGAAAATTAGTAAACCTGTTGTTGTCAAGTCAGTTTTTACTCATGATAACCCCATGTGTTTCAGAGTAGAAATGTGCTCCACCAGGTTTTCAGTAATCGATTTTTCGGTCACATCTGGATGGATTTGAACCACTACCCTTTCTGTTAGTAGCTAAGCACTTAATGTTTTGTACCCCCCAAGGACTCTGTACAATAGAAGAAACAGATATTTTCATTTCATCTATCCCATACTGCTCATATATACTCAAAGTCTGCTCTCATGAGGCAATGTTGAGTTATAATAAGATTGCATTACATAAATTACTATAACAAACATTATACTCATGGGAAATGATTAAGCATATTAATAGATCACTATATAATCCAATGATTGGACTTAAGTTTGTGTAAGGTGATGCATTAATTTATCATAAGGTATAAAGACATAATGATTATAAATACTAATGCACTACGTGTTAATAAACATTTAGTTCAGATACATAAAATGTGAATGATGACCAGCTTTAGCCAAGAGAAAACAATAATCACAGAGGATAGAGCTGGAAATTTTGATACTTATATTACCACAAAAAGATATTCAGAGAGGTTTTTAAAATATTTAATTTAGATAAACATATTCCAAATGGTTCTCTTCTATAAAAATAATAATATACAATAGAGTCAATTGTAGGCTGATAACACTCCTAAAGCAATTCTGAACATTTGAGAACATTCACAATTTAACCCTGCTTGAGCTTATTGTTAACAGCAGATTCAATTAATTTTACGAAAAAAGTGCTTAAGAAACTAAATATCTGATGAGGAAAATGATAGTTCTCTATCTCTTTCTCTCTCCCTTAATTCTTCTCTCTTTTTCTTTGGGGTATGCATAGGAAAAAGGGATGGAAAGTATTTTCAGTCATCTTTGATGTGAGATTCAAAGTTAAGAGAGATCTTAAGAGACCAGTGATAAGATAATAACACAGCAGAAAACGGAGTTTGGCCGTTCCTTCTCCCCCTTAAAATTATTTATGAGCATCTAGTAATTTATATAAAGTTTGAGGAAGAGATATTCACTACTTGTGATAACTCATTAGGAGATATATCTGGCCAACTTGAAAAGTAGAAGGTCACCAAAGTGTTCATTTAAGAAGAGAGATTGAGGCCTATGAGAGAAAATATGGAGACAGTCTATATAATCAATCAGATACAGTTACATGACCCAAATACCTCTGTACATTTGAGGGAATATTAGTTGGTGGTAAAGTGAGGCAGTTAGGATGTGAACCCGTCCCAGCTCAGCCACCTTATAACTTGTGCTTAGATAGATAGACAGCTATCATCGATTTGACTCCGAGTCACGCAACCTTATTTATCATGGAAACCTTATGTACAACAGACGGAAACATTGCCTAGTTGTGTGCCATCCTCATGAGTGTCAGAATGTTTGAGTTCATCATTGTGGTTATTGTGCCAGTTCACCTAACTGAGGGTCTTCCTCACCCTCACTGACTCTCTGCTTCACCAGACATCACGTCTTCCTCCAGTGATCGATCTCACCTGCTGACATGTCCAAAGCAAGTCAGAAAACATTCTGATGTTATTCATAAGGTTTTCATCGGTAAACTTTTGGAAGTACATTGTCAGGTCTTTCTTCCTTGTCTGTCTTAGTCTGGATGCTCTCCTGGAACCTGTCCACCATGGGTGACCTTGCTGGTATTTGAAATACCAGTGACATAGCTTCAAGCATCACGGCAATACCCAAGCCTCCACAATATGAAAAACTGGCAGGCAAGTGGTGGATAACTTGTGCTTAGAAGGAGCTATTTCATTAAATTTTGTAACATTTCAAAGTCTCACCTCCCCCCTCCCCAAAAACAGAACAATAGAGTCTTTCCTGTTTCCCACTCCCACAAAAAACAAAACAAAAACAAAAAACTAGATGTAACACGGAGGTGAACATGTTCTATGTCCTTCTCCTTTCAAGAGTTTGCCAGCTGGTTCATGTTCTATTTCCTTCTCTTTTCAAGAGTTTGCCAGCTGGTTTAGCTGTTTCTCAAAAAATTAAACATAGAAATACCATATGATTAATCAATTCCAGTCCCAAGTATATATACAAAAGTATTAAAAGCAAAGACTTAAATACTTGGACATCAATGTTCATAGCATCATTATTCACAATAGCCAAAGAGGGGAAATAGCCCAGTGTCCATCAGTAGATGAATAGATAAACAAAATATGGTGTATATAAACCAAAAAAACCAAACCCATTGTCGTCAAGTCGATTCCAACTCATAGCAACCCTACAGGACAGAGTAGAACTGCCCCTTACGGTTTCCAAGGAGCAGCTAGTGAATTTAAACTTCCGACATTTCGGTTAGCAGCTGAGCTCTTAACCATTTCGCCACCAGGACTTTAACCCAGTCAAATTTACCTTAAATCTGTCATGTTGGAGTGGAGTGCTGAGAAGACTGCACATTAGCACACTAGGAAGGACTTCCCAAGAATCTCAGAAGTGTTTGGGAGAAGGGAGGCCTGACATGAAACTTTAATTCCTAGAGGAACGTGTGGTATGTGGAGCTATTAAGATTTCTATACTAATGTTATTATCACCTTATTGTTGTCACAGACAGAAAAAGTCTATGAACATTCAGCAAATATATACTTAAAGTGCATTTGTCCCAGTATTAGGAAATAACTGAGATAGAAAGCTAAAATAAACACCATGATAACATATGTTTGTGAAATAAAGTTGTTGGGATGGAATAGGTAAAATAGGAATAGGAATAGGTAAAATAATCTTAATGGTGTGCTCTAAATCTGCTCTTCTACAGGTCAGTCTGTGATGATGGGGAGAGGAATATGCAAGGGATATTTCCCTGATTTTTTTTTTAATCAACTGGTGTCCTACTAGAGTCTATCAGCTGAGTGCTAGGAAGAGAATTTAAAGCAGAACAAGGGGAGATGGACATCTCTTCTGTTTCCTTGCTGTTCATCTGACCTCATCAATATCACTTTGTCACCTTGGTGACACAGTACTCCTCCACTGACACTTCATCCCAGGTATGGCAATTGGTTCCAACACCCAGTACCTTTCGACACTCCAAGAACCAGACTCCTTGTACCACTTAGTGGTACAGGCAGCTGCCATATTGTACACCTTGCTCAGAGTCAGACTCCCCAGCTACAGGGGATACCTCCTCCAAGCTCCTGTATTCTGGTCACCCTAAACTCTTGTGTTTTCCTGAGTATAGGGTTGATAGTTGATTTCTGTAGTTATTTATGGATTACTTCACTGTTCCCTTTGTAACCAATTTATATGATGATTGTAACCAATTATCTATATTAAATGCCCTTTACTGAAATTTCATTTCTATGGGGCAGGGATGGGCAATGGTGATTGAGTGGTAGAATTCTTGTCTTTTGTGCAGGAGACACTGGGTCAATTTCTGTCCAATGTACCTCAAGCCTGCCGCAACCCTTGTCTGTTAGTGGAGGCTTACATGTTGCTATGATACCGAACAGGTTTCAGCAGAACTTGCAGATTAAGACAGATAATAGGAAGAACGGCATGATGATCTATATCCAAAAATCAGCTAATGAAAACCTGTGGATCACATGGGTACAATATTGTTGTGCATGGGGTAGCCATGAGTTGGAGGTTGACTTAATGGCAGCTAACAACAACAACTGAAATTTCCAGTGTACTTTTTGTTTTCCTTCACCAATCCTAATTGTGTGTTCTAAGAGAAAACATGCAGGAATCTTACCAAATTATAAAACTAGTTTATCCGAAATTTTGGCGTTGGTGTACATTTTATTTAAATGTATTTTACTATTTGAATATTCATTGGTATTATGTATTGGATGTTTTCAACTGTGCCAATTAATTGCTGTTAATTGAATAGTCTGAAATGACATTACAATTTTTCAAATCTGGAAGTAAAAAAAGAAATATCTCTATCAGCAAAAATACAGCTAAATACATTATTTTATTACTCAAAATAGGTAAAATAGCACCATGACTGCAGTATCATTCAAAACAATCTTTCAGTCAAGTGAAGTATTTTCTATATATTAATTATATATAATTTGAGGTTTCATAGCTTGAGTTATATGTGGGGAGTTGGGGGAGAAATTGAACCCGCATTAGAACATAAGGAAACATCCTTGTTAAATAAGGGTATATGCTAAAATTATTTCAAGTTAAAATGGAGAGTTAAGTAACATTAAGTTGAATTATGAGTGACTTAAGTTAAATCTTGTTTTCAATACCATTACAGACAGAAATTATTGCAAAAAATTTGATTAAATTGAGTGGTAAATTAATCTTGTTCAGGGTAATCATGCAACCTGATGATTCAGATCTGTTATTCTGGAAAAGAAATACCACTTAGCAAATGGTATATTTTTATAATAACCGTTTTCAACTCAATCGAGTCAATTCATTTTCGGAATCTAGAGTATAGGTAAGCACAACTTCTGAGTCATCAGACAAAGTATTGAGGTAAATGCCAACAACTATTAATCCAGAATTGTCAAAAAGCAACCAAAGGAAATCAGCTGAGGGTCCTTATATTCTGGGTAGCTTTGGGGGCACATGCGCGTGCACGCGTGCACACACACACACACTTAAACAAGTTTTTCCAAACAGCATTGAAATATATTTATAAATCTCATCCTGTCATGAAGTGGTTAAGAGATCGGCTGCTAACCAAAAGGACAGCGGTTCAAATCCACCAGCTGCTCCTTGGAAACCTTATGGGGCAGTTCTACTCTGTCTTATAAAGTCGCTATGAGTCAGAAACTCAACAGCAATGAGTTTCGTTTTGATTTGTTTTTTTCTTTTTTTGGTTGATCCTTTTTTAATGAACAAATTATTAAATGTCTCCTGAATGTGTAGTGAAGAAAAACTTATGAAATCAAATACAAAGTTAAAACAACAAATGTTTGGAAACAGCCTCTTCATAACAGGAAGACCTGTTTGATAGTAATACTTTTGATTAAGATGCTTGCAAATATATGAAAATGTGGAATAGCCTGATAGCATCCTAATATTAATCAAATATTAATTATCATGTAAAGAAAATTTTAGAAACAGATTTAAAAATGAATGAGAAGAAGAAGAATGAGGTGAAGGAGGAGGAGAAGTTGTAGGTGGGAATAAGGGGTGAGGAAATTATAAAATAATGTGTAAAATTAAACTGGATCATCACCCCAGATACCTTATTATGGAGGACACAATAAAAACACCATATTACTTTTTAAATTTTGATTAAAAATAGGCTGAACACCAAAATAGAGTAAATGACTACTCCAACACTGAGGATTATAGAAATATGGCCAGTGAAAAGTGTGGAAAAATAAACAAAATTCTGTGCCTAATTTAAAATTGCAAACTTTATATTAAACTTATAAAATAACCATTTTTATATACAAAAAAGTAAGTGCTCAGTATCCAATTAAAGCCTCTGGAAGATATTCCATGTATATCTGTTTGAACAGAGCACCATGTGCTCCCAGTATGACAACAGGGAAGCCTGAACTGGAGGAGATGAGAATGGGGAAACAGGAGAAGGTGTACCAAAACATGATGATATTTCCAAACATTTCTAGGTTAAGATTCTGCTTCAGATCAACCTTAAAGTTAACTTCCATGAGGAAAGACTACAAAACGTATTCAAAAGTAGTAAATGAAGTTAACTTATGCTTTATATCTAGGCCCAGAGAAAATTCTCCAAAGCTTGTAACCTAATATTTATTACGTAGGTCCTTAGCATTTTTTCCTGAACAGTTTAAGAAGATTACATCTATTTAAATTTAATAAGCATTTATTAAGTACCATCTACTTCGTTGGAAATATCCTAGGTACTGCAGAGAATTAAGAGAGAACAATATTCCTGCTAATCAAGGACCTCACATTCTAATATATACATGTGTATGTTGTTAGGTGCTGTCGAGTTGGTTCCGACTGATAGTGACCCCTATATACAACAGAACGAAACACTGCCTGGTCCTATGCCATCCTCATAATCATTGCTATTCTTGAGCCCATTGCTGCAGCCACTATGCCGATCCATCTCAATGAGGGTCTTCCTCTTCTTCACTGACCCTGAACTTTACCAAGCATGATGTCCTTCTCCAAGTACTGATCCCTCCTGATAACATGCTCAAAGTATGTGAGACGTAGTCTCACCATCCTTGCTTCTGAGGAACATTCTGGTTGTACATCTTCCAAGATAGATTTGTTCATTCTTTTGGCAGTCCATGGTATATTCAATATTCTTTG
>NW_004443948.1:21443031-21467643 GCF_000243295.1 Trichechus manatus latirostris | reverse complement strand
GATTTGTTCATTCTTTTGGCAGTCCATGGTATATTCAATATTCTTTGCCAACACCACAATTCAAAGGTGTCAATTCTTCTTCAATTTTCCTTATTCATCCTTGAGCTTCCACATGCATATGAGGCAATTGAAAATATCATGGCTTGGGTCAGGTGCACCTTAGTATTCAAGTTGACATCTTTGTTTTTCAACACTTGAATGAGGTCTTTTGAGCAGATTTGCCCAATGCAGTACGTCTTTTGATTTCTTGACCTCTGCTACCATGGGTGTTAATTATCAATTCAAGTAAAATGAAATCCTTGGCAACTTCAATCTTTTCTCTGTTTATCATGATATTGCTTATTGGTCCAGTTTTAAGGATTTTTGTTTTCTTTGTGTTGAAGTGTAATCCATACTGAAGGCTGTAGTCTTTGATCTTCATCTGTAAGTGCTTCAAGTCCTCTTCATTTTCAGCAAGAAACATTGTCTCATCTGCATAATGCAGGTTTTTAATGAGTCTTCCTCCAATCCTGATGCCCTGTTCTTCTTCATATAATCCCGCTTCTAAGATTATTTGCTCAGCATACAGATTAAATAGGTATAGTGAAAGGATCCAACCCTGCCACATACCTTTCCTGACTTTAAACTATGCAGTATACCCCGGTTCTGTTTGAACGACTTCCTCCTGATCTATGTACAGGTTCCTCATGAGCACAATTAAGTGTTCTGGATTTTCATTCTTTGTAGTGTTATCCATAATTTGTTATGATCCACACAGTCAAATGTCTTTGAATAGTTAATAAAACACAGGTAAATATATTTCTGCTATTCTCTGCTTTCAGCCAGGAGCCATCTGACATCAGCAATGATATCCCTCATTCCACATTCTCTTCTTAATCCAGCTTGAATTTCTGGCCGTTCTCTGCTGATATACTGCTGCAGCCACTTTGAATGATATTTAGTAAAATTTAACTTGCATGTGAGACTAATGATATTGTTTGATAATTTCCACATTCAGTTGGATCACCTCTCTTTAGAATAGGCATAAATATGGATCTCCTCCAGTCAGCCAGGTAGCCATCTTCCAAATGTTTTGGCATAGACAAGTGAACACTTCCAGCACTGCATCTGTTTGTTGAAACATCTCAACTGGTATTCCATCAATTCCTGGAGCCTTGTTTTCCACCAACGCCTTCAATGGAGCTTAGAATTCTTCCTTTAGTAACATTGGTTCCTGATCATATGCTACCTCTTGAAATGGTAGAACGTCGACCAATTCTTTTTGGTACAGTGACTCTGTGTATTCCTTCTGTCTTCTTTTGATGCTTCCTATTAGTTTAATATTTTCCCCGTAGAATTCTTCAGTGTTGCAACTTGAGCCTTGAAGTTTCTCTTCAGTTCTTTCAGCTTGAGAAATTCCGAGTGTGTTCTCCCCTTTTGGTTTTCTATCTCCAGGTCTTTGCACATATCATTATAATATTTTACTTTGTCTTCTCAAGCCTATCTTTGAAAACATCTGTTCAGCTCTTTTACTTCACCATTTCTTCCATTCACTTTAGCAACTCTACATTCAACAGCAAGTTTCAAAGTTTCTTCTGATGTCCATTTTGGTGTTTTATTTCTTTCATTTCTTTTCAGTGAACTCTTGCTTTCCTCATGTATGATGTCCTTGATGTCATTCCGTATCTCATCTGGTCTTCAGTTATTAGTGTTCAATGCATCAAATCTATTCTTGAGATGGTCTCTAAATTCAGGTGAGATATACTCAAGGTCATACTTTGGCTTTCGTGGACTTGTTCTAATTTTCTTCAGTTTTGAAAAAGTATTTGCAATGAAGAAGTCATTAATCTTGCAAAATTCTATCAAGTGATCTCCGGCATTGTTTCTATCACCAGGACCGTATTTTCCAACTACTGATCCTTCCTCTTTTTTTCCAACTTTCACGTTTCAATCACCAGTAATTATCAATGCATCCTGATTGCATGTTTGATCAATTTCAGACTGCAGAAGTTGGTAAAAATCTTCAATTTCTTCATCTTTGGCCTTAGTGATTAGTTTGAAATTTGAATAATAGTCCTGCTAAGCGGTTTTCTTTGAGGCGTATGGATATTATCCTATCATTGACAGTGTTGTACTTCATGATGGATCTTGAAATGTTGTTTTTGAGGATGAATGCAATGTCATTCCTCTTCAAGTTGTCATTCCTGGTATAGTAGACTATATGATTGTCCAATTCAAAATGGCCAATACCAGTCCATTTCAGCTCACTAATGCCTAGGATACATCAATGTTTACACATTCCATTTCATGTCTGACAATTTCTAATTTTCCTAGATTCAAACTTTGTACATTCCACATTCTGATTATTAATGGATGTTTGCAGCTGTTTCTTCTCATTTTGAGTCGTGCCACATCAGCAAATGAAGGTCCCAAAAGCTTGACTCCATCCACGTCATAAAGGTTGACTCTACTTTGAGGAAGTAGCTCTTCTCTAGTCGTATTTTGAATGCCTTCCAACCTGAGGGGTTCATCTTCCTGCACTATATCAGACAATATTCCACTGTTATTCATAAGGTTTTCACTGGCTGATTCTTTTCAGAAGTAGATCACTGGGTTTTTTTCCTAACTTGTCTCAGTCTGGAAGCTCAGATGAAACACCATGGGTGACCCTGCTAGTATTTGAATACCAGTGGTATATCTTCCAGCATCACAGCAACACACAAGCCCCCAGAGCACAACAAACTGACAGATGTGTGGGGGATATATGTGTGTGCGTATGTATACACACATACAGAGAGAGAGAGAGTGCCCTGGTGGTGTAATGGTTAAGTGCTTGGCTTCTAGCCAAAAGGTTGGCAGTTGAACCCTCCCAGTGTCTCCACAGGAGAAAATATCTGGCAATACCTGGCAATCTGCTCCCATAAAGAGTACAGCTGAAAAAATCCTATGGGGCAGTTCTACTCTTCACATTGGTTCATTACTAGTCAAATCTTGACTCAATGACAGCTAACAACAACAATTATCGGTCTTTCTATCTGTCATGGATTGAATTTTGTCCCACAAAAATATCTGTCAACTTGGCTGGTCATGATTCCCAGTATTGTATAATTGTGTATCATTTAGTAATCTGATGTGATTTCCTTATGTGTTGTAAATTCAATCACTATGATCTAATACGATGGATTACTGGTAGTTATACTGATGAGGTCTACAAGATTGGATAGTGACTTAAGCCAATCTCTTTTGAGATAGGAAAGAGAGAAGCGAGCAGAGACACATGGGAACCTCATACCACCAAGAAAGCAGTGCCAGTAGCAGAGTGTGTCCTTTGGACCTGAGGTTCCTGTGCAGAGAAGCTCCTAGACCAAGGAAGGATTGATGACACGGACCTTTCTCCAGAGCGAACAGAAAGAGAAAGACTTCCTCTGGAGCTGACACCCTGAACTTGGACTTGTATCCTACCGGATTGTGAGAGAATAAACTTCTCTTTGTTAAAGCCATCCACTTGTGGTATTTCTGTTACATCAGCACTAGATGACTGAGACATTATGTATCTATCTATCTATCTAATATTTATATATATACATGGGGTCTCTGGGTGGTGCAAATGGTTAATGTGCTCAGCTGCTTACTAAAGGTTTAGAGGTTTGAGTCCAACCAGAGATGCATAGAAAGAAATGCTTGACTACCTGATTCTGAAAAATATCAACCATTGAAATCCCTATGAAGAACAGTTCTACTCTGGCACATATGGAGTCACAGCAACTGATTTTTTTTACATACATATTTCTTTTTCTAAGAATTCATATGTATAATTCCACACATGCATCTCTAGAGCCTAAAAATGATTACTTTATCCGTTTTACAAATTGGGATAAAATACAATGGATAAGAAGATGTAGATGCTAAATGAGAGAGAGAAAATCTCAACCAAAGTGATCAGGTTTAAAAGCCAATGTTCTTTTGACTACATCATGTTGATTTCAAATCAACAACTACATCCCTCCGTTCTTTTTTCTTCTTCACAGTCTTTGATAACATTCTTAAACCACTCCAAGAAAGAATGTAATCTTCTTTCCTCTACCTCTTGACAATATTCATTGCACACAAGTTGCCTATAATTAGATGACTGCTGATATAATGTATAGTTATGAAGAAAATGGAAGCGGTTTACAAAGTAAATTAAAATCCCACTGGGTCTAGATCATTTGTGTACTTTTATATATCTATAATCTTCTAGGGCTGTAAAAACTATAAGAGAACACTCAAATGTTTAAGTTAGAGTAACCCTCCTAAAAAAAATACAGTGCCTAAAAAAGGATACCTTCAACTGTGTATAAAATGTGTCATGTCATTAACGTTCCCTCAAATAATAAATCACTTTTACCAGATGGTATTCCATCTGACTAGCATCAATAATGGGCACCTTTGATGGCACATAAGATGGCAGACCTGTCTAATTATAATGCTGTATCTGGACATTTGCCAATGAGAGTAAAAGAAGCCAACAAGTCAGCAGCTTATAAATATAATCATGGTAGTCTTCCAAATTTCCTATATCAAGTCCTAAAGTGAAATAGGCTTTTCTTCAAGTGAAAATAAGCAAAAGAGAAACTCAAATGGATTTGTGGAATTTAAATTACTTTTTATAACAATAAACCCACAAATCTTATTTCCTATTCAAGAATTTACTTGCATCTTAATTGGAATAGGAATGTTTTTGTAAATAAGAATTATAAAATCGTACATCATTAGAAATGTAAGTGTATATCAGTGGACCAACAAAATTAATTTATAATTGAATGAAATAAGAGTTTCAGTTTAAATTATTATGTTTCTCTACCTTAATCTTTTTTCTTTCCTAATCTCTACCAGAAGACCACTGAGGATTTAGAATTACCTATGAAAGATCCTTATGCAGCCTCTAAAATATAGATCTATTTTTCTAATGAGAGGTCACTTTTTCTAGTTTCAGATCATATTGGGAGAAAAATAAAATACATTATTATTGTTATTCATTAAAATGCTGTGATTGCATAGACATAAGTAACAACAGGAAGACACAGACAGAAAAAGAGCTATCAATAAAATGAAGTTTAATTATTTTTAATAGTTTGTAATCTGCTGCCCACATGTCTGTCAGTTTGTTGTACTGTGGTGGTTTGCATGTTGCTATAATGCTAGAAGCTATGCCACTGGTATTTCAAACACCAGCATGTTCACTCATGGTGGACAGGTTTCAGTGGAGCTTCCACACTAAGACTGGCTAGGAAGAGGGACCTGGTAGTCTGCTTGTGAAAATATTGACCACTGAAAACCTTATAAATAGCAGAGGAAGATTGTCTGGTATAGTGCTGGAAGATGAGCCGCTCAGGTTGGAAGGTACTCAAAATATGACTGGGGAAGACCTGCTTTCTCAAAATAGAGCTGACTTTAATGAAGTGGATGGATGAAATCCTCCGGGACCTTCATTTGCCTAAATGGCAAGACTCAAAATAAGAAGAAACAGCTGAAAACATCCATTAATAAGCAGAACATGAAATACATGAAGTATGAATCTAAGAAAATTGGAAATCGTCAAAAATGAAATGGAACACATAAGATCAATATCCTAAGCATTAGTGAGCTGAAATGGACTGGTATTGGCCACTCTGATTTGGACAATCATATGGTCTGCTCTGCCAGGAATTGAAGAGGAATGGCATCAAAAAGAAGATTTCAAGATCTATCCTGAAGTACAATGCTGATAGTAATAGAATAATATCGATACATGTGCAAGGAAGACCGGTTAATACGAGTATAATTCAAATTAATGCACCAACCACTAATGCAAAGATGAGGAAATTGAAGATTTTTAACAACTTCTACAATTTGAAATGGATCAAACATGCAATCAAAATGCATTGATAATTACTAGTGACTGGAATTTGAAAGTTGGAAACAAAGAAGAAGGATCGGTAGTTGGAAAACATGGCCTTTGTGATAGAAAGGACACCAGAGATAGCATGATAGAATTTTGCAAGACCAACGACTTCTTCATTGCAAATACCTTTTTTCAACAACATAAACAGCAACTATATATGTTTTCCTTACCAGATGGAATACACAGCAATCAAATTGACTACCTCTGTGGAAAGAGAAAACACAGAAGCTGAATATCATCAGTCAGAAAAAGGCCAGGGGCCAACTGCAGAACAGATGAACAATTGGTCATATGCAAGTTCAAGTTGAAACTGAAGAAAATTAGAACAAGTCCACCAGAGCAAAATATGAACTTGAGTATATCCCACCTGAATTTGGAAACCATCTCAAGAATAGATTGGATGCATTCAACACTAATTAGTAAAGACCAGATGAGTTGTGGTATGACATCAAGCACATCATACATGAAGAAAGCAAAAGGTCATTAAAAAGACAGGAAAGAAAGAAAAAAACAAAATGGATGTGAGAAGAGACTTTGAAACTTGCTGTTGAATGCAGAGTTGCTAAAGCGAATGGAAGAAATGATGAAGTAAAAGAGCTGAACAGAAAATTTCAAAGGCAATTGGAGAAGACAAAGTGAAGTTTTATAATGAAATGTGCAAAGACCTGGAGTTAGAAAACCAAAAAGGAAGAACATGCTCAGCATTTCTCTAGCTGAACCACTCAGGAAGCATCAAAAGAAGATGGAAGGAATACATAGAGTCACTGTACCAAAAAGAACATTCAAACATTTTAGGAGGTAGCCTATGATCAAGAACTGATGGTACTGAAGGAAGAAGTCCAAGCTGCAATGAAGGAACTGGCTAAAAACAAGGCTCCAGGAATTTATGGAATACTAACTGAGACGTTTCAACAAACAGATGCTGCGCTGGAAGTACTCACTTGTCTATGCCAATAAATTTGGAAGACAGCTTCCTGGCCAACTGACTGGAGAGATCCATATTTGTGCCCATTCCATAGAAAGGTGGTTCAACAGAATGTGGACATTATTAAACAATATCATTAATATCGCACACAAGTAAAATCATTTAAAATTAGTTGCAGCAGTACATTGACTGCCAGAAGTTCAAGCTGGATTCAGAAGAGGACATGGAACGAGGAATATCTTTGTCGATGTCAGATGAATCTTGGCTAAAAGCAGAGAATACCAGGAAGATGTTTACTTGTGTTTTATTGACTCTGCAAAGGCATTCAACTCTGTGGATCATAACAAATTTTGGATAACATTGTGAAGAATGGAAATTCCAGAACACTTAATTGTACGCGAGGTACCTGTATATGGACCAAGAGGCAATCATTAGAACAGAACAAGCGGATATTGCTTGGTTTAAAGTCAGGAAAAGCGTGAATTAGGGTTGTATCCTTTCACCATACTTACTCATTTTGTATTTTGAGCAAATAATCTTACAAGCTGGACTGTATGAAGAAGAATGGGACATCAGAATTGGAGGAAGTTTCATTAACAATTTGTAATATGCATATGACACAACCTTGCTTGTTGAAAGTGAAGAGGACTTAAAGCACTTACTGATGAAAATCAAAGACTACAGCCTTCATTATGGATTGCACCTCAGCTTAAAGAAAACAAAAATCCTCAAAACTGGACCAATAAGCAACATCATGATAAAGGAAAAACAACTGAAGTTGTCAAGGATTTCATTTTACTTGGAATCCACAATCATTGCCCATGGAGGCAGCAGTCAAGAAATCAGATGACATTGTGTTGGGCAGATCTGCTACAAAAGATCTCTTTGAAGTGTTGAAAAGCAAGGATGTCACTTTGAGGACTAAGATGAGCCTGACCCAAGCCATGGTATTTTCAATCACCTCATATGTATGCAAAAGATGGACAATGAATAAGGAAGACTGAGGAAAAATTCATGCCTTTGAATTACGGTGTTGGAGAAGAATACTGAATACACCATTGACTGCCAGAAGAATAAATAAAACTGCCTTGGAAGAAGTACAGCCAGAATGCTCCTTAGAAGCAAGGATGGTGAGACTTTGTCTCATGTACTTTGGACACATTATCAGGAGGAACCAGTCCCTGGAGAAGGACATCATGCTTGGTAAAGTAGAGGATCAGTGAAAAAGAGGAAGACAATGAGACAGATTAACACAGTGGCTGCAATAATGGGCACAAGCATAGCAAAGATTTTGAGTATGGCACAGGACCAGGCAGTGTTTCGTTCTGTCGTACATAGGGTCACTATGAGTCGGAACCCACTCGTCAGCATCTAACAACGAGAACAACATAAACTGCTAGCCTACAAAAATTTTCATGTGACGTATAACTGAACTCATGGCTATGCAAGTTGGTAAAATGCTAAATTTTTTGTTGTTTTAAGAAGCCAATTATCTAATGCACTTTGAGTGCTGTGTTTGAATACTTTACTTAGCCCTGATCTTAGCAGGCAAAGCAAAACCGCTTGTTAAATTTTCTTCTCCTTTAGAACTAAAAAAAACGAAACCAAACCCATTGCCGTTGAGTCAATTCTGGCTCATAACGACCCTATAGAACAGAGTAGAACTGCCCCATAAAGCTTCCAAGGAGGGCCTGGTAAATTCGAACTACCAACCTTTTGGTTAGCAGCTGTAGCTCTTACCCACTATGCCACCAGGGTTTAAGTCGCTATTTAACAGTTAACAATAATGCTCTGTAACTCCTGAATGACAAATTTCAAGTGTGTTCACATCATCTGAAAAGAGTTAT
The DNA here is from genome assembly GCF_000243295.1 of Trichechus manatus latirostris. Taxonomy (NCBI): domain Eukaryota; kingdom Metazoa; phylum Chordata; class Mammalia; order Sirenia; family Trichechidae; genus Trichechus; species Trichechus manatus. The sequence continues at coordinate 21,458,969 of NW_004443948.1, read as the reverse complement.
ACCTGTCTGATTTTGTACATGCAGGATCAGAGAATGGAGAAAAATACTTGAATGGCTGCAGGGATGGTAGGCCTTAGCTGTAGAGAATTCTAGTTTATGGGTAGAATTCTTCTACCCAGCCATTAGGGGTGGTCTGTGATCTCAAAGCAACCAGTACCTGCTGTATTGGGCAGATGGCTAAAGAAAGCTCACATGAGTATTTGGAACAGTGGAGATTCAAATTCAGTGGGTCCTACGTCAACATTTGTACCATAGGAATAGCTCAAAAATAAACAAACTTTATATATAGGTATAACTGTTTATATATTTTTAAATATATCAAAGTATTTTTATCTCTCATCCTTCTCTATATAACACTTGTTCCTATTTTGGAGCCCTGGTGGCATGGTGGTTAAGAGCTCAGCTGCTAACCAAAAGGTCAGCAGTTTGAATACACAAGCCGCTCCTTGGAAACACTATGGGGCTGTTCTGCTCTGTCCTATAGGGTCACCATGAGTCAGAATTGACTCGAAGGCAATGGGTTTGGGTTTTTTGTTGTTGTTGTTCCTGTTTTGCCCGAGTCACCACCCATCTACCTCAGGAAGGATTCGGACTGGAACTACAAAAACAAGCCAAGGAAAAGGAAGAGACAATATTCATTTTGTGATTAACAAAACATTTGAGGCCAGAGAAAGAAGATAATCTTGACTTTCATACATTTTTAAGAGAATTTCCCCCCTATTCTTTATGTTCTAATTAACATATCAAGAACCAGACCAGACCTACTTCATAGAGTTTTTACAATAAAAGTTAGGATAAAGTTGTAACAGGATATGATAAAAGGGAATTTCTACTTAGAGAGAGGGGAAAACCCACCTCTAAAGGACCCAGCAGAGAACATGAAAAGATGTTTGAAAGAGTCAGACCCAAGGTCCTCGTCTGTTCTCTTCATCCAGCAATTCATGCTCTGAAGGCCGAATGTTGAAGGACGAGCAACTCAAGGATAAGAGACCTCCAAATAAGTATGCAGATGACATAAGGGCTTTATTTCTAAAGATTTGCTAAAAATAATTTTAGTGACTATTTACTCAGTTCTGTCAAGGATTGTGCTTAACAATGGATGCCTAAGGACAGTAGAGACGCATTCTCTTACTTAACCCGGTTGAGAATGGTTGCATCTAAGAGAACCCAGCCCATTCATTTTATAGGTCATCAAGTTCAACTTGGCAGGAGAGAGACATGGCAGGGTTAGCACAGAGAAGCACCCAGAAAAATCATGTAATTTTCATGACCCATTTATGGTGTGCAAAAAATCTGAAAGTTTCCTCAGTTTTAGGAAGGAGACATAGAAGCACCAAGAGACTAATTAGACAAAAAAAGTTTGTATAACATTCTGAGTAATCAATACAAGTTTATATGTGAGAGAAAAAACAAAAAATCCCCTGATTTTCAATTGGAATACCCGAAGGTGGAGAATTTGTAATTGCTATGGTTTCCCAAGAATATAGTTTATATTATACATATAGTTTATCACAGTTCCTCCTCAGGTCTATGTTAGACTGAGTTTTGAAATCGTGAAGAAAATCCTCCTGTTCTGCTTTATCAGAATAAGACATGTGGCACTGTTGAACCAGAAATAGATGGCCCGTGTTTCTCCAAATGAATTCTACTGAGGGAAATCCCATATACAATTGTATAAAGGAATTATAAAATTGGAAGAAAAATAGAAGAAAGGAGACAGAGAGAGAATACCACTTTGTTATTCTTAGGAAATTTTTTAAAAGCTTAACTTTGATGCAGAAGTCTCTTTCCGTTTTTCTCTATTTTTATGATAACCTAAAATGCATCGGTTCTGACTTCCTGATAAGATTTTGGCTTGAGTACAGGTATATTATTATTGTATTTTACCTGATCATAATTGAAATGATAAAAAAGTTTAAATTAGAGTCAGACATCCATTTGCATTATAAGATAGGAAGAAATGATGTCTTCCACCTGTGAAAATTTTTGAAAGATAGTGAAGGTCATTTTAAAACCCTCCCTCTTGAGAAAACAGCATAAAGTTATAAGAAATAAGTAAAATAGTGCATACAAACACATGCTAATTAACACCTCAGGTTTGTAAAGGTGAAGGTGGAAGGAGACTGTGGTTCCTGTGGCTGACCCCATCTCACCCTTTCTGCTTGCTTTAACCCAGTTATCAACAATGTTAGAAAGCAGTTCTGCTAGCTGGTCCCAGGGTAAATAAAGCATCTCCAATGAAGTGGGGATTAGCCTTGAAGAAACTCCTTTCTCTGCCTGGGAAGAGGTTAAAAGCCCAGAAAAAGGCCTCAACAAAAACATGACTTTAAACAAACATAAAGAGATAAATCTTCAGCTGAGACAGGTCAGGACCACATTTCACTCTGCCTAGATGTTGGATCTTGAAAATGTGGAAACAGTCCTAATTAGTATTAAAAAAAAAAAAAGATAGTGATGCTGCCTTACCAAAATAAAAAGAACAAAGAAATAGCATTGTTTTCGGACCTTCTTTTCTTGATATAACCCTTTAGCCACTGAATCTCTGCTATTTCCCGTCTCTATCAGCAGAATGTCATACAGAAATCACAAATGATAGCAACCTAAGCTTTGCATCTCCTTCTGAAAATCCTCCAGTCTCTAATTTATCATTCATTTTTTATTTTCTAGCCTATGGAAGAGAAATTTATCACATGTTTGGATGTGGTATGACCAGTGACTGAGTGGCCGGGTGCCATTTTGCATGTTATACTTCCTGTTTGACCAGACCTATTTAAAGTAAATCAGTTTTGCTATCCTGAAACTGGTCCCTCACTCTTTTTTATTTTTTTTTAAACAGGTAGGCTACTGGCATTTGGAAGGTCTGTGGCACTGTCGCAGGATGCTTGGCTATCGCAACCCCGTGGATATTAAAAACCACTAGCATCTCCCCCTCTCCATCATTTTGACATTTAAATTTGCCATGGTGTAGAATGACTACTAGAATGTTTCATTTCCAAGACTGTAGGTTAGTTTGTCACTCCCTTTCAGAATGTGCTGGAACTCTCTTGACTGCTCTCTGGAGGTCAGATTAAGTAGCAGAGACTGATGAGGCAGTTATTGGGGGAGAAGATAGCAGTTCTACAGACCAGTAGACATACTTGAAACTTGCACACTTAGTTGGATTGTGTTATAATATCTGTTCCCCCCCAAAACAGTAGACTTAGTCTTTTAATTGAAACCTAAGGAATGTAAATTGAACTAAAATAATATTAGAATAATAATAACACCTTATGGTATCCTCACTTTTACTCCTAGTTACATTGAGCAAGAGGTCTACATGTTAGCTTTTTGTACACGGCCTGAAATATCACCTGCCTTAGTTGATTCTAGAAACTCTGCTCAGATTTAGTTTTCTTTCCTTCTAGAACTCACTTTTGTCACATTAGCCTGATTACCATTTGGTATGGATTAAACTATGTCTCACAAAAACATATGTTGAAGTCCCAACCTGTGGTACCTGTAAACATGACCTTGTTTGGAAATAGGGTCTTTGAAGAAGTTATCAGTTATATTAACAAGATGAATGGTGTCCTTATAAAAGAGAAGAGACAAAGAGACAGAGGGAAGAATATCATGTGAGGATGGAGTTATGCTGCAGTGCAAACTAAGGAATGTGTGGCTCTGCCAGACGCTGGGAGAGAGGAATGGAACAGATTCTCCCTCAGAGTTTCCAGAAGGAACCAGCCCTGTTGACACCTTGATTTTTGCACTTCCAGCTTCCAGAACTGTGAGACAATTTAGTTTCTGATGTTTTAAGCCCAGCTAGTGGTACTTTGCAACTCTGGTTGCAGAGTGGTTAAGAGCTTGGCTGCTAACCAAAAGGTTGGCAGTTCAAATCCACCAGCTGCTCTTGGAAACCCTATGGGACATTTCTACTCTATCTACAGAGTTGCTGTGAGTTGGAATCGACTTGATGGCAATGATTTAGTGGTGCTTTGTTATAGCAGACCTAGGAAACTAATGCACCATTTTACTGATTTTGATATATTTCACCATTTTATGCATCATGTTACTGCTCCCATTATTTTCTTATTAGGTCCACTGTTAATTGGCTAAAGTTTTAATTTCATATTTGTCTGTGTACACAACTTATTTTTAGGAGAAAAATTCAGTAGGAAAAACTAGGTGAGACAGGATGTTCAGATTATTTTACATAGTGGTAAAATTGTAGGATTTTTTTTTTAAATAAATTAAATGGGCATATCCATCACACTAGGTGTTAACTATCTTGAAGATCAAGCATAAGAGACTTGCAATTTACATAAAGTGAAAAAAAATTGAGAGCATTTTCACATGAACTGTCTCTAGATTTGTCAACAAGTCAGTTTTGTTTTTTTTTAATCACTTAGATCAGTTAAGATAACACAAATAAATTGTTGAACATGAAAGTTATTTCTTTAGGTAATTTTTATTTTAATAATGTATTTTGCTTTAAATTGACATATCAAAGAGATAAAATTGAAAAATTACTTTATGTCGGAGGATAAAACTTCATGACTGTTAGGCCAAATTTTACACGTCTAGTTTTTATGCAGTTTGAGAATTTTTGGACCTTTGTTCTCTTCATTTTTTTTCTCTTGTTTACTTTCAGCTTTTTTTTGACTTTACTAAAGACAGCACATTAAAATAAGATGCATCCTAAATGTTAGTCTTTGGAGTTTTTCTTTTTAATAAGTATAAAATGTTTATTTAAATATAATTATAAAAATTCCATAAAGTGTAAAAGTTTAGTAAATCAGAGGGAATTAATTATAATTTAAATGAGGCTTATCTGTGGCATTAACTTACTTGCTTTTTAAATTAAAAGTTTATTGTCATTTTACTCTGTTTATATTCAGAAATAATTCATGCCTATTTCTTGGACAGTGCATAAGACCATCGTAAAATTGTGAAAATGTTATTTCACGTCTATTTCATCTGTAGAGACTAGAACAACAGCAGTGCCTCACAAAAGTATGATTTGATTTCTCCAGATTTTCAGTATTGAGAGAGGGAACAGAGGGGGTATTAAGTGGAAGTGGTTCAATTTTGAAATAAGAAAATAAATGTACCAGAACAATACAATCACAGAGTTTCGATTTTTTGTTTTTTATGTGGAATTCCTATTGAAACTTATCAAATCGTTTTAACTTCTGTAAATGCTTCAGGATGGTCAGAGACAAATTTTTGTCCTCCATCCATTTCATCATGACTTCATGAAGATAGTAGCCAGACTATTTTCTCCCCCAAAGTATCTCCCTTATATACCCTCAAAGGCAAATTTAAAAACCATTTGTTTTTCAAACTGAAAATAAATAAATAAACAAATTTCCAAGAACCTGAATACAAGCAAGATACCTTTGTTTTCAGCACGGTTAAGCAAAGGTAAGGGACTAACCTAAATTTTACCAGAATAGATCGGAAGCTTGGTGCTTTCAAGGTGGAAGCTGACAGGAATCCCCTGATCCACTCCTGTTCTCTCATACATAGCCCAGCATCCCTAACTTCACCATCACCAAGGTTCACTCCCAGGAACTGGGTAGAAGGAGAAGCTGCTGGTCATAGATAATGGAGCCCACTCCAGAGCTGTCATGGGAATAGTTAAGTGGGTGCCTGTGAGGACTGATGCTAAGTTGAAAGCATCAACATAAGCATCATCATAAACTTGAGAGAGAGGAAGTTGACTTTTCAGTCTTCAAAGGGACTGTGCAAAAAAGAACAGAGCAGAAACTACAATGACAGCCTGAGAAATGGGGCTTTCTCCTCTCCACCTTCTGATTTCCCATCTCCTGGTTCAAACAAGTAGCATTATATAAACAACAACTTACAGGGATGAGGTTGGAGTTCTAATAATTAACAGACATTGAACTGATTGCCGAATATGGGAACTGGGTCCTGAGTTCCTACTCGATTTGAATCAAGAGAAACATAAGCAATTTAAAGTGTTATATAAAAATTCATACACATTATTCATTTCTGGAAAAACAGATTTTCTAGTGATACTCAGCTGCTACCTAAATAAGCACCATTAATGAATAGACATTGAAATCATTTTTACCTAAAATCAGTTTCATTATCAATGATAGAAGATTTGAGAAGTTGTATCAACCAGGAAATTGTCACTGATAAGTGGACTGGGGCTCATGGTGACCCTCTGCTCCACAGAGTTTTCAGTGGCTGATTTTTTTCAGAAGTAGATCACCAGTCATTTTATTAGCAGTTGAGCATACAGTTGGCGGTTTGAGTACCCCCAGAGATGCCTTGGAAGAAATGCCTGGCAACATTTTTCTGAAAAGTCAGTCATTGAAAAGCCTATGGGGCGCAGTTCTACTCCAACACACCTAAACCTGTTGCCGTCAAGTCAATTTCAACTCATAGCGACCCTATAGGACAGAGTAGACCTGCCCCAAAGGGTTTCCAAGGAGCGACTGGTGGATTTGAACTGCCGACCTTCTGGGTAGCAGACAAGCTCTTAAGCACTGCGCCACCAGGGCTCCAAAACACCTAAGGTCACCATAAATCAGAATTATCTCATGGGCAACTAGTTGGATTACAAACAAAGCTGTTACAACTATTTGTGCAGAAATTTTTATATGGACAAATATGTTCATTTGGGCAGAAGAGGGCATACCTAGAAATGGTATGATTGGACCACGTGTTACTTCTTTGAGTAACTCTAAAGAAATTGCCAAAATGTTTTCCAAAGTGGCTATACCCTTTTACATTCCACCAGCAGTATATGAGAGTTCAATTTCCTTCACATCTTCACCAACCTTTGATATGATCAGTCTTCTTAATTTTATTCTTAATAAATGTGTAGTGCTGCTATTGTGTGCTATCAAGTTGATTCGAACTCATAGCGACCCTATATGACAGAATAGAACAGATCCATAGGGTTTTCTAGGCTATAATCTTCTCGGGAGCAGATCACCAGGTCTTTTCTACCACGGAGCAGCTGGTGGGTTCAAACTGCCAATCTTTCGGTCAGCAGCCAAGCGCTTAACCACTGCATCACCAGGGCTGCTTAAATGAGTAGTAGTATCTTGTTATTGTTTTAATTTTTATTTCATTAACGACTCATGATTTTGAGAAATTTTCATGCTCTTAATTGCAATTTGACTATCTTCTTTGGTGAAGTATCTGTTCAAATCTTTTGCCCATTTTCATTTGTTTGTTCGTTCGGTTGGGCTGCTTGTTTTCTTACTGAGTTTTGACACTTCTTGATGCTTTCTGATACAAGTTCTGCTGTTGTTGTTAGTTGCTGTCAAGTCAGTTCCAAATCCTGGCGATCTCATGCATGCAGAGTAGAACTGCTCCACAGGGTTTTCAAGGCTATGATATTTCAGAAGCAGATCCCAAGGGTTTGTCTTCCATGGAGCCTCTGAGTGGGTTGGAACATCTAACCTTTCAGCTAGTACTTGAGCATTTAACCATTTGCATCACCCGGGGAGTCATCAGATATATGATTTGAAAATATTTTTTTCCTGGTCTCTGCCTTGTGTTTTATTATCTTCATAGTGTTTTTCAATGAATAGAAACTTAATTTTGATGAATTCCAATTTAGTATTTTTTTTTTATTTTATGGATATTGCCTGGGATGTCATGTCTAATTAATCTTTGTATAACTCAAGGTCTGAAATATTTTTTCCTGTTTTTTTTTTTCTAGAAATCTTATAGATTTCAAGTTTAGGTATATAATCCTTTTTTAATTGATTTTTGTACATAGTGCAAGATTTTGATTGAAGTTCTTTTTTTTTTCTTTCGTGTGGTTGTCCAATTGCTCAACTATCATTTGTTGAACAGACTATTATTTCTTCATTGAATTGCTTTTGCACCTGTTGAAAAATCACCTTTTCATATATATGTCTGCCTATTTCTGGACTCTATTTTGTTCTGTTGATTTTTTTTCGTATCTTTAGTCTAATACCATGCTATCTTGATTACTTGAAACAAGGTAGTGTTAATTTCTCAAATTTGTTCTTTTACAAAGTTGTTTTTGGTTCTTCATAATCCTTTGCATTTTCCATATATACTGTAGAACCAGATTATCAATTTATGCAACAAAAACAAACACAAAAAAAATACCCTGCCCTCCACCGTATATTTGTTTCTCTGTACTTAACATTTCTTTCTTTTTTTCTTTAGCTGTTTTTAATATGTTCTTCCTATCACGGGTTTTGAGCAAACTGACGATTAATATGCCTTGGTACAATTTTTTTCAAAGTTTCTCATGCTTGGATTTCATTCAGCAACATGGATTTGTGGATTTACAGTTTTCATTATATTTGGAACATTTTCAGCCATTATTTCTTCTAATAAATTTCTTCTTTTCCTCCATCCTTTTCAACTCGCCATTGTCCTTTGGGAATAAAAACTACAGACTGAAGTGGTCCCAAAATTGACTGATCTTCTTTTCTTCTTTATCTGTGTTTCATGTTTTATATTTTCTATTGCTGTATCTTCAAGTTCACTAAACTTTTCTTCTGCAGTGTTTAGTCTGCCATTATATCCTTTCAGCATATCTCTCATTTCACATGTTGTAGTTTTCATCTCTAGATGTTGGAGAGTTTTTTTTTTTTCCTTACTTCTATACTTAACATTTTGAATATATGGAGCACAGATAAAATAACTGTTTTTATGTATTTTATACTATTTTAACATCTGTGTCAGTTCTTGATTGGTTCGAATCAATTAATCGCCTTTTCTCCTTATTATGGATTGTATTTTTCTGCTTTGTTGCACACCTTTTAAGTTTTGACTGGTCACTTGACTTCATAAATTTTACCTACTCGTGTGCTGGGTGATTTTGTATTCCTGTAAATAATCTTTGTTATCGGACTATAAGTTACTTGGAAACGTTTGATCCTTTCAGGTCTCGATTTTATGATTCATTAGAGGAGACCACAACAGTGTTTATTCAAAGGCTAAATAGTCCACTCTATGAAGCAAGGTTCTTCTTGTACTCCACTCCATGTCCCACTTTAGTAAATGTACACATCACATTTGGAAATAACTCCTCTAGATTTCATCCATAGATCCCTATGTGGTGCAGTTTGCTCTCAACTGTTTAACTAAGGTTGGCATTTGAGACCCATCCGGGAGTGCTGCAGAAGAAAAGGCTAGAGATCTGCTTCCCTATAAATCAGAGTCAAGAAAACTCTATACAACAGTTCTATTTTGTAACATATGGGATCACCATGAGTCTTAATCTACTTGAAGGCAATTAACAATAACAACAACATATAACCTATAATGTATGTTGAAGGTAGTTGGAAACAATTTTAAGTCTACTGTCCATTTTCACTGTATATTAGTGACAATTCACAAGTAATAATAAAAAATGTTAACATAATGCTGAAAACCTTATCTAAATTATATTTTGTAGCTTAAAGTAAAATATTCTTAGTGACCTTTCTGTAGCATTAAAAGATTGAGGAGGAAGAACTGCTTATGAAAGCTGAATACAATTTCCAACTTTCACTTTTATTGACAGTATCTTTAGCAAAAATATTATCTTTTATATTTTCTTTTATAAACAATTATGAGGGCACTGGAGAAAGAAAAAATGATAGATTTAAGAGATACTTAAAAGACCATCAAACATTATGGAGCATGAGAATGATTAGTAAGTCTAGGAAATCTTCCATGTGTCTATTACAGGCAATGATATAAATGATGTTTATGAACTGTCATGGTTTGAATTATGTCCCCCCAAAAATGTGCATATCAATTTGGCTGGGCCATGATTCCCAGAATTGTGTGGTTGGCCTCCATTTTGTGATTGTAATTTTATGTTAAAGAGGATTAGGGTGGGATTGTAACACCACCCTTACCCAGTTCCTATCCCCGATCCAATGTAAAGGGAGTTTCCCTAGGGTGTGGCCTGCACCACCTTTTACCTTACAAGAGATAAAAGGAAAGGGAAGCAACCAGAGAATTGGGGACCTCATACCACCAAGAAAGAGGCACCGGGAGCAGAGCGCGTCCTTTGGACTTGAGGTTCCTGCGCAGAGAAGCTCCTAGTCCGGGGGAAGACTGATGATGACAAGGACCTTCCTCCAGAGCCTACAGAGACAGAGAGCCTTCCCCTGGATCTGACACCCTGAATTTGGACTTCTAGCCTACTAGACAGTGAGAAAATAAATTTCTCTTTGTGAAAGACATCCACTTGTGGTATTTCTGTTAGAGCAGCACTAGATGACTAAGACAGAATTAATTGGGGCCAGAGACAAAAAAGCTGATTTCGGTGGCAGATGAAGTTCTGAGTTTTTAGCATATTAATTTCTGACTGTGCATAGGATGGTTGGGCAAAGATAACTGTATAGCAAAAACACAACCAACACCAAAACCAAACAAAACAAAACAACATGTTCATATTATGCATTTAGTATATTATTGTTGCATAAAAGAATAAGCATATGTGACCAATTAACTTCAGGGAAAATAAGAACAGATTGTTTTCAATCATGTCATTAATGGAATTTACTCTCCACTTTACATTTCATTCATCTGGCAAATATTCTTTGACTATTAATTCCAGAAGCCCTGGTGATGCAATGGTTAGGCGTTTGGCTGCTAACCAAAAGCTCAGCATTTCAAATCCACCAGCCGCTCCTTGAAAACCCTATGGGGCAGTTCTACTCTGTCCTGCTATGAGTTGACATCACTTGACGGCAACGGGTTTGATTTTTGGTTTATTCATTCCAGGGAAGATACTCTTATTTTAGGTGTTGGAAATACTAGCCAAGAAAGTACCAATCCCTACCCTTGAGGAGTTCTGTTCTAATGGGAGAGACAGAAAATAAACAAATGTGAGAAATGGCGTAAAGAAAAATGGAACAGGGTGGGGGCAAGGAGAATGATGTGAGGGAATTGGGAGTTGCAGAGGTATTAATTTAGATAGGGTGGAGAGAAAATGCTGTTTTTCTTCTTATTTATACAACACGTATGAAGCAAACATTCAAATAATATTTTTTCTTTCTTTTTTTAATCTGAGGAGTTATTTAGGAGTCCTGTAGACCAAAATAATTGGATCTAGAAACTTTGTCAGAAATATGTTAGTTTCCTAAGAATGGAAGTGTAACTAAACTGAAGGAGAAAACTTTTAATTGAAAATGTGCTGTATAAATCACACATGCATTTTACTGTTCTTTTCTCAGTTAAAAAGTAAGAACTTTATTTTTTCTAAATAATATTTCTACCTTTTCAATTTAGCTTTGAACCAGGACATATTCTTTTCTTGCTATTTCACAGAAAATATAGGCCTTATAATCATGAGTATAACCTATATCATTGTACTTCTTATTTCTGGATTTCAGTAAACTGTCTTGTTTTACTCTGTGAATATTCAATATGTCTGTACATTTGACTTATGTCAAAGGCTTAGGAAAAAATAAAATGCAGGTTTAGACTTTCAGGAATGTAATGGAACATTTATAAAATAAATTATTTGTGAAGGAATATAATCCCACCATATATTTAGTGGTGTGTTAATAAGCTGTCAGTTTTGGCTCCAAGTTTTTGAGAGAAGTATTTCAATTCAGAAAATAAACATTAAAAAGAAAATTTAAAAAAATGGATGCATAAGCAACATTCTCCTTATACTTCATTTCTTCTGTGTGTGTGTGTTTTGCTTGTGTTAAAAAGAATATAGTGTTTCAAGTCCTTAATGGAATGTGAAAAATAAAATACTGCTTATATTAGTTTCCTATTGCTATGGTAACAGATTACTACACACTTGGACTCCATGGGTGGCACAAACAGTTAAGTGCTCCACTACTAGTTGAAAAGATGGCGGTTCAAACCCACCCAGAAGAAACTCAGTAGAAAAGCCCAGTGAGCAACTTCAGAAAAGTCACAGCCTTGAAAAACCTTAGGAGTGCAGTTCAACTCCGCACACATGGCTGTCAACGTGAGTCCATATGGACTTGAGAGCAACTAATGCCAGCAGTGGTTTAAAGCAACATAAATTTAATCTCTCAAATTTCTGGAGGTCAGAAGTCCAAAATCAGTCTCACTGAGTTAAAATCAAAGTGTCAGCTAGCGGTCCCAGAGCATAGTCATCTCCTTGCCCTTTTTCGTGTCTAGAAGTTTTGTGTATTCCTAGGTTTGCTGTCCCCTTCCAGCAATTGTATAACTCTGATCTCGGCCTCCGCCATCATATCCCTGTCTCTCTGTTTCTACCCCTCCTGCTTCCCTCTTATAAGGACCCTTGTAATCACAAGGGAAAAGCTTCTTATCTCAGGACCTCAACTTAATCATATTTGCCAGTTCCTTTTGCCATGTAAGGCAACGTTTATAGACTAGAGAATTAGGACATAAAGCTTTCTGGGGGGAGAGGGGCATTATTCAGCTTACCACAATACTATTAATGCAAATTTAGGTGTTTCCAAATATTTCTGCTGACTACTGGAAATACTAAAAGCATAACTACAGGTTTAAATGTGGATTTTTTTGCAATTATAATATATGTTTTACAAATGCATATATAGTGCATGCAAATAAGAAATGACATTACTATTACCTGACCCTAAGAGGGCAGTAGGATGATTCAATTACTGCTTGAAGTTGTTCAGAAAGGGAAAATAAGCCATTAGGCTTTTCCTAATATGTTAACCATTGGTGGTACCTTACAACATTCACTATACTTTTATATACTGACTTGGCAGAAACATGTTTATTTTATAAATCAAAATCTAATAGAGCTCCTCAAATCCATTATTAATTTGAAATAAGAGAAGTATCTTGGTTTATTCTTTTATTCCTATTACTGACAGATTTGTTGTGAAAAATCACATTTTCAAAAAGAACAAAGAACTTCATCAAAAAATTATAGCTTATTGAGATATAAATCATACATAATTATATAGTTACAGATATAATAGAGCTATATTTTGTGTTAAAATCAAGACAGACTAAAAATTCCATTCATCTTATGATCTTCCCTGAAAGACTTTGAAATACAAAAATAAAGGGAGAGAGGTTCTGGCAAGATGGTGCTCTAGGCAGAAGCACCATGCCATCCCTCCACAGCAAAGATCCAAAAAACTAAGCCAAACAGAGAATGGAACAATCCTGAAACCCTAGAACATCAAATGAAGAGATAAAGAACTCAGCCGAGCACCAAATGGAGTGAGAATACTGAAAGAGAACAGAGAGCGAGGAGAGATTCATGCAGAGGTCCCCTACCAGCTAACGCAGCGCGGATCTACCATCTTGGACTCCTATCGGAGACCAGCAAACGGGGGTACGAGAAAGCAGCCTCACGGAGCATCCAGTGGGAGACAAAACAGCCGGTAATTTGCGGTGTGTGCTTTCCCACCCCCCACCCCTCTTCGCCCCGGCTCGGGCTCCTCTGCTTCCCATGGCCACAGTCTCTTGACTGGGACGCGCCAGCTGCTTGGATTCCACACACCCAAGTGGGCGGCTCTCTGAGTGCCATTTGTTGGCTGCTAGTGTTGCTTTTATTTTTCTGCTTCTTTTGATTTCTCACTTGCCTCTCGCCACCTCCCCCTCCTTTTGCTCAAGTGCCTGGCTCTGAGCGCCATCTTTGCTTCTTCCTGCGGGTCTGCAGGGCTCCATTCGAGTGTGCAGCTGCTTCTTGGTCTGGGCTGCCGTGCTGGTGGGATCCCGGGGCTTTTGTTTGTTTGTTCCTCTGCTTCCCGCGGCCACGGTCTCTTGACCGGGAGGCACCAGCTGCTTGGATTCCACACACCCAAGCGGGTGGCTCTCTGGGTGCCATTTGTTGGCTGCTAGTGTTGCTTTTTTTTTCTGCTTCTTTTGATTTCTCACTTGCCTCTCGCCACCTCCCCCTCATTTCACTCAAGTGCCTGGCTCCGTGCGCCATCTTTGCTTCTTCCTGAGGGGCTCCAGAGCGCCGGCAGTTTGTGACATACGCTTTCCCACTCTCCACCCTTCTTCACCCACACTCGGCCTCCTCTGCTTCCCACGGGTGCAGTCTCTTGTCCCGGGATGCCAGCCCACACTGGCTGGCTCTCTGGGTGCCATTTGTTGGCTGCTGGTGTTGCTTTTTTTTTCTGCTTCTTTGGATTTCTTGCTTACCTCTCGCCGCCTCCCCCTCCTTTCGCTCGAGTGCCTGGCTCTGTGAGCCGTCTTTGCTTTTCCTGAGGGGCTGCGGAGCTCCGTTTGGGTGTGGAACTGCTTCCCGGTCTGCGCTGCCGCGCTGGTGGGATCCCGGAGCTTTTCTTCGTTTTGAACTGTTTGTCTGTTTTCTTTTCCTTTTCTTGGGTTGGGAGCCCTTTCTGGACGGGCGGAGCTGCGTGCCGGCGAGACTCCCCTTCGGCTTCCACAGGCGTGTGGGGGGATCCCTGGGGACATTTCTTCTTTTGTTGTTTTTTTTTCCTGTTTTTTTGGGGGGCCTTTCTTGTTCTATTTTTTTTTTTTTTGATATGGTTTGTTTTCTTTTCCCTCTTTTTCCCTTTTCTCTTTCTTCATTGCTCAGTCTCTCGTCTCTCTATATCTTCCTTCTCTTTCTGATCCCTGAGTGCCAGGTGTTGTGTGTCTCTGTGCCTTCTGGCCAGGCTATGCTGCGACACCTGGGAGCGACTTGCCCAGACCACATGGCTGCATCGGTTGGATCCCTGGGAACCTTGTGGTTCTTTAAGCTTTCTGGTTTTTATTTGTTCATTCTTTTCTTTTCTTCCTCTTCCCCCTTCTGTTTTTCTCCGTTTCGTGGTCTCTCATCTCTCCATTCTAGCAGCGAGCTCCCCTAGCATTCTTTTTTGTTTGTTTGTATGTTTTTTGGCTCCTGTTCCTCTCTCCTCTCTCCCATATCCAGCTGAGCTCCACACATAACCATCTCACCACTGCATCCTGCCTACCTGCACTGTGCACTTGACATCACACCACCAAGCAATGCAGGCACGGCCTACTGGAACCTGCCCAGCACTGATTACTGACCCGCCCTGGTGACTGCAGTGAGTGCCTAAAACAACCCATCCCAGTGGCTCCTCTTCAGCTAGACCTGAACTGCTGTACCATATCTGAGTGACTGAACCTGCCAGTTGGAGAAGGAGGTGAAAAGTATTGAGTGCACAGACGAGCAAACAACAAAGAGCATGCAGTCCACCTACTCAGACATACTCATATTTTTTTTTTAAAAAGGGGCAAAACAAACAAATCTACAATCAATAAAAGAGAGAAATATCTACTGAATGCCCTGAAAACAGCAAACCAAATCAAAACATTTACAAAAACAGGACACGATGGTTCCAGTAGGCATCCAAATTAAAACACCAGATGACTCTCCTGTGGAAGAAAACACACTAGAAGTACCTGACAGGAAATTCATATCTCTAATACTCGGAGTTCTCCAAGAACTGAAGCAAAAAGCTGACAAACATGAGAAAAAAATAAACAAATTAATGCAAAATACAGACAAAAAATTGGAAGAATTCAGGAAGATGATGCAGGAAAAATGCCAAAATAAATTCACAACTAGAAATTAAACAAAAACAACAATTAGAAATCCAAAAGATAAACAACAAGATTTCAGAAATGGATGATGTCATAGAAGGGCGGAGAAGCAGATTTGAAACCGTGGAAGACAGGATCAGTGGTACTGAAGACAAACACTTGGATACGAAAAAAGAACAAAGAAAAATGAAGAGACCCTGAGAGTTATGTGGGACACAACTAAATGCAAAAATTTATGAGTGATTGCCATTCCAGAACAGGGGGAGAAAACAGAAAACACAGAAAGGATCATTGAGGAACTGCTGACAGAAAACTTCCCCAATATCATGAAAGATGACAAGCTGACCATCCAAAAGCTCAACGAACCCCATATAGAAGAGACCCCAAAAGAAAATCACAAACGCATATCATATTCAGACTCGCCAAAACTAAAGACAAACAAAGAATCCTGAGAGCAGCTCGTGAAAAACAAGAAGTCACATACA
>NW_004443948.1:21418932-21442931 GCF_000243295.1 Trichechus manatus latirostris | reverse complement strand
TAAAACCAAATGAGACTAACGAGGTACAGGAGTCCAGTGACAAGGTCCAGAATGCAGAAGGGAACAAGGAAGCTGGTGATAGGGAACACAAGATTGAGTAAGGATATTGTTGATGTGTTGTGAGATTGTTAACCATTGTCATAGGGCAACATTTCTAGTAAATTTTAAATGAGAAACTATTTTGTTCTGTAAGCCTTCATCTTAAGTGACAATAACAGTACAATTGGAAGAGCGTAGTCTATGTCACTGATCTGTGTATGTAGAAATTTTTGAAACGGTGTATCTTTGGCTATGTGTATTTTCACCAAAAAAAAAAAAAAAAGGTTGAGAATTTAGAGGGTTAATATGTTGTGGGGTTGTTATAACCAATGTCATAAAACAACATGTGTACTACTGTTTCATGAGAAACTTTATTTGTTCTGTAAGCCTTCACCTGAAGTACAATAAAATATAAAAAAATAAATAAAAAATAAAGGGAGAAACTCTTAACAGTTTCTGCTGAAACTAACAATTTGGTCACTTCATTCAAACTTCAGATATCATTTTTCAAGGAGTATATTATATACAGACATTGTCCGCAGTAAACTTTACACGTAATCAGGGAAAGGAAAAACAAAGCTCCAAAATCATTCAGACTATGTAATATTAATTTGAACCATACATTAGACCACATGATGTTGATATTTTTTAAGTCAAAAACAGTTGAATATTGACAATTTCATATAGTCCAACTTAATGCCCCTGGAGTCCCAAAGAAAAGGGACAGAAATGTGAATAAAGCATCGGGATGAATTAGAATATAATTAACCAGGTCACTAATCAGCTTCTGCCATTTTTCACAAAATCTATTGCAAATCTTCCCCATAATATAAAGCCACAAAAGTGAAAACAGTATGGCACTGCCAAAAGAGTTAAGGAATCGTAAATGCTCCTGGGGAAATTGGTAATTTGGTATGGAAGCATCAAGTTAGACAGTTATACAACACACTTGCCCTAACGGTTTAAAAGGGTATATGTAAAAAAATAAAATAAAATAAAAACTTTAGAAGATACACAGTGATTATTTCCGTTTGTAAAAAAAAAAAAGGAAAAAATATCATAGATGAAAAAATCCATGTAAGAGTCTGCATAAACACTCTCATGTTAAAAATATTATAACCAATACTAAAAGAAAAAATAGCATATAATTGGCTATAAACATGTCCACCAAAAGTTAACAAACTTAATTTCTAAAAACTAATGGGAATCAATAAGGAAATACCAAAACCACATAATTCATTGAGTAAAAAGATAGTGTATACATTTTTTATTTTTTTTTGTTCAAATAGGCCAATGTCATTAAGGATCTCACACACGCACGTGCACACACACACCCACACACACAAGTCAAATTGCAAATAAAAAACAAAAAACAAGTTGCCTTTGAGTTGATTCTAACTCATGGTGCCCTCATGTGTTCATAATAGAACTCCACTCAATAGCTTTGCTCTTTCAGAAATAGATCTCCAGGCCTTTCTTGTGAGGCACTTCTGAGTGTATTCAAGCTGCCAAACTTTCAGTTAGTAGCTGAGCGCTTAACTGTTTGCATCACTCAGGACTCCAAATTTCAAATAAACATAACAAAACATTCTTGGTAATAAATAAAATGCAAATTAAAGCAAGAATATATAAAATTTTGTAAAGTCACGATGCACGCATATCGTAAAGTTTATACTGTAGTGAGAAATCACCATGGACATACTTTGACGGCTCATACTCAAGACAACTCCACAGCTGTAAAATGGTTAACCTTCCTTTCTCCACAGTGATTGCTGATTTCTTACCAAGGACATCCAGGGCCCTGCTTAATTTCGCCCACCTCCTGAACACAGATAACTGAGAATTGCTGAAATGGTCTACCTTCTTGATTGCATTGGAAATGGGCCCCTTTGTCCATGATTCTTTCTTAGTACTATCCAATCCAAGGGCCAACTCTACAAATGATCTCTCTCAATTCATCCTTTCAAAGATGCCCCATGGCCCTTCTGCTATTGTCTAGGTTCTAATTTAGTAAGTAGTCCCCCATGCATCTGTCAGTTTGTCTTACTGTGAGGGCTTGCATTTTGCTGTGATGCAGGAAGCTATGCCACCAGTGTTCAAATACCAGTAGGGTCACCCATGGTGGATAGGTTTCAACTGAGCTTCTAGATTAAGATAGACTAGGAAGAAGGATCTGGCATCTACTTCTGAAAAAAATTAGCCAGAAAAAACCTTATGGATAGCAGGGGAACATTGTCTGGTATGATGCCAGAAGTGAGCCCCTCAGGTTGGAAAGCATTCAAAAGACAACTGGAGAAGAGCTACCTTCTCAAAGTATAGTTGACCTTAATGAAGTGGGTAGAGTCAAGCTTTCAGAACCTTCATTTGCTGATGTGGCATGACTCAAAATGAGAAGAAACAGCTATAAATATCCATTAGTAATCTGAACATGGAATGTACAAAGTATGAATCTAGAAGTATTGGAAATAGTCAAAAATGAAATGAACCACTTAAAGATCAGTATCTTAGGCATTAGTGAGCTGAAATGGACTGGTATTGGCCATTTTGATTTCGACAATTATATAGTCTACTATGCTGGGTATCTCAGTCATCTATTGCTGCTATAACAGAGATACCACAAGTGGATGGTTTTAACAAAGAGAAAGTTATTCTCTCATAGACTAGGAGGCTAGAAGTCCAAATTCAAGGTGCTAGCTCTAGGGGAAGGCTTTCTGTCTCTGTGAGCTTTGGGGGAAGACCCTTGTCATCAATCTTCCCCAGTCGAGGAGCTTCTCAGCACAGGGACCCCAGGTACAAAGGATGCACTATTTTCCTGGCTCTTGTTTCTTGGTGGTTTTAGGTCTCCAAGTCTCTCTGCTGCCTTCTCTTTATTATATCTCAAAAGAGACTGGCTTAAGACACCACTTAATCTTGTAGCTTGAGTCCTGACTCATTAATGTAACTGCCACTAATCCCACCTCATCAACATTGTAGAGATAGGATTTATAACAGAAAAATCACATCAGATGACAAAATGGTAGACAATCACAAAATCCTGGGAATCATGGCCTACCCAAGATGACAGACATATTTGGAAGACACAATTCAATCCATAACACCAGGAATGACAAATTGAACAGGAATGGTGATGTAGACATCATCATAAAGAACATCTCAAGATCTATACTGAAGTACAACACTGTAAGTGATAGGATAATATCCATACACCTATAAGGAAGACCAGGTAATACCACTATTCAAATTTACACACCAACCACTAGGGCCAAAGATGAAGAAGTTGAAGATTTATACCAACTTCTGCAGTCTGAAATTGATCGAACATGCAGCCGGGATGCATTGATAATACTGGTGATTGGAATGTGAAAGTTGGAAACAAAGAAGAAAAATCGGTAGTTGGAAAATATGGCCTTGGTGATAGAAACGATGCTGGAGATCACGTGAGAGAATTTTTCGAGACCAACAACTTATTCACTGTAAATACCATTTTTCAACAACATAAACGGCAACCATACTTGTGGTCCTTGCTGGATGGAATACACAGGAATCAAATTGACTCATCTGTGGAAAGAGAGGATGGAGAAGCTCAATACCATCAGTCAGAACAAGGCCCAGGGCTGACTGTGAAACAGACCATCAATTGCTCACATACAACTTCAAGTTGAAGCTGAATAAAATTAGACCAAGTCTATGAGAGCCAAAGTACAACTTTGAGCATATTCCATCTGAATTTAGGGACCATCTCAAGAATAGATTTGAAGAACTGAACACTAATGACCAAAGATCAGACAAGTTATGGAATGACATCAAGGACATCACACATGAAGAAAGCAAGAGGTCATTAAAAAGATAGGAAAGAAACAAAAGACTAAAATGGATGTCAGAAGAGACTCTAAAACCTGCTCTTGAACATCTAGTAGCTAAAGAAAATAGAAGAAATGATGAAGTAAAAAAGCTGAACAGAAGATTTCAAATGGCAGCTTGAGAAGATAAAGTAAAGAATTATAATGACTTGTGCAAAGATCTGGAGTTAGAAAACCAAAGGAATGAACACGCTTGGCATTTCTCAAGCTGGAATAACTGAAGAAAAAATTCAAGCCTCGAGTTGCAATAGTGAAGGATTCCATGGGCAGAATAGTGAACAATGCAGATGCATCAAAAGAAGATGAAAGGACAGAGTAACTTTACCAAAAAGAATTGGTACATGTCCAATCATTTCAGGAGGGAGCATATGATCAAGAACTGATGGTACAGAAGGAAGAAGTCCAAGCTACACTGAAGGCATTGGCAAAAAACAAGGCTCCAGGAGTTGACGGACTACCAATTGAGATGTTTCAACAAATGGACGCAGCACTGGAAGTTCCCACTCATCTAGGCCAAGAAATTTGGAAGACAAGTAATTGGCTAACTGACTGGAAGAGATTTTTATTTATGCCTATTCCAAAGAAAGATGGTCCAACTGAATGTGGAAATCATCAAACAATATCATTAATATCACATGCAAGTAAAATTTTGCTGAAGATCATTGAAAAGTGACTGCAGCAGTATACTGACAGGGAACTGGCAGGTATTCAAGCCAGATTCAGAAGAGGACGTGGAATGAGGAATGTCATTGTTGAGGTCCAATGGATCTCTACTGAAAGAAGAGAATACCAGAAAGATATTTACCAATGTTTTATTGACTATGCAAAGGCATTCGACTGTGTGGATCATAATAAATTATGGATAACATTGCCAAGAATGGGAATTCCAGAACACTCAGTTGTGCTCATAAGGAACCTGAACATAGATCAAAAGACAGTCGTTCAAATAAAAAAAGCAGATACTGTGTGGTTTAATTCAGGAAGGTGTGCATCATGGTTGTATCCTTTCACCATGTTTATTCAATCTGTATGCTGAGCAAATAATTTGAGAAGCTGTGCTACATGAAGAAGAGCAGGGCATCAGAACTGGAGGAAGACTCATTAACAACCTGCGTTATGCAGATGACACAACCTTGCTTGCTGAAAGAGAAGATGACTTGAAGCACTTACTGATGAAGATCAAAGACCACAGCCTTTAGTAAGGATACACCTCAGCATAAAGAAAACAAAAATCCTCACAACTGGACCAAAAAGTAACATTATGGTAAACGGAGAAAAGATTGAAGTTGTCAAAGATTTCGTTTTCCTTGGATCCACAATCAACACCCATTGAAGCTGCATTCAAGAAATCAAAGGACACTTTACATTGGGCAAATCTACTGAAAAAGACCTCTTTAAAGTGTTAAAAAGCAAAGATGTCATTTTAAAGACCAAGGTGCACCTGATCCAAGCCGTGGTGTTTTCAATGTCCTCCTATGCATGTGAAAGCTGGGTTATGAATAAGGAAAACTGACGAAGAATTGATGCCTTTGAATTATGGTGCTGGCGAAGAATATTGAATATACCATGGATTGCCAAAAAAATGAATAAATCTTGAAAGGTGTACAGCCAGAATGTTCCTTAGAAGAGAGGATGGTGAGACTTTGTCTCACTTACTTTGCACCTGTCATCAGGAAGGATCAGTCCCTGGAGAAGGACATCATGCTTGGTAAAGTAGAGGGTCAGCAAAAAACAGAAAGCCTCTCAAGGAGATGGATTGACACAGTGGATGCAACAATAGGCTTAAGCATAACAACGATCATGAGGATGGCCAGGACAGGGCAGTGTTTCATTCTGTTGTACACAGGGTCGCTATGAGTAGAAAACAACTCAATGGCACTTAACAACAACAGCAGTGTAGTAACTTAAATAAACCTAATTGAGTTTTTCTACAGTAGTGTTCCCTTTACCTTTGGATATATTCTTCTGTACCTTTATTTTTACAAGATACATTTTTGTCTACTTTTAGATTATTTAGCATATTCAGGGAGTGAAGGCAATGTGATAACATGTTTGAGATTTGCCTTTTTTTTCTGCCCGATTATTAAAATTATTAAGTAAATTTTGCAAAAACTTGTGTTGAATGTTGGAATCTGGATGGTGAATACATGAGAGCTTGTCATATTGTTCTTCATGCCATTATATAGGCTTGGAACAATGCTCAAAATGTCAGACAGTGGGCATTATGCCATTTTAGGTTGATTTTATTAGGTTTGTTTAAGTTAGTACATTGCTATTGTTGTTAAGTGTCATCTGCAACTGTAGAAACGACTTATTAAGAAAAGAAAAAAAGGCAGAAAGAAAAAGAGAAGAAAGGATGTTCCTACACCACAGGTAGTCACTTTTTGTCTTGCTGGTGATTTATGAGGTGGATTGGATAGAAAACCCTACCCTCAAGGGAGACTGTAGGCTAGTTGGTAAGTGACAGAACTCTTTAGATCTTCTCTCTAAGGAAGACGAAATGTGAGACCCTGTAGATCCACATAATTGGTAAAGTGAGGTGTAAGCTGAGGTTTTATTAAAAGAAGACAGAAATATCAGTGCCAAGCGTCATGCATGGTTCATGGTAACCATTTAGGAAATACAGCAAAGGAGGCCATGAGACAGAAGAAACAGAAACATTATGAGAACAGGGAAAGAGAGATTAGGTGATGTAACCTGACAGAGCCATATAATTTGGAGCTGCTGCTGAGAGAATAGTAGAGTCCATGAAAGGACACCACTGGATTCTGCACAATAAAATGACTAACAATGGTTTTTCTGTGCTTAATGAGGGTCCAGTCCTCCACGAAGACTTTCTTTGTAAGCCTTGTGATCATTTGAAGCTCTTCATTAACGTGGAGTTCCTATAAGACCACCTTTTTGAATTACTGACATGAACTATGTCAATCTCAGTTCTTTGCTACCTGAAAAAAAAGCAGTACTCTGATGTAAGATAGGTATGCCTACAAAGCTAATATGGGTATGAATTAATCCAATTTAAAAAAGTAACCAATTGTAAATTTATTTCTAGATAACAGATGAATAATACAAAATGTGGACAGACTTGCATATGCACATATTGTATAAAGTATCATATATAATAGTAAAATATTAGAAATTACCTAAAATTAACATTAGGGAATTGTTTAATAGTTCCCCTATGTTTTAAGGGACAACTGAAGTAATTGATACATCCAAAGGATGCAGTATTTTGAGTCATTAAATATACCATAAAAATGTCTATCTCTAAGTATTATAATTAGAGATTATTTTGTTTCTTTTTTGTATTTTCTGTATTTTATAAATAGGCTACAGTAATTATATTTTACTTTAATCAAAGCATGATCAATATATAATAAAAGTTAAATATGAACTTTCACTAATACCATAAAATACTCATAAATTAAAATATAAATCAGGTTATAAAATACACATATATGTTATATATGTACCACAAATATGTAAAGAAATAAAATATAGCTAACATAACACAGTAGTAAACAAAAATGTTCCTGAAATTTTTAATGGTAATTAAAGGGGATTAGAAAATTAATCTGCAGATATTTTTACTAATTTGTTGGGGGTCACCAAATTCATATCCCACATGAGACTGAAACCACAGTTCTTAAAGTTTGTTTTTGAATAAATTTATATAAATCTATTCTTATCATTAAGACTTGATTTGCTTTTATATTTGCCATATGCTTTATTTTTCTTTTAATTTTGACTTAATCACATGAAGGTCAAACAATTATTATTTTTTTTTATTGTTGTAATTAAATGAAGTTTACATTTCAAGTTAGCCTCCCATACAATTTTTTTTTTTACATGTATTGTTATGAGACCCCAACCACTCACCCCATTCTGCGACAGCACACTCCTCCCCTCCTCCCCTGATTCCCCATGAACATTCAACCAGCTCCTAACTCTCTCTGCCTTCCCATCTCACCTCTGGACAGAAGCTGCCCCTTTGGTCTCTTGTATCTACTTGAATAAGAGGCACATTCTTCACGAGTATCACTTTATGTCCCACAGTCCAGTGCAATCCCTGTCTGAAGAGTTGGCCTTGGAAATTGTTTTAGTTCTGCGGTGATAGAGAGTCCAGGTGCCATGCTTTCCAGGGTGCCTCCAGTCTCAGTCAGACCATTAAGTCTGGTCTTCTTACTAGAATTTGAGTTCTGCATCCAATCATTCTACTGCTCCATCAGGGACCCTCTGTTGTGTTCCCTATCAGGACGTTCATTGGTGGAAGCCGGGCACCATCTAGTTCTTCTGGTCTCAGGCTGACGAAGTCTCTGGTTTATGTGGCCCATTCTGTCTCTTGGGCTAATACTTTCCTTGTGTCTTTGGTGTTCTTCGTTCTCCTTTACTCCAAGTGGTTGGGACCAACTGATGCATCTTAGATGGCCACTTGCAAGCTTTTAAGACCCCAGAAGCCACTCACCAAAGTAGGATGCAGAACATTTTCTTAATCAGCTTTGTTATGCCAACTGACCTAGATGTCCCCTGAAAGCATGGTCCCCAGACCCCTCATCCCTGCTACTCTATCTCTCAAAGTATTTGGTTGTATTGGGGAAACTTCTTAGCTTTGGTTTAGTCTAGTTGTTCTGGCTTCCCCTGTAGTGTGTGCTGTCCTTCCCTTCACCTAGGATGATTCTTATCTACTATCTAGTTAGTGAATAACCCTCACCCTCCCTCCTCACCCCCGTAACCATCAAAGAATGTTTTCTTCTGTGTTTAAACCTTTTCCTGAGTTCTTATAATAGTGCTCTTATACAGTATTTGTCCTTCTGTGACTGACTAAATTCACCCAGCATAGTAAGTTCCAGCTTCCACCATGTTACACGATGTTTCACAGCTTCATCATTGTTCTTTATAGTTGTGTAATATTCCACTATGTGGATATACCATAGTTTGTTTATCCATTCGTCCATTGATGGCACCTAGGTTGCTTGCATCTTTTTGCTATTGTGAACAGTGCTGCGGTGAACATGGCTGTGCATATATCTATTTGTGTAACGGCTCTTCTTTCTCTAGGATAATATGGTACTTCTATTTCTAGCTTTTTAAGGAAGCACCAAATCGATTTCCAAAGTGGTTGTATCATTTTACATTCCCACCAACAGTGTATAAGTGTTCCAGTCTCTCTACAACCTCGCCAGCATTTGTTATTTTGTGTTTTTTGGATTAATGCTAACCTTGTTGGGGTGTGATGATATTTCATTGTAGTTTTGATCTGCATTTCTCTAATGGCTAATGATCGTGAGCATTTCTTCATGTGTCTGTTAGCCTCCTGAATACCTTCTTTGGTGAAGTGCCTGTTCATATCCTTTGCCTATTTTTTAATTGGGTTATTGTCTTTTTCTTGTTGAGATTTTGCAGTATCTTGTAGATTTTAGAGATTAAACACTGATCGAATTTGTTGTAGCCAAAAATTTTTTCCCAGTCTGTAGGTTGTCTTTTGACTCTTTTGATGAAGTCTTTTGATGAGCATAAGTGTTTGATTTTTAGGAGCTCCCATTTATCTAGTCTCTTTTCTGGTGCTTGTGCATTGTTACTTATGGTTCGTATTGTGTTTACGCCATGTATTAGGGCTCCTAGCATTTTCCCTATTTTTTCTTCCATGATCTTTATCGTTATCGATTTTATATTTAAGTCTTTGATCAATTTTGGGTTAGTTTTTGTACATGGTGTGAGATATGGGTCTTGTTTTGGTGTTTTGCATATAGATATCCAGTTATGCCAGCACCATTTGTTAAAAATAGTGTCTTTTCCCCAGTTAATGGACTTTGGGCCTTTGTCAAACATTAGTTGCTCATTGGTGGATGAGCTTACATCTGGATTCTCAACTCTGTTCCATTGGTCTATGTATCTGTTGTTGTACCAGTACCAGGCTGTCTTGACTACCGTGGCAGTATAATAGGTCCTAAAATCAGGTAGTATAAGGCCTCCCACTTTATTCTTCTTCTTAAGTAGTGCTTTATTTATTCGGGACCTCTTCCCTTTCCATATGAAGTTGATGATTTGTTTCTCCATCTCGTTAAAAAATACTGGTGGAATTTGGATTGGGATTGCATTGTATCTGCAGATTGCATTGGGTAGAATTGACATTTTCACTATGTTGAATCTACCTATCCATGAGCAACGTATGTTTTTCCACTTATGCAGGTCTCTTTTAGTTTCTTGCAGTAGTGTCTTGTAGTTTTCTCTGTAAAGATCTTTTACATCTCTGGTTAGATTTATTCCTAAGTATTTTATCTTCTTGGGGGCTATTCAAACAATTAAATTTTAATATTAACATTAAATAATTGGTGAAGAAAAATGCTCCTTCTGTGAAGCACCAGATATTTTTTAATCAAAAAGAACATTCAAAAAATAGTTTTTGAGTTACAGCTTCCTAAGGAGCTCTAGTGGTGGAACAGTTCAGCGCTCTGCTGCTAACTGAAAGGCTTGCAGTTTGAACCTACCCAGTGGCTCTGGAGAGAAAGACCTGATAGTCTGCTTTAGTAAAGATTATAGTAAAGAAAATCATACTGGGAAGTTCTACTCTGTCACATGGGGTCTGTATGAGTCAGAATTGACAACAACAATGGAGAAGTATAAAAAATAATATCTCAGGATATCAAATTTAATATATATGTATATAACCCATTGATGTCGAGTCTTTGACGCATAGTGACCCTATAGGACAGAGTAGAACTGCCCTGTAGAGTTTCCAAGGAGTCGCTGGTGGATTCGAACTGCCGACCTTTTGGTTAGCAGCCAAGCTCTTAACCACTGCTCCACCAAGCCTCCTATATTTATATATATTATGTATTTAATTACACAGCAAAATATAAATAGCATTAGAATACAAATTTCTAAAATATACATAAAGACAATTTCCTTCTGACCACCATCTTTGTTGCCAATTCCCACAATGACTGTGCTTATCTTTGGTGATTGTTATGTATCCTTCTGGTACATTTTCTAAGTTTGCTCATCTATACCATATTTTTCCAGGTGATAAATGGATAAATAGGATTAAAAATTAAGACCATTCACATTAACATTACTAATATTTCTCATTTACACAACTTTATTATCCCAGAGATTTCTTGCCCAGGAAGATGAAGTTGCAAATAACTGTTGTTTGTTTCAAAATCCCCTTTATCTGAGCAAAAGATTATCAACTAGCTCTTGTAAGGTTAAATGCCCTCTTTTCCAACAGCAGAGTGTCCATTTGGCCTTATCAAATGATTGTTCATTCTTCAAGAATCATTTCAAAACGTTCAACCTGCTTTATTCACCATTCTAATTTTTAGTATATTATGTTTGCTCAATCTCAATCTGCCTTTCACTTTGAAAACTCACTATAAAGAAGACCCTAAAAATTTAAGAGACCCTGAATACCTCAACCTTGACCTTCACCTTCCAAGACACTACTAAGAATCTGCCAAGGGAGTATTCTCATTTACTGTAGTTAGCAATACATTTGGCTTTGCTTAATAAATATATTTTTGGCTTAAAAAAACCCTTGCTGTTGAGTCAATTCCGACTCATAGCGACCCTACAGGACATAGCAGAACTGCCTCATAGAGTTTCCAAGGAGCAGCTGGCAAATTTGAACTGCCGACCTTTTCTTCAGCAGCCTGAGCTCTTAACCACTGTGCCACCAGGGCTCCATAGTCTCTCCAATAATCTAGGAGTCCCAGTATGATGTAATCATAACCTGCTAGCCACCAATACCTTCGCCTCTAAAACATTATGCTCCTCTGAGGTCTTTAAGCCTACCACTCAGGGATGTCCCCAGTCACACAGGGAAACAGATCTTACATTGAATCTGATATCTAATTTATTTTTGTTGAGCTCTCCAAATGTGAAGTTCATTTGAATTCCAGCAAATGAAAAGTCCGAAGAAGAGATCTTCTCAGAACTAGACTCTTAGTGAAAAAAACAAGTCTGTGAAAAGTTCTCAGAATTTTGGATTTAAAACAACCGACTCTTAGTTTGACTGCACAAGACATGAGATGCACAAACAAAACTTTTAACTAACCATTGCCAAACCCTTAAATGTTTGACTCAGTCTATGTACACATGCCCTGTGGACTGGACTCATGTTCATTGTATGTATTCACAGTATAACTCACATTTGTGTATGCATCTTTCTAAATGTCATAATTTAACCAAAGATAATTTATATTCATAGTGGGTACTTTGGGGAATTTTTTATATGAACATTTTGTTTTGTTTTCATTCAAGCGGCACTATAGAATGAAAAGGGAGGCAAACATTCAATTGTATTCATATTTGCCATAGTATTAAGAAGGTTCCAAAAGAACTGAAGATCTAAAAAAATTCCTTTCTTAAAAGATTAATTGGCCAAAACCAATTAATAATGTGAACAACTTAACCTAATGACATTTACCTTTCCATTCATTTCTCCTAACCTATAGTTCTCTATTTCCCTCTGCTTCTAATCTTCATTTTGATCCACATCCATTTCATTCTAAGTGGATAGAAAATCTCCAAGCTCGGTTATTTACTAAAGTGAAAGCCAATTAGAACAGGACTTTTCTTGTTCTATGAGTATAAACCCTTTTCTCAACTGAGGCCCTTGTTAAAGGCTTTCCAAAGCCTAAGATAGAAATTATGAGAAATTTAGAGTAGTTCTCAGATGACAAAGCCCGAGTCTCTTAGACAGATATCAATTAGCGTGTATGTCAGTGAAAACCTCAAATGTAAAGAATGGATGGAAAACAAAACAACGGGAAAAACACCCTTTGCATTACATAGAAAAGCAGAGGTGTTTAGAAAATCTGTAGATGTTAGATAAGGTTTTTTGGAGGATATTTCCAATGTCTTTCCTGTGAAATTAGATTAATCTATAAAATTAAATTCTCTAAACCCCAAGCGGCCATCTAAGATACATCTATTGGTCCCATTGTATTTGGAGCAAAGGAGAATGAAGAAGACCAAAGACACAACGAAAATATTAGTCCAAAAGACTAATCAACCACATGAACCACAGACTCCTCCAGCCTGAGACCTTAAGAACTAGATGGTGCCTGGCTGCCATCACTGACTGCTCTGACAGGGACCACAACAGAGGGTCCTAGGCAGCACGGGAGACAAACATGGCACAAAATTCAAATTCACACACACACACACACACACAAAAAAAAGCACACTTACTGGTCTGACAGAAACTGGAGGAACCTCTGAAACTATGACCCCTGGACACTTTGATAACTCAGAACTAAAGCCATTTCTGGGGTCTACCTTTCAGCCAAAGATTAGATGGTCAATAAAACAAATAATAACTCATGCGGAGAACATGCTTCTTAGTTCGATCAAGTATATGAACCAAATGTGAAACAACTGCCCAAAAGCAAAGATGAGAATGCAGGAAGGGACATGAAAACTGGACTAATGGACATGGAGAACCCAGGGTGGAAAGGGAAAGGGGGAGAGTGCTGACACATTGTGAGGATTGCAACCAATGTCACAAAACAATTTGTGTATAAATTTTTGAATGAAAAACCAATTTATTTTGTAAACTTTCACCTAAAACACAGAGAAAAAAAAAAAAAATCTCTAAACCAGGAGTCAGCAAACTTTTTTCTGTAAGGGGCCAGGTTGTAAATAATTTAGGCTCTGTGGGCCATATGGCTTCTGTTGCAAATATATAACCCCTTTGTTCTAGTGAGAAATCAGGCTAAGATAATACATAAACTGATGTATCTGTATTCCAATAAAAGTTAAAAAAAAAAAAAAAAAAAAAACAGGCATCAGCCTTCGGTTGTGTAACATCTGCTTTAAGTAAAGAAAGGGTGGGTCCATTGGAGACTTCAGGGATAAACTCAGTAGACAGCACTCAAAGTCAATCCTGCAAATGTAATTCATTCTCCCCTCCTCTTTTTGTGAAAGACCTTCAGACAGCGATAAACCAAAAGCGAATCCACTGCCATCCAGTGGATTCTGACTCATACGGTCCCTACAGGACGGAGTAGAACCGCCCTATAGGGTTTCCAAGGCTGTAAATCTTTACAGAAGCAGAATGCCACATCTCTTTTCCTCGGAGCGCTGGTGGGTTTGGACCTCCAACCTTTTGTTTAGCAGCGAAGTGCTTTAAGCAATGCACCACCAGGGCTTCTTAACAATAGGAAATTTAATAGGCAAGGAACCATTGAAATGAGAAGTGGCTCCATTCCCAGAGTTCCAGCTATGGCAGGGCATTTTGAAAAAGCATCAGAACGAAAGCAAAATAAGACACAGAATAAATTGGTACTCTTACAAATAAAATAACTAGATGTTCCTTCTCCAGTGCTTGAACACTGTAGTAGACAATCTCTTGGTTAAAAACACTTGGAGATACTGTACTGCAGTGAAAGGATATTGAAAACAAACGCCATTATCCTGCATTAGCCAAGAAACTGAAGAAGAAAAAGGTGTGTGAGAAATGAAGATCCTCTGAGTGGAAATAAAGTACTCAATTTCTCATTTTACCCTTAAATTTACATTGAGCTTTCTTTCTAAATATTAAAGGAAAACCTTGGAAATGTTGACTGATACAGACACTATAGTATTAACATTAATTCTTCCCCTGTTAAAACCTCTCCTTTGGAGTTAAACACTTCCAGTGGCAGGTATAATATCTAAAAATCCTCAGATATTTCTTGTCTCCTTATTCTTAACTCAAATTTTTACCAAGAAACATTTTTTTTTTCATTCTGATAACACAATTGCTAATTTAATAATAAGGAATCTACTGTGCACAGAAAATTCCCAGATTAAATCTCTACTGATGGCCCATTCCTTAAAATCACTGAAGACTCTTATATTCTAAATAAGATCATAGCCAAACAGGATATTGATACTCTTGTACCTAAATCAAGCTCAAAATGAAGATCTCAAGAGGTGCTAAGCTTTTTTGGGGGGGTGGGGGGGAGCAAAATTTCTACTGATTTTGGCAGAATTATTGGAGAGAAATCATAAAGATTCAAATAGTTTTAAACTTTTAAAACATTCTCTTAAACCACATAGCCTAGTAGAGAAAGGATTCACCATACCTTGAATCAATTCTTTTAATAGTCCTATTTTTTTAGTCAAGAACCAAATGAGTGGGTATATAGATTTGTCCAGGATCTCAAAGTCATAAACACAGCAGTCATTTACTGTTTTCCTGTAGTACCAAACTCAAATATACTTTTATTTTCAGTACTTCCTGAGGCTACATGTTTTACATTGTGTATGTAATGTTTTGTTTTTCAGTGTCTCCATAGGTCAAAGTTATTCAATACTACTTTGCCTTTTCCTGGAAAAATTAACAATATATACCTGGACAGTTACGTCCCAGGGGTTCGCTGTGACATCCTCCTAATTTATACAACCTCCCTCTGGACATTAGAAACTCAGAGGACTTAATATAGGTCAAAAAAGCAAAGGATTTAGTCCAAAAGATTTTTGTTTTTGTTTTTTTTTAATTTTCATTTCAAAGTAGATTCATCATTTTTGCTTGTCCCTGTCAATTGTGGATTTAGACTGTTACATTCTTCAACATCATAATTCCCTGGCAAAAATTTGTGTGTTTTCCCAAGGCCTTGTGCACAGGAAATTAGGATTCCACACAAGGTCAGAAGAGAAGGCCAGTTTCTCTGCTCACAGTATGAGGAAACACTGTGTGAGGGCATTGTCCTGGGTGTCGGAGAAGCTTGGGTTAGACAGTTGGTTTCTAATAATTGGTGTTGAAGTATGGAAAAGCCAGTTTTTGTAAGATGCCCTGCAGTCTAGGAGATTGTAATTTCTGGAACACAGAAATCAGACATATCCTGGGATGGCAGAGGATGGAGTGCACTATGATTTTTCCTGAGAAAATGGAAGTTCCCTCTACCAATCATTCAGAATTTAGGGAGAGAAAAGGAAGTAGCCTTTGGGCTGAGAAAGGAAGGGATTTTCTCCTGTCCCTGAGGACAAATATTTGTTGGCTTGGACCATGTTGCTTGATGGGTAGTAGTAGCCCTTCACCTTAAGAAGGTCAGCAGAAGCTCTGGTGTCAGTGATAGGCTTATGAGCCCTGACAATAACTACTTTCTGGTCCTATAAAATGACACTTAGTCATTTATTCCCAAGTGCTTTATTTACTATTTGTTCTTCATTTGTTTTTAAATCACAGTTTGGTGCTGGTTGAATTTTTAGGACTCAAATGATGGAGGAGATGGTTTATAGCCAATGTTGGAGAAAAGGGTCATAGAGGTAAATGTTGCAGACTTGAGGGTTTAAAAGCTAGCAAGACATGATCATCAGAAGATGGTAACGGCCCTGGTGTGCACTGCACTGCTACTTAGTTGATGTAAATCAAAAAGAATAATATGTGAAATAGAAAAGCATACTTTTCAATTCCCAGAAATGAGTGAAGAAACTGGGAAAAAAAACTAGACGTCTTGTCAGAATGCATCCATACATCAAGATGGATAGACGTTTGCCACTCAGTTATGCCTCTTGCAGAAAAATTGTGTACATATGATTTATTACAAGTGGAAGAAATGTAAACTGATAATTCATAAATATCTGTGAGACATCATCGAGGGGTTACTTTAATGACAAAACTAAGAAACTAGTTTTCATTTGAACAGAATTTATTCCCCTTTTCTCCCGTCTATGTAGATGGTAAGATAAATATTGAATAGCCATAAAAGGCATAATTATAGATTTAATTTTATCATTTTTAGATAGCTATAAGTTGTATGAGGAGCTCTGATGGCACATTGGTTAAGTGTTTGGCTGCTAACAAAATGTCAGCAGTTCAAATTCATCAGCTGCTCCTTGGAAACCATATGGGGCAGTTCTACTATATTGGATTGCTATGAGTTGGAATCGACTTGATGGCAATGGGTTTTGTTTTGTTTTTTAAGTTGTACGAAGTGTTTAGTGGCACATTGAATCATATACTTTGCCTCCTTCTTTGGATATTTCAAATCTTGTATTTCACAAAGATTTTTTAGCATAGGTACCCGTCATGGATTGAATTATGTTCCCCAAAAAATGTGTGTATCAATTTGGCTGGGCCATAATTCCCAGTATTGTGTGGTTATCTTCCATTTTGTGATTGTAATTTTATATTAAAGAGGATTAGGGTGGGATTGTAACACCCTTACTGAAGTCACATCCCTGATCCAATGTAAAGGGAGTTTCCCTGGAGTGTGGCCTTCACCACCTTTTATCTTATAAGAGATAAAAGGAAAGGGAAGTAAGCAAAGAGTTGTGGACCTCATATCACCAAGAAAGCAGTGCTGGGAGCAGAGAGTGTCATTTTGACCAGGGTCCCTGCATGGAGAAGCTCCTAGTCCAGGGGAAGATTGATGAGAAGGTTGACAGAGAGAAAAAGCCTTCCCCCGGAGCTGATGCCTTTAATTTGGACTTCTAGTCTCCCAGACCGTGGGAAAATAAATTTCTCTTTGTTAAAGTCATCCACTTGTGGTATTTCCAATATTTTTTTTCAATGCTTTCAATCTGTTAAAATATCTGTTCCATTTCTCAGCTGCTTCTTTCAAATAGAGAAGTGCCTTGAGGGTAAAAGTGTTCCAAATAGGCAACCACCATTTTAGTTATTTTGCACTTGAGAATGTTAGCTTGTTATTAAATTATTTAAATATTGTCTAGGGATAATATTCTTAATTCAGTTTGTATTGTGATTTTAAAAGTTGTTATGAAGACGTCGAGGCCACCTATATTTCTGCCTCTACCAACCATTAGCAAACATAAAATCTTATTTTCTCTATCTGAATTGTTGAAACATTTTTCTTAAATTCTGCAAAGTAAGTCTTGTTCTTGAAAATTATATAACAAAATATTGAATGTTATTCTTGGGCTGCACCTGAAGTACTCCCTTCGTCCTGGGGAATTTTTCTTGTATTAAATCTCAGGATGCTTCCCTATCTGTTCCGTTTGCTCCCATTTTGTTTTTCCTCAAAATTTACTGAGATCATCTTAAGCTTTTAATATATGTAAAGCTTACAGCTCTTTCTCATTTATTTAAAATTTTTGTATTAATAAACTTCGGTTCTCAATTTGTTTTCTAAAATCCCCAGTGTCTCTTTTCTCAGTCACTTGTTTATTATCTAATAGTTAGCTTTTCTTTCAGTGATTTTTTTTTTTGTTTTATAGAAAATGTTTCTAGTTTTAAAGCATTTGCGAGAATCTTTATTCTCTTCTACTTTTTTGTGCTTAGACAGGGCTTTCTGCATTGTTCTTCAAGTTTAATATTTGTAAAGCATTTAAAAAAATCTTTAGTATGCTTAACATCAGCAAATTTCACCACTTTCCAATCTTTTCAAATTAATTTTCTTTGACTCCTCTTCCATCATGTTTAGTACAATTTGATTCCCTTCAGTTAGAGTTTGAGACTTCTTGTCATTTTTTTGTAACCTGAGGGTGGTAGGTAACTCAACTAAATTTGTTTCAGTCTCTCCTAGAATACTTTTCTTCTATTCTTTTTCTGAAATTTTATCACAAAGCTTGTTTCTAGAAAGTGGACAAAGGTTTGCATTCTTCTCTAAGTTCAGATTATTTTTTTCAGTTTATACGAGGTCCTGGTGTCTTTGCTTTCTTTAGAGAGAGTTCATGTCAAATATTCATTTTCTCCATCTATCTTTTTCCGGCAGTTATTTCTTCCACCCAATTGTCAAAAGAGGAAAAAGATATAACAAAATGCTTTTAGATGATAGCAACAGATTTGTGAATAGTAGGTGTTATGGATTGAACTGTGTCCCCCAAAAAGTATCTGTCCACTTGGCTAGGTCATGATTCCCAGTATTGAGTGATTGTCTTCCTTTTGTCATCTGATATGGTTTCCCTATGTGTTGTATATTCTATCACTATGATGTAATAAGATGGATTACTTGCAGTTATATAGATGAGATCTACAAGATTAGATAGTCTCTTAAGCCAATGTCTTTTGAGATATAAAAGAGAGAAGCGAGCAGAGAGACCTCATACCACCAAGAAAGTAGTGCCGGGAGCAGAGCGCGTCCTTTGACCCGGGGCCCCTGCATGGAGAAGCTCCTACTCTGAGGGAACACTGATGAGAAGGCACAGAGAGAGAGACAGCCTTCCCCTGGAGCTGATGCTCTGACTTTGGACTTTTAGCCTACTTTACTGTGAAGAAATAAATTTCTCTTCGTTAAAGCCATCTACTTATGGTATTTCTGTTATAGCAGCACTAGATGACTAAGACAGTAGGAAATACTTGGGATCTTTCTAGCTTCTCCATGGATTTCATTTCAATAACATAATGAGTTAGTCTTTTGTTATAGGTGTTCAGAACTTTTTTCTTCTTCTTCTTTTTTTCTCTTTACCACCACTTTTTAGTTTACACACTAAACTTGTTGGGTTCCACTGGCTACTATTTTTCTTTTTTTAATTTTGTTAGCTTCATTCATGTAACATTGTTTGGAAATCCATGTCTTACTTATGAGATTAAGAAAAATACAAAACTAAGAACATGACTAACCACAATATCTGTGGTAGTTACTAAATAGAAATAACTTGCCTCATTTTTTTAGTGGAAATACATAAGAGGAAGAACTATAGTTCTTATCATTACGTTTACCTACTATCGTAAAGATAAGGTTTTCATTGGAAAACTAAAACACATTATTTCTAAATGGTTAAAATCACATATGGTAAACTCTAGATCTAATGACAATCCAAATTCATAGGAACTCTGTAATCTAAAAACAGTACATACAAATTAACATTTTCCAACTTATTATAAAAGTAGACATACATAATGCACATATAAATCATAAATTTGACATAAAAAACTGTCATTCCAGAACATAATTGTATAATTTCTTCTATTACAGTTTGGTGATTGATTACTATAATTAGATGGGTGTTCAACAAAAGCTACTTGAACAAATTATAGAAGAAAAGAAAATAAGTCAGAATTAACTTGAAAGAAAATTAAAACAAAATGAAACTCCCTTTGTAATTCATATTTTATAATTGATTAAGTTACATAATTTGGCAGCATTGAATCCTTTCCTATTAATCAAAAAAGTGCAAATGTCCAATAGAAAGTCAATAATACTTAAAACTGCTTAAAAGCATGAATTTTTCAAGTTGCAAAAGGTATTTGTAAGTCAAAACACATTCATCAATGTCTTATTACCTTTTTATTTTTTACAAAATGAAAACTAGAAGTCCATAATCATAACCCAGTATCTTCTGAATACTCACTGATATATTAAATAATATATTTATTTGTAAATGCAACATATTTGCATACCAATTACCTAAAATTAGTATTAAAATATGCTCCAAATATTCTCTCTCATTTAGAATATTCAGTTATTACAATACCTACTTAGCTAAGTGTTTTAAATAAACTGAACTGGGAACTCTTGTTGGGGTTTGAGTACCATGACTTACTGACTTTATAGCTGTAGTAGGGAGCTGAATCTCTGGGAAGCATAGTAGATGCTTAATAAATATTACCCAATGGATAATAGTTAATTTCTTAATTCTAAATTAGAAAAGAATAAAAGTAATAATTATAGTAATAATAATAGTAGCAGTCATGTACTGAATACTTACGTTCTGAATTCTTAGCTGAGGATTATAAATACAAATATCATTATCTACTTATCTATTTATGCATCTATCTACCTATCCATCCATCCATCCATCTATCTACCATCTATGGCTTAATTTACAGTTTCTTAACAACTCAAAGAGAGGCTTTTATAATGTGTGTTTTTTAAATAAGAAAAATGAGATTCCAAAAGGTGAAGTAACTCATATAAAAGCACACATTTGTGCATTTCAGAGTCAGAACTCCAACTCAGATCTGTTTGACTCCAAAGCCTATATTCTTTTTGTGTGCTCTCTTGTATTTATTTTCAAATGCTATCTTCTTTTTCCTAAAAATTATAGTTGAGAATTTATTAATTCTTAACGTTAGAACTTGTTAGTCAATACTGTAGTGGTTTCTCCTTCTTAAGATACATACTATCTGAAAATTATAAAAAAAACAAGATTCCCAATTTTTCAGGGAGTAAAAGTATACACACATTCATACACTTGCACACATATGCAAGTATATATATTTCACACTGTGTAACTTTGAGTAACTAACCTTCCCTTTAATTCTAAACACTGAATTATGTAACTATCAGTCTATTTAGATTTAAATTTGGATATAAAGTAAGTGAAATTCAATTCTGCAATCTCAAATCTAAATGTGTTTTATTGCTACAACATGCCATAGTGAAAATGTGGCTATCTTTGAATGGTTAGGCAAATTCGTTTTTCTGATATTCAAACTAAACTTGCTTATTGCTGAACAAATGTTTACCTATAAATAATTTTAGAA
Organism: Trichechus manatus latirostris; assembly: GCF_000243295.1. Taxonomy (NCBI): domain Eukaryota; kingdom Metazoa; phylum Chordata; class Mammalia; order Sirenia; family Trichechidae; genus Trichechus; species Trichechus manatus. The sequence goes on along the minus strand of NW_004443948.1, from coordinate 21,421,655 downwards.
CTTTTTACGTTCCTTCAACAAAAATATCCAAAAGAAGCTTTAAATTCAAATGTATGATTCAGGAAATAGTAGATTCCTGAACATTTTAACAGGAAAAACGTTTAAATATCTTGATTTAGTGTTAAAATTTAGTGTATAAAGACACACACACATACACACACACAGTTGGCTTAAAAAATACCTATAATTTCTTTTTAAAAAAAAAAAAAAAACAAGAAACCAAACCCACTGCCGTTGAGTCAATTCTGATTCATAGTGACCCTACAGGACAGAGAAGAACTACCCCACAGGGTTTCTAATGCTGTAATCTTTACAGAAGCAGACTGCCACATCTTTCCTTCATGGAGCAGCTGACGGGTTTGAACCACTGACCTTTTGGTTACCAGCCAAGCACTTAACCACTGCACCATCAGGGCTCTTTTTTTTTTAAAAAGAAAGATCTATTACTTGGATAGTCATATACATAATAATGGCTGGAATGGAACCCTATTCACTTCAAATTGCATTCTCAGGAACGCAGAGAAATATTTAATGCTGTGTTTTCCTTCATATACAAGCATGTTGAAACAAACTAAAGCAGAGAACAACATGTTCGTATCATACAGAGAATCAGAACACTATGATTTTTGAAATGAAATATATTAATTCCCAAATATTAACTTAGTAAATTAATTGGTAATTAGAATATCAAAAAATAATTTATTAGTTCAATAATCAAATATTTATTCAACACATACAATGTGATATGCACTGTATTAAGTGATGTATTTAGCAGTGAATTAATTCCCTTGCCCTTCTGTCTTCTAGCGGAATTTGATAAATTATCTTCCTACAAGTTGGATTAAAATACATTTATGAACAGCAGAATTGGTAATAAAAATTTCAACTATAAAATTATCCCATTTACAAAACTGCATGGTGTTTTAATTATAATAAAACTTGACTTGTACTTTTGGAGACAATATATACACAGCTCTAAAAATTTGCTATTTCTGCAGTAAGATTTGTTCAAACAAGGCATCCTTCTTTTTGCGTGTGTGCAGTAGGAAGCCTGGGAGCTGGCAATTAACACAAATATGTTTCATGGTTAATCAACTTATCTAATTAATCAACTTAACTGATTGGAAAAGCTGACTTAGCATTTTTTGTATAAGAAACCACAATATAAAACAATTTTGTGTTATATAAAACTAACAACAACAAAAGTTTTACAGTTGTAAGGTCCATAAGGAAAATATCCACTTCACCTTCTTCCCAAAATCTAGCCAGAACTTCCAACCGACAATATAAAATATTTTCTTTCTTAAAGGAACAGAAAAGATTAAAACAGGGTAATTGTTAGGTAAACTGGGACGCCAGAACTCACTGCCTCTTTCTGATAAGGTTTTGGTGGCATCTTTGGGCTGAGACATAATATTTATAGATACACAACCCTGTGAAGAACTGCCTGAAGTACTTCTTCAGTATTTATTCCAACCAATCAAGTTGTTGCAGTCCAGTGGATTCCAACTTATAGTGACCCAATAGTACAGAGTAGAACTGCCCCATAGGGTTTTCAAGGATCGACTAGTGGATTCAAACTGCTGACATATTGGTTAATAGCAGAACTCCTAACCACTGTGCCACCAGGGCTCCTCAGTATTCATTAGGAGGGATTATCCTGACTGTAGTCACTTCCCTTTGATTTGCCGTCCATCTCTAGATACATTCAAACTTATCAGTGTCATTTTATTTTACTTGAAAATCGTTACTTTGTCTCTTGTCTATAATCCTCCCTGGAATATTCATAAACATTTGAGAAAAAGAAAAACAAATATAATTTTATAAAACTTTTCTAACAATGGATTTATAAGGCTTTTACTTGTTTAATTTTTAGTATTTATATTTTAATTTTAATGCCATCAAATTTTTTCCTAAAAATGGAGTAGTCAATATACCTTGATGACACATAAGTATAAATACTTACAGGCAAGTAGATTAAATAATTACAGATCTTGCCTGAAGCTTTCCCTCAGTCTATTTTTTGGTAGAGGATGGCTTCAATATTAGTGTGTCAATTTTGATCTACCTGGAAACAAAACTCAAATCCCAGTACAACAAACATCTTTAAAATACTCATCACTGGTTACTTAAGTATTTCTATTTCTCCATATTTCAAATGATAAAGCAATACCTGATAAAATGTTAATTAGACATATTTGAATCAGATGGGAATTGTATTCCACTGACTTAATCTTATATTAATTTCCTTTCTTACTTAAGATTTCTCTAGCATTTCAAAGTCCAGGCCTCATGGTGGTGACTACTGTTTTAAAAAGTATGTATACAGTCTTGATAATGTTTCTTGCACACTTCCTGAAGCTTCATTTTGGCTTAAATATTTTTGTCACGTTGTGGCCAAAATCAGATTATAACTTTTGGAGTACAGGGTTGATAATATACACTATAAGCTAGACTAGGGAGACTAATCAAATTGTTTCCTAAAGATAGAGTAGCCATGTACCTTAATAACACATTTTTTTTTTAAATCTATTCTTTATAATTTATTTATTTATTTTATTGTACTTCAAGTGAAGGCTTGCAGAACATATAGTTTCTCATGAAACAGAAGCACACATGTTGTTCTATGACAAAGGTTAACAACCCCACAACATATCAACCCTCTAACATCTCAACATTTTTTTTTGGTGAAAATACACATAGCCAAAGATACACCATTTCAA
>NW_004443948.1:21367251-21412217 GCF_000243295.1 Trichechus manatus latirostris | reverse complement strand
CACCAGAGCGGGTCGGTAATCAGTGCAGGGCAGGTTCCAGTAGGCCGTGCCTGTGCTGCTTGGTGGTGTGATGTCAAGCGCACGGTGCAGGTAGGCAGGATGCAGTGGGGAGATTGTTATGTGTGGAGCTAAGATGGATATGGGAGAGGGGAGAGAGGAGGGAGGAACAGGAGCCAAAAACATACAAACAAAAAAAAAAAAATGCTAGGGGAGCTTGCCGTTGGAGTGGAGAGATGAGAGACTATGAAATGGAGAAAAACAGAAAGGGGAGGCAGAAGAAAAGAAAAGAATGAATGAATAAGTATCAGGAAGGTTAAAGAACTGCAAAGTTCCCAGGAATCCCACCGGTGCAGCTATGAGGTCTGGGGAGGTCACTCTCAGATGTTGCAGTACAGCCTAGCTAGAAGGCGTAGAGGCATACAATGCCAGGTATTCAGGGAACAGAAAGAGAAGGAAGATATAGACAGATGAGAAATTGAACAATGAAGAAAGACAAAAAGGGAAAAAGAGGAAAAAGAAAACAAAAACAAACAAACAAAAAAATAAACAAGAAAGGCCCCCAAAGAAACAGGAAAAAAAAAAAAATCCAACGTAAAAAGAAATGCCCTCAGGGATCCCTCTGCACGTAGGTGGAAGCCGAACGGTCGTCTCCCTGCCACGCAGCTCAGCCTGGCCAGAAAGGGCTCCCAACTCAAGAAAAGGAAAAGAAAACAAGCAAACAATTCAAAACAAACAAACGAACAAAAGCCCCGGGATCCCGCCAGCATGGCAGCCCAAACCAGGAAGCAGCTCCACACTCAAACAGAGCTCAACCGCCCCTCAGGAAGAAGCAAAGGTGGCACATGGAGCCAGTTACTTGGGCGAAGGGAAGGGGAAGGGGAGAGAGATAAGTAAGAAGTCAAAAGAAGCAGGGGAAAAAAAGCAACTCTAGCCGCCAAGAAATAGCACTCAGAGAGCCAGCTAGTGCGGGCTGGTGTTTCTGGACAAGAGACTGTGTCCGTGGGAAGCAGAGGGGGCCGAGTGTGGGTGAAGAAGGGCAGAGAGTGGGAAAGCATATATCACAAATTACCAGAGCTCTGCAGGCCCTCAGGAAGAAGCAAAGATGGTACTTGAGTGAAAGGAGGGGGAGGTGGGGAGAGGCAAGGAAGAAATGAAAAGAAGCGGAAAAAAACACCAGCAGCCAACAAATGGCACTCAGACAGCCACTCGTTTGGGTTGTGGAATCCAAGCAGCCACTCTTTCCCGGTCAAGAGACTGTGGCCGCGGGAAGCAGAGGAGGCCAAGTCAGGGTGGAGAAGGGTGGGGCGTGGGAAAGTGTATATCACAAATTACCAGTTGTTTTGTCTCCCGCTGGAAGCTCTGTGAGGCTGCTTTCTCGTACCCCCCGTTTGTTGGTCTCCGATAAGAGTCCAAGACGGTGGATCTGCGCTGCATTAGCTGGTAGGGGACCTCTGCATGAATCTCTCCTCACTCTCCGTTCTCTGTCAGTTTTCTCACTCCATTTGGTGCTTGGCTGAGTTCTTTATCTCTTCATTTGATGTTTTAGGGTTTCAGGATTGTTGTATTCTCTGTTTGGCTTAGTTTTTCAGATCTTTGCTGTGGAGGGACGGCATGGTGCTTCTGCCTAGAGTGCCATTTTGCCAGAACCCATAACACATTTATTTTGTTTTATCCCCTTTATTAATTAAAATTTTTAATGATAGTCTTTGAAATTCAAGGATAATGGATACAGATAAAACATATTTGTTAGTAATATTCTGCACAATGAACATTATTATTCTACAGAAGAATTCACTAGTAATTGTTAAATAATAAAATGTCACTGATTACCTCAAAGATTTTCTAGGTCTTCTTTTTAGCTTCCTTCTTAGATAATGGAGCTCTTGTGGTGCAGTGGTTAAGAGCTTGGCTCCTAACCAAAAAGTCAATGGTTCAAATCCATCAGTTGCTCCTTACAGCAGAGGTATGATAAAAATTCAGGCCTCTTGACACTTAATTCTATATTTTTGCATGCCTATAAATCTAAAACCAAATCCATTTCCACTGAGTTGATTCCGATTCATTATGACCCTATGGGGCACCACAGAACTGCCCTATAGGATTTCCAAGGAGTAGCTGGTGGATTTGAACGGCTGGCTGTTTGGTTAACAGCCATAGCTCTCAACCACTGTGCCTCTACGGCTCCATAAATCTCAAAAGGTATTATAAAATAATTGCATACAAAATAATAATGCAATTGGAAAATAATTACACACAATTTCTTAGAAAAAAATGTATTTTTAATAACAAGGGTAACATTTTCAAAAGTAATTTCTTCAAGATTTGCAGATGAAAAAGGAAAAGAAAGGGAATAATAACTTTTCCCATTCCCTAAAACATTCCTCTAAAACTTACCTCAATTACTAAATGCACCAGCTTGGGCACTGTCTACATGACTACGAGGTAGGGCTGAATCTCACAGGAAATAAATGAGAAAAATAGTAAAGAAGGCAATTTAGTGAACAGGACTGAAAAGTGCATTCTGAAGCAGTTTTTTAACCTCCAAAAAACTAGGAGGAAATACAGCCTTCCACAAAAGAACTAAAATGTTTGTTCTCCATATTCCACTCCACATCAAACCCTAATTTCATTCATCATTCTCTTTGTACCCCATACCTCAGCCAGCTGCCGCTTTCACACAGAGGCAGAATTCTAGGTCTGTAAATTTCAGATATCCAGCCAGCTCTATAATGTAATATTTCCAGCAGCGCATGGGTGTCAACTCTTCACTTTGTTTGTTCGTTCTCTTTTATCATCAGTACAGTTCAGATGTCGACTTCACCAGCAGAAATTCAGATACCATGTGTTTAGTCCTGATAAAGGTTATCAATGTTTAATTACATTTTAAATTCATAACGGCAAGAAAGTATTAATGAATTGTGGTAAACGTTCTATGTGAAATCTGTAACGACTTGGTGCTGACAACGTTGTTGAATTTTATGACAAAGTTCCCAGATTGAAAATCAGCCATGTATGTCCATCAAATTCACACAGCCCTATACCTAATGCAACAAAGGTTAGTCATTTTTTAACATTTGCACAGGACTCCTTACTCTGCCATGGTTATCTTCCTGACCTTGGGCAAGTCACTTATCTTCTCTAGAACCTCAATTCCCTCTACCCTAAAATTAATGTGAACAAATTAGACTGCATGATTTCTGAAATTCCTCCCAAGTTGATTATCCTGCATTTCTGGGTTGATAAGACAGACACATTCCTTAGAAGAGTGTCATCAAATAGACATAAAATAGACATATAATACATGTTAATATTTAACATGAATGTGTTTGCTTTACTATTGATCTTAAATGTTTACAAACCAATTTGTATAAGTGATAATTTTGAGGATTAAGGAAAACAATCATATAGGAGATTTATGCCAGGCATGATGTCTATTAAAATTTGTTTTTCTATTATTGACAATTACATTTTCAATAAAGATCAGTGAAAAAATTTGCTCTGACTTTACTGCTTTTTTCAATGGTCATTTTATTAAAAAATTTGGACTCAAAAATTCTCATATTTATTGCTATTAATTAAATTTTAAGATCTGATTTATGTCTGATATCAAAGAATGGAGAATTAAATACTCTGCAGAAATTGTAATCTAATTTTTCATGGTTTTAATGCAATTAATAAAATTAAGAGTTTCTCCACTCCAAGATGATTCTTATTTTTGTAGCAGTTGCATTTTAAAAGTTTATTTGTTTTTTCTGAGAATTTATGTATTTGTTCAAAACTGATTAAACGTGTGAAGTACTATCTTCTTAAGTCAGTAATATCAAAATTATTTAAATGTTGCATGGCCCTGAGAAAATCATACATTCTAAATTTCTAATAGAAATATTGATAAACACATTTATCAGCCAACAAATGCTTATTGGACAACTCTATGAACTCTCACAATAAAAGTTGGTTAGTTTCTTAGCAAAGACATTAAAAAGTAATATAGACTGACTATATTCAAAGCTCAGGGACGATAAAAAGAACACTGATAAGACTCTAGAATCAAAATTTTGCTTTACAGTGAAGGACTTAATTTATTAATTCATGAATTTTAACATACTTATTCATGATATGTATACTGAATGTATTAGTTTCCTATAACTGCTGTAACAAAAATGCCACACATGGTTGTTGCTGTTATTAGGTGCCATCGAGTTGGTTACGACTCATAGTGACCCTATGCACAACAGAATGAAACATTGCCTAGTCCCGCACCATCTTCACAATCGTTGCTATGTTTGGGCCTGTTGTTGCAGCCACTGTATCAGTTCATCTAGTTGAAGGTCTTCCTATTTTTTGCTGACCCTGTACTTTATCAGGCATGATGTCCTTCTCCAGGGACTGTTCCCTTCTGATAACACGTCCAAAGTAAGTGAGATGAAGTCAGGCCATTCTCGCTTCCAGGGAGGAGTCTGGCTATACTTTTTCCAAGACAGATTTGTTCCTTCTTCTGGCAGTCCATGGTATACTGAATATTCTTTACCAACACCACAATTCAAAGACATAATTCTTCTTAGGTTTTCCTTATTCATTGCCTAGCTTTCGCACGTATCTCAGGCCATTGAAAATACCACTGCTTGGGTCAGGCTCACCTTACTCCTCAAAGTGACATCTTTGCTTTTTAACACTTTAAAGAGGTCTTTTGCAGCAGATTTGCCCAATGCAATATGTCGTTTGATTTCCTGACTGATGCTTTCATGGGCATTGCTTGTGGATCCAAGTAAAATGAAATCCTTGACAATTTACTATGCTTTCTCTGTTTATCATGATCTTGGTTATCAATCCATTTGTGAGGACTTTTGTTTTCTTTATGTTGAGGTGTTATCCATACTGAAGGTTGAAGTCTTTAATCTTCATCAGTAAGAGCTTCAAGTCGTCTTAACTTTCAGCAAGCAAGATTGTTTCATCTGCATATCTCACTTTGTTAATGAGTCTCCCTCCACTATCCTGATGGTGAGTTCTTCTTCATATAGTCCACTTGCTTGAGTTATTTGGTCACCATACACATTGAGTAAGTATGGTGAAAGGCTACAACCCTGACACACACCTTTCCTGATTTTAAGCCATGCATTATTTCCTTATTCTATTTGAATGACTGTCTCTTTGTTTATGTACAGGTTCCTCATGAGCACAATTTAGTGTTCTGGAATTCCCATTCTTTGCAATGTTATCCATAATTTGTTATGATCTGCATAGTAAAATACCTTTGCATAGTCAATAAAACAAGGTAAGCATCTTTCTGGAATTCTTTGCTTTCAGCCAAGATCCATCTGACATCAGCAGTGTCATCCCTCATTCCAAGTCCTCTTCTGAATCTGGCTTGAATTTCTCTCAGTTCCCTGTCAATGTACTGCTGCAATCATTTTTGAATTATCTTTAGCAAAATTTTACCTGTATGTGATATTAATGATATTGTTTGATAATTTCTGCATTCGGTTGGATCACCTTTCTTTGGAATGGGTACAAATATGGATCTCTTCCAGTCAGTTGGCCAAGTAGCTGTTTTCCAAATTTCTTGGCATAGACCAGTGAGTGCTTCCAGTCTTGCATATATTTGTTGAAACACTCAGTATTCTGTCAATTCCTGAAGACTTTTCTTTTTCTCACCAGTGTTCTCAGTACAGCTTGGACTTCTTCTTTCAGTACCATAGATTCTGGATCATATACTACCTACTGAAATGGCTGAACGTCAACCAACTTTTTTTGGTACAGTGATTCTGTGTATTCCTTCCATCTTCTTCTGATGCTTCCTATGTCGTTCAATATTTTACCCATAGAATCCTTCAAAATTGCAATTCAAGGCTTGACTTTATTCTTCAGCTTTTTCAGCTTGAGAAATGCCAAGCGTGTTCTTCCCTTTTGGTTTTCGAACTCCAGTTCTTTGCACATTTCTTCATAATACTTTACTTTGCCTTCTCGAGCAACTCTTTGAAATCTTCTGTTCAGCTCTTTTACTTCACCATTTCTTCCATTTGCTTTAGCTACTCTATGTTCAAGAGCAACTTTCACGGTCCCTTCTAACATCCATTTTGGTCTTTTCTTTCTTCCTGTCTTTTTAATGACCTACTGCTTTCTTCATGTATGATGTCTTTGATGTCATGCCACAACTCATCTGTTCTTAGATCATTAGTGCGTCAAATCTATTCTTGTGATGGTCTCCAAATTCAAGTGTGATATATTCAAGTCTGTACTTTGGCTCTCGTGGACTTGTTTTAATTTTCTTCAGCTTCAACTTAAACCTGCACATAAGCAATTCGTGGTCTGTTCTGCAGTCGGCCCCTGGCCTTGTTCTGACTGATCATATTCAGTTTCTCCATTGTCTCTTTCCACAGATGGAGTTGATTTGATTCCTTTGTATTTCATCTGGCTGGGTTCACGTGTACAGTTGCCGTTTACGTTGCTGAAAAAAAGGTATTTGCAGTGAAGAAGTCACTGGTCTTGCAAAATTCAGTCATGCAATCTCCGACATCGTTTCTGTCACCAAGACCATATTTTCCAACTACCAATCCTCTTTGTCTCCACCTTTTGCATTCCAATCACCAGTAATTATCAATGCATCCTGATTGCATGTTTGATCAATTTCAGACTGCAGAAGTTGGTAAAAAACTTCAATTTCTTCATCTTTGGCCTTAGTGGCTGGTGAGTAAATTTAAATAATATTCATATTAACTGGTCTTCCTTGTAGGGGTATGGATATTATCCTGTCACCGACAGCACTGTACTTCAGGACAGATTTTGAAATTTTTTTTTTGACGATGAATGCAGTGCTATTCCTCTTCCATTTGTCATTCCTGGCATAGTAGACCATATGATTATCTGATTCAAATGGCCAATACTAGTCCATTTTAGCTCACTAATGCCTAGGATATTAATGTTAATGCATTCTATTTCATTTTTTGATGATTTCCAATTTTCCCAGATTTATACTTCATACATTCCACATTCCAATTATTAATGGATGTTTGCAGCTATTTCTTCTCATTTTGAGTCATGCCATATCAACAAGGGAAGGTCCTGAAAGCTTGAATCCATCCACATCATTCAGGCTGACTCTACTTTGAGGAGGCAGCTGTTCCCCAGTCATATTTTGAGTGCCTTCCAACCTGAGGGGCTCATCTTCTGGCACTATATCAGACAATGTTCTGCTGCTATTCATAAGGTTTTCACTGGTTAATTCTTTTCAGAAATAGACGACAGGCCCTTCTTCCTAGTCTATCCTAGTTAGGAAGCCCAATTGAGCTCACAGTTTAGGAAGCTAGAAGTTCAAATTCAGGGCACCAGTTCTAGCATAAGACTTTCTCTCTCTGTAGGTTCTAGAGGAAGGTCTTTGTCTCTTCTGAGCATCTCCTCCTGGGAGATCTTCATGTGGCTTGACATCTATTTTCCCCATCTCTGCTTTTCTCTCCTGCTTCTCTTTTATATCTCAAAAGACTTAAAACACACCCAACACTAATCCTGTCTCATTAACACAACAAAGACAATTCATTCCCAAATGGGATTATAACCACAGGCATAAAGGTTAGGATTTACAACACTTATTTTGGGGGGTCACAATTCAATCCACAACAGTGTGCAAACAATGAATGCAAATTATTCCCAAGTCATGACCATAAGTGGTGTCTCAACATATGGCAGTAACATAGGGTTTGGCTTAATTGGCAGTGCCCCACCAGGCTATAAATAACTTGGGTAGATTTTTGAATGTATCAAATTAAACTCTTAATAACGAATTTTATTATCCAAGTCACTCTGGGTTTTCTTAGTCATGCAAATGGAAGCATTACTAAAACCCAAACCTGTTGCTGTTGAGTCCATTCTGACTCATAGCCACACTATAGGACGTGGTAGAACTGCCCCATATGGCTTCTAAAGCTGTAATCTTTACAAAAGCAGACTGCCATATCTTTCTACCATAGAGCAGCTAGTGGGTTCCAACAGCCGGCCTTTCTGTTAACAGCTGAATGCTTTAACCACCATGCCACCAGGGACCCTTGGATGCATTGCTAAGTGAGTTTTATTGATGGGTATAGTCCCCTCCCCTAAAATGAAAATTTAGGATCAATTTCCACACAGGTCTTATTAGAGAATAGGACATTTGAGTATTATTGTTTTATTTTAGAGATAAAGCAATTTTCTTAGTATAAAACAATAAACTACAATAAAGAGGAATTAAGTCCTTCAGGAAATGAATTAGGTTCATACCTAAAACACATTTAAAACATTGAACTTACAGGAAATTAACTAGAAGAAACAATCTGCATTCTCATTCTCACCTCAATTACTAGATTAGAATACAAAGGTATGGGAATTAGGTCATGGAGATTATTTTTAAATTAAAAAAAATCAAAAAACTAGAATAGGCAAAAGATGGCTTTTATGAGCTGTCATCTATATTCTATTGGTGGAATGGAAAAGTGCCTTTGTGCTTTCAGAATTCTGAAGTTAAGTCACTAGGAATTCATAAGCAATGAATTGGAAGAAACTGCCTTGGGCTAACTGCCAGTGCTGTGTTAAAGCTAATAGAGTTTTACACTAAGTACCTGATGAAGCTTGTTTAAGTAATGGATTTTCCTTTAGGCCTGAGATACTTTCCCTCTATAGGGGAAAAACTGAGGAATGGATGGGAAAAGAGAGAAGAAAGATTTGAAAAACTCATGAGCAAAAAACGAAGTAAAATCTTTGATAAATGGAAGCAAATTGATATGTTATTTTGGTTTCCTTATCAATAATGTAGAGTGACTTTATTTATGTTGTAAAAGGCCAATTGCATTGTGTTGTATTATATTAATTCCATATGGACATTTATGATTTTACAAATTATGATTTACTCAAAACATTATTTTTTTTATTATTTTATAAAGTGATCTAATATTTTTCTTCTAAAATATTACTACTTTCTTCTAAATGTCTTATTGGATGATTTAAGACTCTCCTTTTCCTCTATATATTAATCATTTAACAATCAGACATATTTTGAATAAACATTATAAATAATTGTTGATAAAGTTCATAATTACATATGATACGTTAATTTTTTTACTCATAAATTTAAATGTTGTCTATCTAGATTAAAAATATTTTCTTTACTATATAACCAAAAGGTCAGCAGTTCAAATCCACCAGCCATTCCTTGGAAATCCTATGGAGCTGTTCTACTCTGTCCTATATGGTCGCTGTGAGTCGGAATCCACTCGATGGCATCAGGTTTTCTTTGGTTTTTTATATCTGATGAAGCTATTCTTATTAATTATGGCTTAAGTGTTGAATCTCATATTCCACATACAGCTTATTGTTATATAAATCATAAGTTCACCCACATTTATTAAGAGAGCAAAGGGACAATTAACAGAATGGTGAAAGATATGTGTAATTCATATCCTAAAGGGCACATATATTCGCACACACATGACTTCATCCCACAACCCCCCTATATGTGGGAAGATTCACAACCAATTGTATCAACTGGGCATTAAAGCACACTTTAAATTCTTAATCTGATACATGACACATGTCCCACAGACATATATAAAAATTCCTACAAATGCACACAAAAAAAGATCTTTGCCCCCCCCACAAAAAAGGTAAAATACTTCAACAAAACTTCAGAAGAAAGAATATCAAAACGACTAATGAAATATGAAAATGTATCCAATGTAATCAACAACGAAATAGATATTAAACTACAATGATGGGTGCCAGCAGCTCAGGTGGCAGGTGGAGCTGCAGCGGCCAGGCAGCCCAGCTTCTGGAAGGCTCTCTGAGTCTCTGTGGTTCGCAGGCACCCCACATGCGCCCTTCCCACCACAAGATGCCAAAGAAAAATTTCAGCTTGGTCCTGGGTGGGTGAAGGAAGAGCCCAAGAGGAGATAGTGAAGTTGTCAGCTAAACCTCCTCCTGCAAAAGTGGAAATGAAGCCCAAAAAGGCAGCAGGGAAGGAGAAATCTTCCAACAAAAAAGTGCAAACAAAAGGGAAAAGGGGAGGGAAGAGAAAACAGGCTGAAGTGGCTGACCAAGACACTGAAGATTTACCTGAAGAAAATGGAGAAACCTAAAACAAGAATCCCAGGAGAGTCCAGCCTCTGATGAAGCCAGAGAGAGAGAAGCCAAGTCTGATTAACGTTTTTAAAGAAAACCTCTCCCTCGCCGTGACTCTCCCAGTCAGAACTGTGTGCATTCTGTACCATCTTTGGTCACGGTAGTCCAGTTTTCCTAATAACTTTGTTATGTGCTGTGAAAGGTCGAAAATTTGAGTGTGTAGTGTGTGCGATATTAAATTGTGAATCAGTGGGATTTATCATGTAACAGCTTATCAACAATTGAAGATGCTGATACTTGATATCCTCTTATGGAAAATTTGCCTCCAAATTTAAAGCTGGAAAGTAGCTGCGATATAGAAAAGAATTATAACTACACAACTTTTTCAGTTTTTGGTATGTACATTAAGAACTAAGAATTGTGTACAAAATGTTCATGATGTCTCTGTAGTGATCCTCAAAACAACCGATAAAATATCAATTATGAAAAAAACCCTACAATCATATACTACCATTATCTACACACAAAAATGTCTAAAAATAAGACTCATAATACTAAATCTGGACAAGAATATGGAGAAATTGGAACCCTAATATGCTTCTGCTGGGAACCTAAATTTGTGCAAATAATTTTAGAAACTATGTGACTATATTTGTGGCTGCAACAGTATATAGACAGGGAACAGCCAGAAATTCAGTCTGGATTCAGAAGAGAACATGGAACCAGGGATATCATTGCTGATGTTAGATGGATCCTAGCTGAAAGGAGAGAATATCATAAAGATGTTTACCTGTGTTTATTGACTATGCTAAGGCATTCAACTGTGTGGACCATAACAAATTATGGATAACATTGCCAAGAACAGGAATTCCAGAACACTTAATTGTGCTCATGAGAAACCTGCACATAGACCAAGAGGCAGTTGTTCAAACAGAACAAGGAGATAGTGAGTGGTTTGAAGTCAGGAAAGTTGTGTGTCAGGGTTGTATCCTTTCACCATACCTATTCAATCTGTATACTTAGCAAATAATCCAAGAAGCTTGACTATATGAAGAAGATTGGGGCATCAGGATTGGAGGAAGATTCATTAACAACCTGTATTATGCAGATGACACAACCTTGCTTGCTGAAAGTGAAGGGGACTTGAAACACTTACTGATGCAGACCAAGACCACAGCCTTCAGTACAGATTACACCTCAACATAAAGAAAACAAAAATCCTCACAACTGGACCAATAAGCAACATCATGATAAACAGAAAAGATTGAAGTTGTCAAGGATTTCATTTTACTTGGATCCACAATCAACACACATGAAAGCAGCAGTCAAGAAATCAAAAGATGCATTACATCGGGCAAGTCTGCAACAGTTTAAAGTGTTGAAAAGCAAAGATGTCACCTTGAAGACTAAGGTTTGCCTGACCCAAGCCATGGTATTTTCAATAGCATCATATGCAGGCGAAAGCTGGACAATGAATAAGGAAGACTGAAGAAGAACTGATGCTTTTGCATTGTGGTATTGACGAAGAATATTGAATATATCATGGACTGCCAGAAGAACGAACAAATCTGTCTTGGAAGAAGTACAACCAGAATGCTCATTAGAAGCAAAGTTGGCGAGACTACGTCTTACATACTTTAGACATGTTATCAGGAGGAATCAGTCCCTGGAGAAGGACATCATGCTTGGGAAAGTACAGGGTCAGCAAAAAAGAGGAAGACCCTCAGCAAGATGGATTGACACAGTGGCTGCAACAATGGACTCAAGCATAACAACGATTGTGAGCATCCCACAGGACTGAGCAATGTTTTGTTCTGTAGTACACAGGGTCACTATGAGTAGGAACTGACTTGACAGCACCTAACAACAACAACAACAACAACAATGTGGCTGTATCTACTCCGACCCCCCAAGTGTGTCAGAGTAGAACTGTGCTCCACAGTGTTTTCAATGACTGATGTTTTGGAAGTAGATTGACAGGATATGGTACAATGAATCACTTTTAATGGTCTTTTAACTCCCACAAAATGACTGGCTGGACCACAATCTCTCAAGAGATTTGTTTGTCAATTATGATACAAATTGAGTGACTTGCAGTCTATGAGGGGATTGGTCAATTGTAGTCCTGCTGGGAGAGCCATGCCTTGAAATTGACAAGGAATTTGCTTATATAAGGGTCAATCCCACAGTGATTCAGGGGGACCTCATATTACCATCAAAAAGAGTCTGAAGTGGAGTGCATCCTTTGGAACCGGAGTCCCTGCTCTGAGAACTTCCTAGACCCAAGAGAGAGAGCTGTAATGCTGAAGATGGCACAAGATGGTGAGACAGAGTGGCAGCAAATGCAGAAAGGTCCAGAGGCAGAGAAAGAGAGACAGCTTTGAGGGGCTTGTTGGCCCATGGTGAGAGAGAGCTGGGACCTTTTGTACAGGAGGTTGCTGGCAGAACAGGATGCCTCTGAGCAGGAGGTTTGCATGGAGCTAAAAGAGCTATGACACTTGTCTGTGCAAGGCAGAGGTCTAAGTGTGTCCTGTGCTGGGGTTACATGCTCCTCATCCCTCTTGGACAGTTTGGCAGAAGCCACGCAGGCCCTCAGGCAGTGGAGGCCTGGATAGCATGGCAGGCCCAGGTAGTGTGGTGGGAGCCAGCAAAAGAGACTGAGAAGGGCCCAGCAGTAGAGACTCAGGAGAGCCTGTGTAGGGGTCTTCCTGCCTTGAGGCAATGCCCAGAGAGGATCAGCATCAGAACAGAAGCCTTGGGAACCATGCATGCCCTCCGGACAACATGTGGTAGTGAGGAGGCAGCTGTGACATGAACACAGCATCTGGCCTGAAACATGGTGTTCCTGCCCAGCAACATAAGCAGGGACATGAGTATTTGGGGGAAAGGTAGGCATTTTCCCTTTGAGATCTGTTGTTACCGTTTACTGTTTGCTTTCTATAGATAATAATGGCTTTCACTTTACCAATACTCTGTAAGTGTCTCGTGTATCTGGCTTGATCACAGATGAATGTAGCACCCATGGAATGGTTGATGCCAGTGGGTGTATGTTCCCCATTCCTAGCAGTCTAATGGCTGCTTGGAAGTTTGAGGCACAGCCTGTCTCCAAGTGCAATGTAGATAGGCAGACAGGAAAACACAGGACTTTCTTCTAAGGTGGCCGGGTAGACTTAAACCTCCAACCTTTCAATTAGCGACTGAGTGCAATAACTGTTTGCAGGACCCAAAATCTCCTACTAAAGCTGTATATTTGCATCCCGTATGACCCAGCATTTACTCTCCTAGGTATTATCAGGAATGCATATACACATTCACTAAAAGTTATGTTATAAGAGTTTCTATTTAAAATAGTCCCAAACTGGAATTTACTCAGATGCTCATCAATAGTAGAAAGAATAAATTAATTGTGGCATATTCATGCAACGCAATTCTATACACCACTATTTACCACTACAGGAAATAATATGTATGAATCTAACAAGTATACTATTAAGTAAAAGAAGTTAGATACAAAGGCATGTATACTGTATGGTTCCATTTATATGAAATCTAAAAATAGGAAATATTAATTTATGGCATTGAGGTCCTGGTGGCACAGTGGTTAAGAGCTCAGTTGCTAACCAAAAGGTCAGCAGTTTGAATCCACCAGACGCTCCTTGGAAACCCTATGGGGCAGTTCTGCTCTGTCCTATAGGTCACTACAAGTCAGAATCGACTCAACGGCAACAGGCTTTCATCTACGGCATTAGAAGTTAGGAGACTGACTATGTTGTTTGGGTGGGATAGTGAATGGAAAGCTGTCCGCGGTGTGCTTCAGGTTGCTGGTTCTGGTGGCTGAACTGCATTTCTCAGAATTCCCTTTCCTATGTGTTTTTGGTTAGGGTGGACAACAAGTAATATTTTCACATGAGATTTGGAGGTATAATTGAAGCAGTAGCCATTTTGTTTTTTACCCTTGTAAATTCAGGCAACCACTTTTGCAACTCGGATATGTTACTGCTTATCTTCTGGCTCACCTCATTGCTGTGGGTAGCAGCTGATCTGCAACTGCTCCACCTCCCCTGAATTGCTCTTCAGCTTTCTCAGTTCCTAGGTCAACTGGGTATTTAGCTGCATGAGGAAGGATGTTAACTTCTGCAAGACACACTCAGCATGAAGGCCGGAGGGTGTGAGAACTGACTCATAATTCTGTCCACCTGGGTGGGTTCCAGATCATGCTTGTTGGTTCAGCCTGCCTTGGATCTCACCCACTTTATATCCATCTTCCCTTTTGACTGCCTTTCTTGCCAAGCTCCAACATCAGGTATGAACGTAGGAACCTTAAATAGAGACTATTTAACCAGCTCCCGTAATTGTGAAAGGTCAAATCCCTGTAACAAATTACCTAATATTTCTGATTGAACCTTGACTGATGCACTAGTCAGTTTGTTTCTTGGCTAGCATGTTTGTTACGCAAGTGTGTTTGATTTTTGAAAATACATTAAGATATATATATATGATTTATATATTTTCTTGATTTACAGTACACTTTAATAATGAATTATTTATTATTCAGGAAAAACACTAGCCTTCAAAATTATTCATTTCTGTAAGTCCACAAAAAATAAAAGGTATACCTGAAAAAATGTTGTCATCAAATATTCTTTAGTTGATCATGAGAGCTGCATAATTCTATTTATAGAACAAAATGCTTGCATTCTTTCTCTTTCCATCATCTATCTATATATCTATATATGTCTTTATAGTTACATACATGTTCACTGAATGAAATTACTGAAATCACTATAGTTTGAGTATAGCTTTTGTAACTTAATTTTTATTTTCAGAATTAACACCTACAATTTAGCAAATGGAGCTGAAAAAATTAATAAATACAAAATTAATACAACTTCTTAAATAAGCAAGTCTTAAGATCGTCTTGAGGTCAGCAATAGAGAATGTAAACCCCTGGGAGGCAGTATTATTATTCCAGGAGTAAGGGTACCAAGGGGCTACAAGAGTACGAGCAAATAGAGAAAGGAAAGGTGTGGAAAAGCAGGGACCCATCTACAAAAGAAACTGACCACGTTTACAGAGCTTGCCTGTGATGTGGACAATAATTTCTAAAATGGTCCTCGTAGCCTGAGAGGTTTCTTTCAAGAAATAAAAATCATAAAGTTTCAATCTGTGTATTTATTTTTTTAGAAGATTTCAGGGGTAGTTAATGCTTGAAGTCATACAAGTAACTTAGAAAGAAAATAAGGAAAATGAAAAAGAAAATAAGGGAGAGGAAGGACAGGATCTCATGAGAACATTAACCCTCCCCTAATCAAAACAACAAACAAACCTCATTGCTGTCGAATCAGTTCTGACTCACCGTGACCTCGTATGTTACAAAGTGGAACTGAGCTCCATAGTGTTTTCTTGGCTGTAGTCTTTACGGAAGCAGATCACCAGGCATTTCTTCTGTGACACCGCTGGATGGGTGGGTCTGAACTGCCAACCTTTAGGTTATTAGTCAAGCACAAACTGTTTGTGCCACGCAGGAACCTATATAAGAACATTAGACAAAGAATATTTTGTCAATCAAAGAATCATCAACCCAGAGAATAGAATGGGAGGCTTGGAAGCATGGCCTACTGGAGAAAAATTCTAGCAGGAAGCTAATATTTCATGGAGTCACTACTATGTGCCAAGTAGTTTATATAAGTTACCTCTTTGACACTTGCAATTTCCTCAGAATGAAATTGCCTTCCCCATACACATAATCTGTACTTTACAATCATGGGAATAGAGGTTCAGATACATTGAATAACCAAATTAGTGTTAGAAATATAGAAAGTACTGGAATCCAGATTAATGTAATTATAAGGATCATGTTCTTTCTGTTATAGTACATTACCTTCACGACTCCCAGTAAGTTTCAAAGCTAGTGCCCACAGACAGTATTAAATAGAAAACCCAAGTAAAGTCTTATAGGATGGCTGTGGAATGGGTTAGGCTTTTGGTTTTGGTAACAGGAGGAATTATGGGGTGGGGGGAATCTCTTATAGATGAGAGATTTGTAAAGAGAGAGGTCTCTACAATTCCCTTGTCTCTTTCCTGCATTGGCTACTGTTTAATGAAAATCTAACATCTGGAATCTGAATCACAGCTGACTTTTTGTAATCATGAGAGGCAAGCCTTCAAGGATGTCAGAGAGGCAGAATGGAAGTCCTGTGTTCTGGATAACATTGCTGAGCCATCAAAACAACTTCAGGAGAATCCACTTCTGGACATCTTATTAAATGAATTATACAAATTTTATGGCTTAAGGCAGGATATTTTTATATTCAGTATTTGTTTCACTGTTTTATTACTTACAACAAATGCAGTCTAACTCCTATAATTTCCAAATCTGCATTTATAAAACGTATTTTAAAAACATAGAAGTTGTAAAAGGTCTATTTAATTCTTCAGTTAACAGACTATAAGCATGACAAAATAACAATTAAAAATAGTCAATAAGATCCAACAGTATGCTCATGACTTCAGGGTAGAATCAGTAATGGCATCAGTAGGGAATTACCTTCTGTTAAAAATAATCAAAACTCACCTGAATTTCAACATAAGGTTTATTCTGAGAAATGCTATATGCATATAGGAAGGTCATTTTGATTACAGAAAAAAGCAAATGGCTCAAAGAAGTTAGGTACAATGAGGGTTATAAAGAGAATCCCCCAAAAACAAACCCACTGCCCTCAAGTCAATTCAGACTCACAGCAACCCTATAGGACAGAGTAGAACTTCTCCATAGGGTTTGTAAGGCTGTAAATCTTCATGGAAGCAGACTGCCACATCTTTCTCCAGCTGCGGCTGGTGGATTCAAATGGCCGACCTTCAGGTTAACAGCCAACTACCGAACAACCAAGGCTTCTTATAAAGAAAAAACCCAAAATCCAAACCCATTGCTGTGGAATTGATTCCGACTCATAGCGACCCTATAAAAAGAGAAGGGAGAAGTATAAAAAATCAGCTATTGGCTAATCTTAACGTGATTGATTGAACCCTGCCTTCCCCCTTTACTGAGATTAACTGATATCTGTTTACTTCTGGCCTGGCTGCTAATAATTTTGTCGTCTACCCACTGTCGGAATTGACTCAACAGCAACGGGTTTGGTTGGAGCCCTGGTGGCCTAGTGACTACGAGCTTGGCTGCTAACCAAAACGTCAGCAGTTCAAACCCATCATCTGCTCCTTGGAAACCGTATGGGGCAGTTCTACTCTGTCCTATAGGTTTGCTATGAGTTGGAATCGACACGACGGCAACAGGTTTGGTTTTTGGTTTTTTTCTTATGCCATAAAATGCATGTAAAAATCAAAAAGCAAAAGGGATATACTAGGATTAAAAAAAAATAATAATCGAAGTGAAGGAGCAGGCATATCCCAGAAGATATGCAAATACTAGTACTTGTATTAAGATATGTTCATTGTCATCAATCATCAAAGAAATGGAATAATAGGAATTACTAACAGTACCATATCTTGTTTCCCCTGCTACATGTTTAAATAATTATATCATTGAAAAGCTGCAGTAGAAGCAGCCCTCTAATATCCTGCTAGAGTGGTTGTAAACGGAAATGCATTTTCTGGGGGGCAATTTTGCAATACCCCAGAGTCTTAAAATATTTTACAAGTAATAGTTCTTCTACAAATGCTTCTTCAGGGAGATTTGTACAGAATTTATATACCAACATGTCCACTAACAGAAGCTCATATAAGTACAGTTTGGCACATTTATGTACTTAATATGTGTCTTAAATGCATTTTATAGATCATTAGTAATATTTGTGTTTATTAAATAAAGTTTAAAAATTGGATATGACTTTTTTTATTTTTTGATAAATGTTGGCAATATTTGAAGTTTGTATATCTCTACAAATTGAGAGAGAAAGGAGAGAAGAGACAAGGTCAGCCAGCAAGCTTAGTAGTGCAAAAAATCTAATTTAATTTTTTTTTAACTCAGCTTAATTTCTAACTCAAAACCCTGTACTCCACAGGAGCAGTCCTACTGATGGTTCATCCTGTGCTCACAATCTTAGAGTCTAGAGTGCCGATTTCTGCTGCTTCCGCCACTTTCTGTTGCGTTCAATGATAGGAGAGACCTACAAGCATGGCCCTGAGATGGTTCTACTTTGCCTAATGGCTGTCTAAAGAGGCTAGACCACACAAACCAGAACTATGTCCCTGGGCACCAAAACAGTTACATCCCATAAAGAGACAGAAAATAGACAAGAGTCAGTGATTAATTGCTCGGTTTCCTTTTCCTCCTCTTCCACCCCCCATGAACTGTTTTGAGATGCTGTAGTTTCCAGCAGCCTTTTAGGAGATGCTCCCATGTGTAACAACAAACAGTTATATTTTGACGTTTAGCTGTGATCAGCTTGGTAATGTATCACTTTGTATTTGCTCTCTCTTCTTTCCTATCTCATTCCCTTTCCTCCTCATTCTTGTTTCCTTGGAAATTTACCCTGCCAATAACATGTTAGCATACAAGCTTGCTTTTTGCCTCTGATTCCATTTTTTTGTGGAATCTAGAGAGTGTCTATGCTAAAAGTCTTGCTGCTTTTCCCATACAGCAGTGGAGTGTGGGATGTGCAAATATTCCTCTTTTCTCCCTTTTCCCCCAGACACTTGCTTTATACATCTATTTCCTCTTCTCTCTCTGGGACCTAGGCCTTTTACTCAAAAGACAGGATTTCTGTTTACCAGTTGATGCAATGAACAAAGGGCTGCCAATCTGCTTGAATAAAGGAAAGGAGAAGGAAGTAAAACAATTACTAATATATCCTTTTTTTTCCCTGCTACAAACATAAACAAACCGAGACAGATAAGGGTAAAGAAATAGCATTAAAAGTAAAAGAAAATACAGTAATTTTACAGTAGTTTCCTCTAGTTAACCCACCAAAAAAACCAAACTTGTTTCTGTCGAATCAGTTCCGACTCATAGTGACTCTACAGAACAGAGTAGAACAGCTCTCTCTATAGGGTTTCCATGGCTCTCATCTTTATGGAGAGCCCTGGTGGCGCAGTGGTTAAGAGCTCAGGCTGCTAAATAAAAGGTTGGCAGTTCACAATCCACCAGCTGCTCCTTGGAAACCCTATGGGGCATCTCTACTCTGTCCGATAGGGTTGCTATGAGTCGGCATCGACTCAACGACAACAGGGTAACATTTATGGAAGCAAACTGCCACATATTTCTCCCAAGCAACAGCTGGTGGATTTGAACCACTGACCTTTCAGTTAGCAGCTGAACACTTAAAAAATATGGAGCATCTCACGAATTTGCGTGTTATCCTCTAAATAGTAGGGTAGAAGTCAATTTTCTTGTATTTTATATGTTCTCAATTACCGGCTTTACAAATATTATTAATGTACCTGTGTATATATTTATGTATCAAATATTTAACAACAATTAGAAAATCTCTATCACTGATTTTGCTGTATTATAAGGGAGGTGCTGTTGGGGAAAGAAAGAAAATCATACAGAGTCCTAACATAAAGAAAATTAGCATGAAATGGGAGGCGTACATAGAATTATATGCAAAACAATAAAGAATGAATAAAGCTTTGATAGAAGGGTGAGAAAAAGGAAAGTGCTAGTGCATAGAGTGATAAACCTTAAATATATACTGGTTCCCACATTTAACCTTAGACGAGTTACTTATTTCCTTGTAGCAGAGTATCTGTTAAAATAGAGATTAAATTGGTTGTTCATTCACTGAAGTACTTACAATAAAGCCAGTCTCTCTGATGTCACTCAAAACAAACACCAATTTAGAGCAGATTGTGTGCCCTGGAAAGAATCATTTAGTGACCTTCTTTTGTTTATGTGTATATTTGGCCAGGGGGCATCTCAATGCCTTCCCAGAAAATGGCGTACTATAAATTTTCTAGTGTTGGTTGCAAAGACAAATCCTGGAACGCATCATTGTGTTTTCAGAGCTCCTCTCTGAAGAGTGTCATGGAGCCCCTAAAATTATAAGACACTTGACCAAAGTAAAATGCTGCTCCAGAGTCTGGTCTCATATCTCATCTTAACATCTGCTTCTTGTTGACAGATTGTTAATGTTTTACACAGATCCAACCCTGTCACTAAGGAACCAGCTCTATCACTGAGGAATTATTTTTCTCTGAGGTTAAGCTAAACAATGTCTGCGGGGATCTTGACTCAAATGGTAATGGAAATCCATTGCGTAAAATGTCCTAAAGATATTTTAACAGTATGTTCTCACGTGCTTTGTAACCATCCTGTGACCATCTAATGACCCCTCCCCAGCACAAACTTCTGCCATTATGCTCTGTACAATTATGCTGTGTGTCCAACCCCTAAAAGCCAGCTGTAACAACCTAATCAATCTTAGGAAGCCTTCTCCCTTTGCTAAGCCCTGCCTTCCCCCCAGCTGATTGCTGATCCACCAATGGTAGCTGTACCCTGTTAGTTCCTGATTCTGCCCTGTATCTGTGAGAAGGCATCCGCCATTCCTCGGAGTCAGTTGTTTTCGCTGGCTGAGGTATCCAAGTCTCCCCATTCAAATGACCGTGGGTTTTAATAGATCCTTTGTTTTGTTTTTAAAGAGTCTGAGTGTTTTACCCAACAACAGGAGACAGTGCATTAGTGTGCATGAGGTTAAAGTGCCCCAAATGGAGCGCTCACTGGGAGAGATAAACAGTTTGGCCTTTGGCTTAGACTCAGCTCAAGGGCCTGAGTCTTCAGGGATGGAGGTTGTTTTGGTTGTAACTTGTTTGGGGCAAGCTCTGAGGGCTTTTCCTGATCCATCTGCCCTATCTAAGACAAAATAACTGACAGGTCAACTAAAAACACATTATCGTTGGAGCTGAAACATGGGGCACTGCATAGAAAAGAAAAAAAATCAAATCCCAGTTCTCTGACAGCAGCTGCATAGGAAATTAAGTACCACTTCTCTGCCATTTCCGTTCTGACCCCAGAATACCACTTCATCCTGACCGTAAACACTCCGAGCTCAGTCACACCTCTCAAGTTAAATGGCACAATCTGCCAGACAGACAAATCTGCCCAAGACTTCAGACTTCATGCACAAGCTTGGAATTTCATGATACCATCGTTTCTCACTCAATGGCTAGAAATTTGAGATTTTCCCATTGCCCCTTTAGAACACTATCCATAAGCTTGGGAGTCCCCAGGCCCCCCTCACTTCTGACCCATTGGCTCCCATTACTCCTTTGAGTTCTCTAATTCACTAGAACAACTCACATAACTCACAGATAGCACTATATGTACAGTTAAAGTTTCATTACAGCAAAAAAGGAAGCAAATGAAGAGAATGAATAGGGTAAGGTCCAGGACGTTCTCCAGTGCAGAGCTTCCATAACCCAGAAAGGGACACGCTACTCTCCTCCCACGTTGTCTTTCACCAACCAGAAAGCCCATGGAATTACATATCCAGTCTTTGACTGGGGCTTCATTATGTAGCCAGGGTTGATTGAATCAGTCCACCTCCCCTGAGGTCAGCTGATACCATGAGGTAATCTTTATGGCCTGGCCAGCCCTACCTGAGTCACCTCATCAGCATAAACCCTCAAGAGTGACCTGGAGGCCTTATTAAAGACACTTAAATCAATGGGAAAATTCCTAGGTTTTAGAGGTTATCTCAGGAACTAAAGACAAGGATCAAATGTTTTTGGTCAAGTTAATGCAAACCACACAGGCAAAGTGAGATAACAAACTCAGAAGTTCATATCAGCAAGGGTTATCACTGCAGCACATCCAGCCCTTGAACAGTCCAGAACTACCATCAATAGCAACGGTGAAATGATTAGGCTCTTCTGTTCATCTGGACTTGACATTAGGACCTTAGTAGTGTCCCCAACTTACCCATGAGGAATGGGAAGTAGATTTCAAGAGGGAAGTTCTGGAATTCCTGCCAATAGGAAAGATAATTATGACTTTTCTGAATGGTTAAGGAGAAAAAGAAATAATAGCATAGAAGTTACCATCTGTAAACCATGACTTAACAGAGCAAGTCATATTAAATATATTTACAAAGTTTATACAGTAGAACCTGTGAGAGCTGGAACTTGACAGGATTGCCTTGTTTTTCCAGGTCTTACAAATTTTCTGCCTTTGACAGGATACAGTCTTACCACTTTTTCTTCCCTTGTTTTAGTGAAAAATATTTGAGTTTTCCTTCTCTGACAGGTTTCCACCTTACAGAGGTTCTGGTGTTTGCAGGTATTGTCTTAATTTTTTTGTTCTTCTCTCACTTATCCACACAACATCTAAAACAAAATTTTTTCTTGTAATAGATTTAATAGTTACAGAATGAAATATTTGATAAATTTTATAATACAAATTTTAAAAAGAAATAGATATTAATTGTAAAAACACTTGATAATATGGAAAATATAAAACAAAACAAAACATCGCCATTAAGTCAATTATGACTCATAGTTATTCTATAGTAAGACAGAGGTTCCCAGGCCGTGGAAAATTCCACGGTCTCAAGCAGCTTGCTTGGCATACCCCGTAGCTTTGCATTAGAATCCCAGTTCCTTCACTTGGCTAGCCCTGTAGATTTGAAAAAGAATCCTGGTAATGCATGAAGTTATATGTAAACCCCATTGTACTTGCATAGTATGATTAAGAATGTTGCTGACGTAACTTGTATGAACTTCCTACTTGTAAACTCCTTAAAAGTAACCTTTCTCCTGCAGGACTGCCTGTTTCCTTTCCTTGCACAACTAAATAAAAGTGCCTTTCCACTCTCCCACCTCAATCATTTGTTTATTGTCTGATATGGGTCACACCGAGCAGAACCTGAGGTTTCCACCCGGTGACAATAGGACAGAGTAGAACTGCCCCATAAGGTTTCCAAGGTTGTAAATCTTTATAGGACCAGATTGCCACATCTTTCTGCAACAGAGTGGCTGGTGGGTTTGAACCACCAATCTTTTGATTAGCAGCCAAGTATTTTAACCACTGCACCATCAGGGCTCCTTGAAAAAATATATAGTGATAGCAAAAATCACTTGTTATCTCCTTATCAGATAATAATTCCTGGTAATATTTTCTGTATTTTCATTGTCATTTTACTCATTTTATTTTTACTTAAGAACTCTTCCAGACAGAGAATTAAAATCTCATTGCATCTATTTGCAACTCATATAATCAACCATTTTATGCTTGAAGAAAACAACTGATTGACTGTGGATTATCTATATTTCCTATTTTGCTTATAAGTAGGTTGTTTGGAGTCAGTCTAATCTAGGATAAACTTCTGACTTAACTATTTATGAGCTAAGTGAGAATATACAAGTTACTTTGCCTCCTTTATCCTCAGTTTCATTATTTGCATATTTCGAAAAAGTAAGATTTGATAGATTGCTGTAAGGAGGAAATCATAAAATATATATAAATCACCTTGCAAAGTACTTGGAATATGTTAAACATTCATAGATGGATCTCAGATGGGTGCATGTATTTGCAAAAGAGTAGCTTTAATCAGAGTAGCATCAGTGAGGATTCAGGTATTATATAATAGGGATACCTTAACATGACAACTCTCAGTATCATTATTTTTATCTATTTGCTCTGTACTGTCCTCTTCTACCAGGAGTTCCACGTTACTGAGAAGTGGTGATTTTGGATTGATATATACTTACTAGACTGTGAGCGCAATGAAAGCAGAGATTATGTCTATTTTCCTTAGCACTGTAATTGGAATACATGACAATGTTAAACACTTCGGTATTCAATGAATAACTAGTGAGTAATTAATAAGTTGCCTAGTGTCTTACCATTAATGTGTCAGAATAGAGATGTGCAAATTTCCTTAAAGTGATATTCCATTTAAAATTCTTTCCACTGTAAGTGCTTAATGACATTACTTGTTCTACTTTTTATTAATATGACCTTGTGAAAAAATAAAATCTTTATCAAAATAATTTGACCAGTCTTAAAAAAAATAAAGAAAACAAGTATATAGACACATTTGCTGATGCTCACCCAAGTATTTTCCAATGAAGGACAGAAACTTAGTGATACGAGTATTTGACTATTCAGGTGCTATATCCAAATTTATCCCTAATGTGGAAACTGATGAAGAAGTTGCAATCTTTGGGCAAACCATTTTGTCACTGAGACTGATTTTGCACTGTAAATGACTCAACTGGCTAATAATTTTTCTTTATATTTTTGTTTGATCTTTAGAGAGACAATGTCCGAATTATATGAATTTCAAAATATTTTAATCACTGTACCAATTATTCTAACTGTAAACTAATACATTGGCATTCCTGCTTAATACATATTTCATACAATATTGATTAATATGAATTTTCCCCTTAGAAAATAATTGATCCTCAATGTTGATAAAATTATGTATATAATCCTGTGCGACTAAAGATCAAATATGGGAAACTGGTAAAGCCATTTATGTACTAAATGTTTTTATTTAAAATTTTTTGTGAGATTTCTTTGCTGATCTTTTCTTTAAAATAACCATGTGTTATCAGAGAGAACTGAATTTTTCTAAAAGTAACTTTCTGTAGTACTTTACATACTTTGTCATACACAAATAAATTCGTTTACATAGATTAATCTAGTTTATCAAATTAAAATACCTGTAGAAATTAAATAATGTGGATTACATAAAAAGACAAAGTAAGGAACTAATCTTAGAGAAACCTGAGATAATCCAGGGAGCATGTAAAATTTAGACAATTCTAATTAGTATTTTTAACACTTTTTTTTTTTTTGTCCTTAAAATGTGTCTTTAAACACTGTTGATGTTTAAAGACATCAACATCTCGAGTTCTTAAAAATTCTTCAAGGAAAGAACTATGGACTCTACTTTTCAGATGAAAGCAGGCAAACAGGAAAAATAACTGGTTTAAATTCTTAGAACTATTAAGGGGCAGACCAAAATCTAATCTCATATTTTTCACAATCTGAACCTTATTCAACTTTGTGCTTCCATATCAACGGATGCTATCACGTCATATGTAAATATGATCTGAGACTTTTGCTCTCTCTTTTGCCCCCCCCGGTTGGTTTGTGGATATTATATTGGCCCCTGATACACTCATCTTAGATCATGAGATGCAAACCTTTTGGTAAAGATGAAACAACAGGACAAAAAGAGCCTGGGTCTCATTAACCATGGAGTTGGCATATAGCTATTGTAGGTTTTTTCTGTTTGTTTTTTGGTATCTATTTATTTTTAAGATCAGGCTACTAGTTAAAGAGAAATAAGCTTCTGTCTTTGTTAATTTTTTATTTTTTACTTCCATTTTGACCATTGTTATAGCAGGTAAACCTGCACCATAAGTAAGTGATATTATTAGGAAACTGGGTGACAGGAATAATGACATATGTTTTTTCTAACAACAAGAAACAAAAACAATCAGAAACATCAGGAAAAATGTGCACGAACCATTGTACAAATATAAAGCAAACTGAAATACAGACAGATTTTGAAAATTATAGTGAATATAAAAGGGGGATCTGTTCTTGACAATCAGAACCTTTTACTCTTTACATCAAAGAGCACATTTGAATTACAAAGGATTGTGTTTGCTTCTCTGCTGATCAAATCACACTATTTATTTCTGCAATAAGTACCATGTTCATAAACATTTTATGCTCTCCTTGCTTTTAGTTTCTAGAATTAACCTATAAATACAGTATGTGAAGAATATGTTAACTTATTTATGTAAAAGTTATACACCTTGTGGGGAGCAATGGGTCATTTTGGTGTGGACTTTCTCACCATGGTTTTGTAACTCCTACCCAAGTGATTGGGTGGGACTGTGCAAATAGGGTAATTGTGGCCCACCAAAGGGATTGGTCAGTTTTGCCATCCCTCTGAGCTTGAAATGAGCCATCCCAGAGGCGAGAAGGAGAGGATCCCACCACTTCCAAGGAAGAACAGCCAGAGTATGTCCCTTGGACCTGGGATCCCCTGTGCTGAGAAGCTCCTGGAACCAGGAGACAGAGAGAGAGAGAACTTGAGAAGCGGTGGCAGAGAAACTACGACAGGATATGGCATGATGGGCTTCGCAGACCATGCAGCAAGAAAACTTGAGTGCCTTTGGACAGGAGGCTTGTTGGTGGGGTAAGCGGCCTCTGAGCACTTATAGGGAAAGCTAAAAGAGTTTTGTAACACTTGTCCCAGCAAGGCAGAGGTGGAGGGCCAGAGAGGCATGCCTGTGAGCATGGCTGAGAAGAGCCTGTCCTGAAGGAAGAACTGAGTATTCCTGAACCTGAATTGTAACCTGTTACTTCCCTAAAAAGCCCCATGATCGTGAGTATTGTCTGTGAGTTCTGTGCGGCCACTGCAAAGAATTAACAAACCCAGCAGAGAAGTAGAGAGTGCCATGGAAGGGACAGTTGGTGTCAGAACTGGTAAAGACGGAGGAGAGAGGAGACATGTCGGACCTCTGCATCATAGGAATCAACCTTGGGCTGTTGATCTAGATTCTCCTTCCCCTTCATGAAGTTAGTGGAGGTTAGATGCCGACCTCACACCATTTTTACACCTTGCCAATATAAAAATTAAAAAACAAACAAAAAAAGCTAGAAAAATTTAAAACATACTGGAGGATACTAATGACTGAGGGAAGTTTGAGTGCAAATTTCTTCATCTTACTTACAAAAAAGCTAAGATACACTGTTTGAAGTTTATTTTTCAAAAATAAAAAGCATAAATATTTTATGTAAAAAATTAAAACAATGAATACAAAAAATAAGAAAGAATTTTCAGAAATGTTTAAGGTGAATACAATTTATTTATAATTATTTTGCATAGTAGGGAGGTTACCGAACTGGTCTAAAGTTGTTAAATCATGAAATGGAGTTAATGTCTATAATACAAAGTTATGCAGGGAATCTTCAGGTGCAATAGTAAACAGAAAAAGTTAAAATTTGCCCCACTTTCGTAGCATTTTTTATTATGTACATGTGTTTATGTAGGAGACATTCCATGCTTTCAGTTGCTTCAGCTGATAAGAGGTCTCTGCCTACGTGCAGTGCGGTATGTTTACCTGGGATCTATTTCCCTGATTTTGAAAGATTATTGTAACTCACCTACAGTCGTTCAATCAAGTTAACCAAACCAATAATGGCTTCTGTTTAGAGTAAGCAGAACAATTTTATTATATGTCAGCTCTAGAATTTCCCAAACTTAAATGTTGAGATAAATAGCTCAATTCTATAAAATAATGCTTTTCATTATGTGAGTGATATTAATTAAATATTAACAGTTTCTGCACCGTTAGTAATGGTAAATAATGATACATGTTCTTGTAGCCACACATAACAGTTACAAAATGGTGATATTTCGGTGATTGCACAATATCTGAGGTGAACGATGTCAATTATTTCTATTCTCTGGGAGATGATTTTCAAGTAGACCTAAACTACTGTGATGATATATCTTTTTTGGACTTTTATTGAAGTACGGAGCCCTGGTTGCCCAGTAGTTAAGAGTTCCTTGGAAACCCTATGGGACAGTTCTACTCTATCTTATAGGGTCGCTGTGAGTTGGAATCAATTCAACAGCAACAGATTTGGCTTTTACAGGTTTTATTGAAATACATTGTGCTACAGAGAAGTGAATGTATACTAAATGTATTGCTTGATGAATTTCACTCAATATTTCAGAAGGAAAGTGTGGTAAGACTTATAGTGGTTGTTGACTTTCACAATAGTTATATTTCTCTAGCCACCATCGGTAAATATCATAAAAGTGAGATTTCTAAAATTACAAATTTCAAGATATGATAGAAAACATAAAATAGACAGGTGTGTCACACACAAATAAGCTATTTACATTTTTTATTAAATTCCATGGAAAAATGATTGGACAAATTATTGTAACCTTGAAAACTGAGCTTCTTAAAGGATAAATTAGGACTGTAGAGATTTATGTTAAAAAGTTAAGTGTTCGTTTTTTCTGGTTGGAGTGGGAGCATTGAGAAGGTGAATGAATACCAATCTCTCGTATCTGGGAACCTGTTCATATAATGGCATGTCAGACAGCAAAAAATAAAAAGACCAATTTAAGCAAGTTTCAAAACCTCTCAAAGTATATATTTTTCAGTGTTGTAAGATGGAAAGTTAGAAAGAAAACAGCGAAGAAAAATTGCATGTGACACTGAGGATGGGGAGTAGGTGGCAATCTGTGTGGGCAGGGGAACAAGAAAAGAAAACCAATACTTATCACCCTCAGCCTTTGAAATTTTGAAGTAGGCTGGCCATTTACTTGTTCTGCTAACATAAAAATTTTATTTACAGTAAGGAAGTGTGTTCAGACCAGACATAAAATAGGACATTTTTTTGAATCATTTCTTCATGGATTAGAAAAAGCAAAATGTAAATCAACGTTTGCTTTTGAAGTTTACAAAGAGATGAACAAAAGTGTTATGATATGTAAAAACATATTGTTTTTCTTTTTGTTATGAAAAATTAGGGAAAAATTAAGGGAAAATCTGTTTCTTCAACAAGTGATACTATATTCTCATATTCCTGAAGTATACAATGAAAAATGATAAAACCTGAAGCAGCTATAAATCTTCGGGCAAAGAGGTCGTTTCTCCGCCGCAAACTTATCTTTGAGATCCGTATTCATGGGACTGACAACATGTATCAGCAAACCAAATGGCTTAACCTAATGGTTTTATTGCCATTTATATCTGCAGTACCAAACTCAAAACAAACCCAGTGCTATTGCGTCAATTCCTACTCATAGCTTCCCAATGTGTTACAGAACAGAACTGTCCCGTAAGGCGTATTTGACAGTAATATATAGGATCACTATGGGTTGGAATCGACTCGACAGCAATGGAAGCAAATTGCCAAGCCTTTCTTCTGGAGCACTGCTGTGTGGGTTTGAACCCATAACATTTAGGTTAATAGGCAAGTGTAAAAAATTTGCGCCATCCAGAAGCCTATAGCTACGGCACATTTTCTAATTTCCCTACAGTGTTATACTAACTGGTAGTGAGTATACATTCCCACAACAAACAATATCTTTTATAGGAGAAAATGTTTGTATTTTGTAGGTGTTGGTTGTGTTAAACTAGAAATAATTCATTGTAAAAAAAATGAATAGAGAGTTTCTTAATGATAATACTAGGTGTATTCTAAACAGAAATGATATCTAATTTCTTGACCATGATACATACTTAAATATTAGATGTTGATGTTAGATGACATGCCACCTTATGGACATTAGAACGAAACAATGCCCAGTCCTGTACCATCCTCACAATTGTTGCTATGTTTGAGCCCACTGTTGCAGCCACTGTGTTAATCTATCTGGTCAAGGGTCTTCCTCTCTTTCGAAGACCCTCTAATTTACCCAGCATGATGTCCTTCTCCAGGTCCTGTTCCCTCCTGATAACATGTCCAAAATATGTGAGATGACATCTTGCCATCCTCCCTTCCAAGGAGTATTCTTGCTGTGCTTCTTTCAACACAAATTTTACGTTCTTCTGGCAGCCGATGGTATATTCAATAGTCTTCACCAACACCATAATTGAAAGATATCAATTCTTCTTTGGTCTACCTTATTCACTGTCTGGCTTTTGCATGCCTATGAGGTGATTGAAAACACCATGGCTTGGGTGAGGTTCACCTTAGTCCTCAAGATGACATCTTTGCTTTTTGACACTTTAAAGAGGTCTTTTGCAGCTGATTTGCCCAATGCAATAGGTCATTTGATTTCTTGACTGCTGCTTCCATGAGTATTGATGGTGGATCCAAGTGAAATGAAATCCTTGACAACTTCAGTTTTTTCTCTATTTATCATGATCTTACTTATTAGTACATTTGTGAGAATTTTTGTTTTCTTTGTTAAGGTGCAATCCATACTGAAAGCTGTAGTCTTTGATCTTCGTCTGTTAGTGCTTCAAGTTCTCTTTAATTTCAGCAAACAAGGTTGTGTCATCTGCATATTGACAGTTGTTAATGAGTCTTCCTCCAATCCTGATGTCCCGTTCTTCTTCATATAGTCCAGCTTCTTAGATTATTTGTTCAATACAGATTGAATATACGTGTAGACAGGATACAGAAATGATTTAATCCTCACTTACAGAAGGGGAATAAAACAAAACCAAACCCACTGCTGTCAAGTTGATTCTGACTCATAGGGACCCTGTAGAACAGATTAGAACTGCCCCATAAGATTTTCAAGTCCATAAATCTTTATGAAAGCAGATTGTCACATCTTTCTCCCACAGAGCATCTGGTGGGTTCAAATTGCTGACTTTACGGTTAGCAGCTGTACGCTTAACCATTGCCCCACCAGGGGTCCTCAGAAGGGGATACCTCACCAGTAGTAGCTTAAATGTACTTTGCTTAAGATTTGCACAGTACTCTATTACACGAGTGGATAAACCATAGCCCTCTGGACAAATTTGGCTTAGCACTTGTTTTTGTAAATAAACTTTTATTGAAACATAGCCACACCCACATGTTTATGTAATGTCTATGGCTGATTTCCCACTAAAATGACAGAGCTGAGAAGTTGCAATGTATGGCCAACAAATTCTAAAATATTTCATTCCTGGCCCTTTGCCTAGAACGTTTGCCAGCTTCTGCTTTAATAGGTAATACTCTTTTTATCAGATACTATATTTAAAATTTCGAGTATATAGACGTGATTCTCATTTACTATAACGAGTATTTCGGAAAATTGCATCTCCCCATTCTGTAATTATTATGTGTACTTACCCATTGAAGACACAAAACTGACAATAAAGAGGGACATATGGCTTATGCTTTCTCTCTTTTGCCAAATGTAGTGATATGAGAAACCTTGTTTCAGAGAATTTAATATTGTATTTTTCATCATAAACAAGTCCAGCTAGAAGTTCTATTTACTAAGCCCTCAATAAATTTTAGAGCATAGAGCAGTAGCTAAGAATTCCTAATACTGGTTCCTTGGGTGTGAGAAAGCAATAAATATTAACCCTCTAAAATGTAAGTGCCAAATGCTGTCAAACTATAATCGGCTTAATTAGCTTTCAGCAATCGGTATTTTTGTTGTTGTTGTTGTATTACCGGTCATGTTTATTAATAAAGAATGAACAAATCATATTAAATTTTAAAATATGATTAAGTATGAAATGATATGATAAATTAATTTTTAGAGCTAGTGATGAATGCTAAAAAATGTGTTCAAGCATTTTA
Organism: Trichechus manatus latirostris; assembly: GCF_000243295.1. NCBI lineage: Eukaryota > Metazoa > Chordata > Mammalia > Sirenia > Trichechidae > Trichechus > Trichechus manatus. The sequence goes on along the minus strand of NW_004443948.1, from coordinate 21,380,944 downwards.
GTTTCAAATCCATGACAATATATAACAATATAGAACTTTGAAATTTCTTCTTAACAGATTTTAATTATTGATGCCTTTGAATTACGGGGTTAGTGAAGAATACTGAATATACTATGGACTGCCAGGAGAATGAGGAAATTTGTCTTGGAAGAAGTACAGCCAGAGCGCTCTTTGGAAGGGAGGATGGTGAGACTTTATCTTATGTACTTTGGACACGTTATCAGGAGGGATTCATCCCTGGAGAAGGACATCATGCTTGGTAAAGTATGGTAAAGCGTCAGTGAAAGAGAGGAAGCCTCTTAACAATACAGATTGACACAGTGACGGCAACAATGGGCTCAAATATAGCAATGATTGTGAGGATGGCACAGGACCAGGCAGTGTTTTGTTCTGTTGTACATAGGGTTACTAAGAGTTGGAACTGATTTAACAGTACTTAACCACAACAACAAGAATTTAATTTTTTAAAGTGAAAAAAAGTTTGTTCCATAATATTGTGGAGAATATATTATGTACATTAAATAAAATTAATGACATTTTGTTAAACTGATGCTGTAAAAAAATTTTAAGCAATATATTCATATAAACTGATTAAAAAACAGATCATGCATGATTATTTGACTGCTGTTGAAATAGTGTTTAAAATTCTACTGTCATGAATACTTTCTGTTACATTGAATTATGAGGGTTACTTTTTCTAAATGTAGTTATAGTTTCTGAAGAATCTCTTTTTTAACTTTATATTATATATAGTGCAAATATCATAAAAGTAGAAATTTTTAGAAGAATTTTTACCTGATTGTGATTCACAGAACTTCTAGATTCTTTGAGTTGATGTTTTTATCCGTTTTGGATATTCTTGGTCATTATCTTTTTGTATATTGCTTTTTTTTTTTTCATTCTATCTCATTCTTTCTCAGGAAATGTATTATACAATGAAATCTGTGAGAACTGGAACTCAGTGGGGCTGCCTTGTTTTTCCAAGTTTAGAAAGTTTTCCACTTTGACAGGGTACAGTCTTACCACTTTGATATCACTCATTCTAGTGGAAAATATTTGAGTTTTCCTTCTCTGACAAGTTTCCACCTTACATAGGTTCTGGCTTTCACAGATTTTACTGTACCTACAGTAGAACTTCAAGTCTACGTGCTTGTCATACTCCTTAATTTTATTTTTAAAAATATCTTTCTCCTTTCTGTGTGTTTTTCCCCCACTTGCAAAAAAAAAAAAAAATTCTGGTGATCCTTCTTTCAGTTTGCTATTTCCATATACTGTAGGGTCTAATCTGTTTTAACTATCCATTGTGTCAGTTATTTCAGATACTGTATTTTTCAATTTTACAACATATATTTGATTCTTATATACACATACCAATTATTTGCTAAATTCATTCTTCTAACTTTTCTGTCCACTTTCTGCTCTGGTTTCTTTAGCATATTAATCATAGATATTTTGATATCTTTAGCAGCTAACTTCAATATCTACATCTTTTTTCCTTACTCATGGTCATATTTTTTTAAGTCTAGTAGTTTTCTGTTGTATTCTGGACATTGTGAATAAAGGAACTGTCTAGGACCTAGATGTTCTTATCTTGCAGAAGAGACATTTCTCTTTTTTCTCTGTGAAGCAGGAAGGATGAACAGCTGATCACCTTAATCCAATTGGGGATTAAACATGGTCAGAATAAGGCTGCAGTGTCAATATGTCTCAGTCAGCTGTTTCTTGTGCATGGTCCTCCCAGGTTTTTGATAGATAGTTGGTGAGGATAGGCTCATTAACCTTGCAAGACAATGGGTGACCTCTGTCTTTCTTTGGTTTTCAGATTAGCTCTTCAGTCTTCTGAACCACTTAGCTTCAAAACATGGCAAATAATTTAAGGATAGAATTGTGGCATTCCTACATTTCTTAAATAAATACTAACTTAAAAGTTGGAAGTACAGTAAAATGAACCATTATATTTTTCCTGAAGCATTTGAAAATAAGTTGCAGACCTGATGGCTGTTAATCCCCTAATATTAAAAGATATTCATATATATAACAATCACAGGATTATCAAACACACACACGCAGAAATTACATTGGTACATTATCATTATGCAGTCCACATACTTCAATCTAGTTTGACTATTATCACGATAATGTCTTGTTGACAAAGGAATTCAATTTATAATCATGACATTGTCTTTGGTTTTTATGCCTTTTTAGCCTCCTTCACTGTAAGAGAGTTCCTTAACCTTTTACTAATTTCCATGACCTTAATACTTCTGAAGATTACAGGCTGACTATCTTGTACAATAAAAACCCATTGCCGTCGAGTCGATTTCGATTCATAGAGACCGTGTAGGACAGAGCAGAATTGCCCCATATGGTTTCCAAGGAGCAACTGGTGGGTTCGAACTGTCGACCTCTTGGTTAGCAGCCGTCGCTCTTAAACCACTGTGCCACCAGTGCTCCATTTTGTATAATAGCCCTTAATTTTTTTTTTTTAGAAAATCTCTCATTAATGCCTCTTCATGAGTACATTCATGCTGTGCATCTCTGCATGAATATTCAAGATGTTGTCATTAGTTGTCATTGAGTTGTCTCTGACTCATGACCACTCCATGTACAAAAGAACAATACATTGCCCAACCCTGTGCCATCTTCACAATCATTGGTATGCTCCAGTCCATTGCTCTAGCTACTGTATATGTTGAGTACTTTCCAAACTAGGGGCTCATCTTCAAGCACTATATTGGACCATATTTTGTTGTGATCCATAGGGTTTTCATTGGTTAATTTTCAGAAATAGATCGCCAGACCTTTCCTTCTAATCTGTTTTAGTCTGAAAATTGCTGAAAACTATAATCCATGAGTGACCCTGTTGTTATTTGGAATATTAGTTGCAAAGCTTCCAGCATGATAGTAACCCGCAAGCCACCACAGTATGACAAACTGACAGATGGTGGTGGAAATATCCAGGAAGGATCTTAAATTCTTCTGAATGCATTCTAACAGGTGGTATACAGTTTCCATTTTTTCCATTAATGATAATGTTCACTTTGATCACTAGACTAAGGTAGTGCCTACTAGGCTTCTGCAGTGTGAGGTTACCATTTTCCTTTTGAAATTAATAATTATTTTCTATGAGAAAACAGTTTGAAACTCTAAATACCAGTTTTATTATACAAAATTTATTTTTCATTTATTTATATCTGCACAGACACATGGTTTTTTATTTTATTCAGTGGTATGCAATCTGTTACTTCAATTATTTATTTTGAGACACAAATTGGCCTCAGTTTGGCCCATGGTAGCCTTTCCAAAAAGGAGCCCTTGTGGCACAACAGTTAAGTGCTCAGCTGTTAACCAAAATGTTGGTGGTTCGAACCCACCCAGAGACTCTATGGGAAAAAGACCTGGCGATCTGCTTTCAAAAAGGTAAACAGCCTAGAAAACCCATTGGGGCAATTCTACTCTGTCACATGGGGTCACTAAGGGTTGGAATCAACTTGACGGCACCCAACAACAATAATAGCTTTTACAAGCTTGTTTTTATATCCTTTAAACATATTCCTGTAATTCTTTTAGCTCATCTTTACTTTGAAGCACAAAAATATGTTCCCCGTGTCGTCTTGTACTTTTCCTGTACCAGGTGCAGTGGTTTAAGAGCTTGGCTGCTAACCAAAAAGGTCAGCAGTTCGAAACCCTATGGAGTAGTTCTAATCTTTCCTCCAGGGTCACTATGAGTCAGAATCGATGGGGTTGTTCCTTGGTTTGGCTTGAAATCAGTCATTTCTCCATGGACTCTTCCTTGGAAAATAATATATAGAAGCTAAGGTACAGGCAGCAGGTGCTTTCAGTATTATTAGATTGTTGTTGCTCACAGGCTCTTTTAGGAGACAGAGTTAAAGAATATGTGTATTTGTGTGTGCTACAAATCTGCACCAATATCTCTAATTGAGTATTTATTGCATATAAAACATTGTTGTTCTAAAATCTCACATGTGTACCGGTCAAAACTTGCAATCACTTAAGCAAAATATTTGGATTAAGTTTTATTCAGTTCAAAATAGAAAAATAACAAAAATTGATACAAAGCATACAAAATTCAGTGAGAAGGTACTGATGTTTCATATTTCTATTTTTTTAAGCATAGCTCTTAAATACATGGGAGCTTAAATATATGCATATAAATGTGAATTGTTAGTTATTATTTAGTTATTTTTTGCAGATTTTATTTGTATATTCTTGCTCACAAAGAATCAGTAAATTATATGATGCTTAACTCATTTTGTAATGGATTAGTGTAACAAGACTCAAAAACTAAATATATACAATGATAGAAAACTACAGCATCAATTGTTTTTGTATGTTTTCATCATTTGAAGCTGCTCCCACTTTGCTTGTTTGAGAAAATGAACAATTTTATGTATTGTTTGTTTCATTTTACATAGATCTTGTGTTCAATGAAGTAATTGATTATTATTTTCTTCTACTACTCTCTGTATTTCTTTAACAACAGAGCCGATGTTTTAAAACTATAATTATATCTTGTTTGATTTAAGTAAAGCATTCTGAATGCAGTTTTCATTTCTTCCCTTGGGGAACAAAGAAAAGACAAAGATGTGATGATAAAATTTCCAGTGCTATTGTATCGGTTGTTTAAGTTTAACATTCTGTCTCATCATGATTTTATACATCATAGTGTTTCCAAATATCAAAAAGAATATTGGTAATTATTTCATTATTTTTAATTTTAAGAATCTATTCAAACCACGCGTCAGTCAGTTTGCCATACTGTGGTGCCTAGCATGTTGCTGTGAGATACTTGAAGCTATGCCACCAGTATTTCAAATCCAACAGGGTCACCCATGGTGGACAGATTTCAGCGGAGCTTCCAGACTAAGACAGACTAGGAAGAAGGAGCTGGCGGTCTACTTCTGAAAAAATCGGCCAGTGAAAACCTTATGAATAGCAGTGGAACATTGATATACCGCCAGAAGATGATTCCTTTAGATTGGGAGGCACTCAAAATACAACTGGGAAAGAGCTGCCTTCTCAGAGTAGGAGTAAACCAAAACCAAAGCTGTTGCCATCCAGTCAATTCTGATTTTTAGCGACCCTATATGGCAAAGTAGAACTGTCCCATAGGGTTTCCAAGGAGTGGCTGGTGGATTTGAATTGCCAAACTTTTAATTACCAAATGAGTACATTATGATATGGATGGAAACAAGCTTTTGAGAAATTCATTTGCTGATGTGGCATGACTCAAAATGAGAAGAAACAGCTGCAAACATCCATTAATAATCAGAAAGTGGAATGTTTGAAGTATGAATCTAGGACAATTTGAAATTGTCAAAAAATGAAATGGAATACACAGTGTCTTAGTCATCTAGTGCTGCTATAACAGAAACGCCACAAGTGGATGGTTTTAACGAAGAGAAGTTTATTTCCTCTCGGTCAAAGTAGGCTAAAAGTCCAAACTCAGGGCATCAGCTCCAGGGGAAGGCTTCTTCTCTCTGTTGACCTTCTTCTCTTCAGTGTTTCCACAGACTAGGAGCTTCTCCGTGCAGGGACCCCGGTCCAAAGGACGCATTCTGCTCCTGGCACTGTTTTCTTGATGGTATGAGGTCCCCAACTCTCTGCTTGCTTCCCTTTCCTTTTATCTTTTGAGAGATAAAAGGTGGTGCAGGCCACACCCCAGGGAAACTCCCTTCATATTGCATCAGGGACTTGACCTGGGTAAAGGTGGTGTTACAATCCCACCCTAATCCTCTTTAACATAAAATTACAATCACAAAATGGAGGCCAACCACACAATTCTGGGAATCATGGCCCAGCAAAATTGATACACACATTTTTGGGGGGACATAATTCAATCCATGACACATAGTGAGCTGAAATGGACTGGAATTGGCCATTTTGAATCAGACAATCATTTGGTCTACTCTGCCAGGAATGACAAATTGAAGAGAAATGGTGTCACATTTATTGTCAAAAAGAACATCTCAAGATCTATCCTGAAGTACAACATTGTCGGTGATAGGACAATATTCATACATCTACAAGGAAGAGCAGTAAACACCACCGTTATTCAACTTACCTACCAATCACTAATGTCAAAGATGAGGAAATTAAAGCTTTTTATGAACTTTTGCAATCTGAAACCGATCAAAAATGCAATTAAGGTGCATTGATAATTACTGGTGATTGGAATGCGAAAGTTGGAAACAAAGAAGAAAGAGCTGTAGTAGGAAAATATGGCCTTGGTGACAGAAACGACTCCAGAGATCGCATGATAGAATTTTGCAAGACCAGTGATTTCTTCACTGCAAATAACTTTTTTCAAAACTTAATAGTGACTAAACCCGTGGACTTCACCAGAAGGAAAACACAGGAATCAAATTGACTACATCTGTGGAAAGAGATGATATAAAAGCTCTATTTCATCAGTCAGAACAATGCCTGGGCCAACTGTGGAACAGATCATCAATTACTCATATGCAAGTTCAAGCTGAAGCTGAATAAAATCAGAACAAGTTCACAAGAACAAAAATATGATCTTGACTATATCTCACTTGAATTTAGAGACTGTCTCGAACAAATTTGACTCACTGAACACTAATGAGAAGTTGTGGAATAACATCAAGGACATCATACATGAAGAAAGTAAGAGGTCATTAAAAAGACAGGACAGAAAGAAAGAAAAGACCAAAATGGAGACTCTGAAACACATTCTTGAACACCAAGTACCTAAAGTGAAAGGAAGAAATGTTGAAGTAAAAGAGCCAAACAGAAGATTTCAAAGGGTTGCTTGAGAGAACATAGTAAAATATTATAATGACATATGCAAAGACCTGGAGTTAGGAAACCAAAAGGGAAGAACACGCTCAGCATTTCTCAAGTTGAAAACCAAATTAAAAATTCAAGCCATGATTTGCAATATTGAAGGATTCTACAGGGAAAAATATTAAACGACGCAGGAAGCATCAAAAGGAATATACAAAGTCACTATACTGAAAAGAACTGGTCAGCGTTAAACCATTTCAGGAGGCAGCATATGATCAGGAACCAATGATACTGACAGAAGAAGTTCAAGCTGCACTGAAGGCACTAGCAAAAAACAAGGCTCCAGGAACTGACGGAACGCCAATTGAGATGTTTCAGCAATGGATGCAGCACTGGAGGTGCTCACTGGTCTACGCCAAGAAATTTGGAAAACAGCTACCTGGCCACCTGACTGGAAGAGATCCATATTTGTACCCATTCCAAAGAAAGGGTGATCTAACCAAATGCAGAAATTATTGAACAATATCATTAATATCACACTTAAGTAAAATTTTGCTGAAGATCATTCAAAAGCAGCTACATCAGTACATCAACAGGGACTGCCAGAAATTCAGGCCGGATTCAGAAGAGGACGTGGAACCAGGCATATCATTGCTGATGTCAGATGGATCCTGGCTGAAAGCGGAGAATACCAGAAAGATGTTTACCTATGTTTTATTGACTATGCAAAGGCATTCGACTGTGTGAATCATAAGAAATAACGGAACGTTGTGAAGAATGGGAATTCCAGAACACTTAATTGTGCTCATGAGGGACCTGTACATAGAGCAAGAGGTAGTCATTCAAACACAAGGGGATACTGCATAGTTTACAGTCAGGAAAGGTGTGTGTCAGGGTTGTATTCTTTCACCATACTTGTTCAATCTGTATGCTGAGCAAATAATTCGAGAAGCTGGACTATATGAAGAGGAACAGGGCATCAGGTTGGAGGAAGACTCATTAACAACCTGGGATATGCAGATGACACAACCTAGCTTGCTGAAAGTGAAGAGGACTTGAAACACTTACTGATGAAGATCAAAGACTCCAGCCTTCGGTATGGATTATACCTCAATCTAAAGAAAACAAAAGTCTTCACAACTGGATCAATAAGCGACATCATGATAAACAGAGAAAAGATTGAAGTTGTCAAGGATTTCATTTTACTTAGATCCACAATCAACACCCATGGAATCAGCAGTCAAGAAATCAAATGACACATTGCTTTCGGCAAATCGTCTTCAAAAGACCTCTTTACAGTGTTAAAAAGCAAAGATGTCACCTTGAAGACTAAGGTGCGCCTGACCCAAGTGTTTTCAGTCACTTCATACGCATGTGAAAGTCAGACAGTGACTAAGGAAGACAGAAGAAGAATTGATGCCTTTGAGTTGTGTTGGAGAAGAATATTGAATATACCATGGACTGCCAAAAGAACGAGCAAATTTGTCTTGGAAGACATACAGCCAAAATGCTCCTTAGAAGTAAAGATGGTGAGACTACATCTTACATATTTCAGACATGTTAACAGGAGGAATCTGTCCCTGGAGGAGGACATCATGCTTGGTAGAGTAGAGGGTCAGTAAAGAATAGGAAGACCCTCAAGGAGATGGACTGACACAGTGACTGTAACAATGGGCTCAAGCATAACAACTATTGTGAGGATGGTGCAGGACCAGGCAGAATTTCCTTCTGCTGTACATAGTGTTGCTATGAGTCAGAACTGACTTGACAGCACGTAACAACAATACCCTACAAGTTTAGAAATGACAATGATGTGTCCCTTAAGTTTTTTTATGAAATTATGGATATTATTAACTATTCATATATGCATAATTTCTAAGGAGAGTTTACATTTGTATTTTTTTACTACTCAGGCTATTTTTAGAATTATTGAAAACGTCCTTCTTCTGCCAAAAGAACTGTTTTAAAATTCTGTGTTGTATACATTTATCTGCCCCTTCATTAATTCTTTCATTCATTGGTTCTTTCATTCCATGCCATTTCCTGACTTTTTATTTTGCTCCAGTAACTCTGCTTTTCTGGGTGCATGAAGGCGAAAAGTGATGACTTATCCAAAAAATACCTGAGTTCAGTGAGAAAAGCTATATAGATTTTACACCAAGGCCACTTTCTGATTATTATCACTTATAAAGTAGCTGCCCTTTTCATATTAGCCCTTAATTTCCAATATTCCTACCTAATAAGACCCTCTAGTTTTTGAGGAAGAGATCTTCCTGGCAACTCTTTGTATCATACTCATTCCTACCCTCTGGATTTGTCCATTTTGTTTCTCAGTTTGGAACATCCACCTTATTCATCTCCATTTGCATAAATCTTACTTCTTCTTCAACAAAGACCTTCTCAGATTCCTCTTATTTTGGGAATTCTTGTTGATCTTTCTCTCATATTTGGTGAACTCACTCTCTATAACTCTCAGATTAGCAATCAGTTATTCTCTAATGAGTTAGAAAAGTAGTCTGTGACACCTTTTGCCATCTTGTATTACTCATAGATGTTCAATTTTATCATTAGTTTCTAAACTGAGTCTTATAACATGGGTTTTCAGAAAATTCACTCTAATTTTTGTTGCTGTCTGATAATAAGGAAGGCAATTTTTGCTTATGTGAAGGTTTTATGAAGATTTGTTTGGACAAAAGTTTAAATAAAGTATAAAGAAGTAGTTCCTCTACCTCTAGAAAGCAACCTCTGCAAAGTAACTGAAACCACTTTCCTACAATGTTTACACCAACCCCAAACAGACAACTTGAGAAAACAAATATGTTCAGGCTCTGGTTAAATAGTTTTAAATCATATCCCACTCTAATCTTAAGAATTCTCAAATCTATGACTCCTTTGAGAGAGAAATACAAACAAATTAATCCAAAGGTGAACTGAAATAGGGAACAAAATAAAGAACTGGACGTAAAAGAAAGTTACTTTTCTACTCTATTTGTGATGTTTGAGTGAACTAAGAAATACTAAGTTACATGAATAAATGCTCACGTCAAAATATATGTACTCTGAAATAGGACAGAAGGTTATCATAAACTCAATAGACAAATATTCAAATATGCTGAAATGAGATATACTGCTTCAGAAAACATGCTGCAAATTGAAGTAGCAGAAATTGACAATAGAATGCAATTTACATTTCTTTTTGTTCCATGCTGTACCATAATTACATAGATTCTGTTTTTTGCGTGCATGACAGAAAAAAGTGATTTTTGTGTAATTTATTTTCTAAATGAGATTTAACATCTCAAACCCAAATTTTAAGATGAGTTTAACTTCTGTTATTCGTATGGCAATTGAAATAGAATTACCATGATAGACTACAAATGTGAACATTCATTTATTTCCCATTCTTTCTTCATCCACTTGGAACTTCAGTGCAAACTGGATGTCATTTTCAAACCCATAATTGTAAAGCTAATTTACCAACCAACTCAGTATGATGTTTGAATACATATGGAAAAGTTGTAATTAACAACACAAGGAATTTTTTTTAAGTTTCTACTCTGGCTATATATGTATTTTTTTCTAATTTTATAACTTATAATATTTTATTGATAGGGTATAGTGACTGATGTAACTTTTCAACATGTACCAACCAACTTCCTTGGTTGAAAATAATCAAATATGCCATTAAATATTTTTTGTTCTTCACTTCTTAGTGTGCATAAATTAAAACCAAACCCTTTGCCTTTTAGTCAATTCCAGGTCATGAAGACCCCATGTGTAATAGAGTATAACTGCTCCGTAGGGTTTCCTTGGGTATAATCTTTATGGAAGCAGATCCCCAGGTCTTTATTCCATGGAACCACTGGGTGGGTTTGAACTGCCAACCTTTCCCTTAGCAGCTGAGTACTTAACTGCTGTGCCACCAGGGCTCCTTTGGCAAACCTGACTTTTAAGTATAAAGTACACGTTTCTCTGTATCACTTCTTACAAAAACTATGTGTCCCAATTTTCACATGTGAACATAATTATTTCATGGAACCTATTCTTGCAAATTTTATTTTTTAAATGTTTGAAATTAAAGACAGTTAAAAATTAGTAATATGAACTCTATATCCGTTACTGTCGAGTTGATTCTGACTTATAGCTACCCTGTAGGATGGAGTAGAACTGCCCCATAGGGTTTCCAAGGAACGACTGGTGGATTAGAACTGCTGACCTTAACCACTGCGCCACCAGGACTCCCGTATGAACTCTAGCAACCCTTTTGTTTAGAGTCCAAAAAAAAAAAAAACACCAAACTTTTTGGGGTCGAGTTGATTCCAACTCATAGTGACCCTACAGGACAGTATAGAACTGCCGTATAGGGTTTCTAAGGAGCAGCTGGCAAATTCGAACTGCCCACCTTTTGTTAGCCACTGAACTCTTTAACTACTGAGCCAGCTTTACTTTTTTCTTTTTTCCTGAACATTTTAAAGGAACTTAAAGAAATTGTACTTCATCCTTAAATACTTCAGCATGGATCTTCTAGGCAAAATGTTTTTTTTTAATATAACCAGAATAATGTTAACATATTTAACATTAATTTAATAAAATCATCCAGTCCACAAGCCTTATATAATCCTTCTAAATTGTCACCAGAAAAAGTCTTCTCCTTCTACTTTTTTCTTCTCTCAAGGATGAAAATAAGGATCTTGCATTATATTGGTTTGTTATGCAATTTTTCTCTTTAAATATACATCAGTTCCACATTTCTGTGTTTTTTAGGATCCGGTATCATTGAACAGTCTGGGTCAGTAGCTCTGTAGAGCATCTCACATTCTCTGTTTTTCTATCGCTTCTTCATGGTTGGAGCTCTGGTGGCCCAGTAGTTAAGAGCTGGGCTGCTAACCAAAAGGTCGGCAGTTCAAATCCATCAACCGCTCCTTGGAAACCCTGTGGGGTGGTTCTACTCTGTCCTCTAGGGTCACTATGAGTCCAAATCCACTGGATGGCAATGGATTTGGTTTGGTTTCCTCATGATTATATTAAAGATAAATATCTCTTGACAAGAACACAGAATATAAGTTAAAAAATAATCAGAGTATCATTTTGTTCTGTTACTTGTAATACTAAATCCAATCACTTGATTAAATTGGTAACTACTAGATATTTCCATTGTTAATATACAGTTTTTTTTCTTTTATGATTAGCAAGTAATCTGTGGAATGATACTTTGAGATCATATAAATATTCTCTTTCTTAATGATTTTAGCATTCATTGACATTTGTTGCTTGAATCAAGGGTTATACGAGTGATAGCAATATGGTTAACTGTTCCACTCAGGCACTTTCTTTTCCTCAAGCCCTTACATTTTAGAATCTCATTGAAACGCCTCTTTTAACTTCATTAATTCTGAATTTATACAATTTCTGGAACATTTCAGGCAGACCGATTGCTTTTATTAATGTTTATCCCCAGTTGATCCTGAATATAGCTGTATCTGCAATTCAAACCTTGCATTTGAGTTCCATAGACATTCAGCTGCCAATAGTACATCTCCAATTGGCTCATCCCATGGCTTCACAACATCAATGTGGCAAAAACTAAACTCAAAGTTCTCCTTCCTGATCTCACTCCAGTTTCCACGCCTGTGTTAATTTTAGAATATCTGCTTGTTCTTTTAAATAAGAAATTTGGCAGTAATCCTTAGTTTCTCTAGCTCCTTTGTACCCCTGAATCAATCACTCACAATTATTTTAAATTGTAATACCTAAATATTTCTCTAAATAAATTTACCTAAATAAATCTGCTGCAAAAGACCAAACTGTTAAAAGGGAAAACTGTCACTTTGAAGACTAAGGTGAGCCTGATCCAAGCCATGGTATTTTTCAATCACCTTATATGCATGCGAAAGCTGGACTATGAATAAAGAAAACCAAAGTAGAACCGACGCCTTTTAATTATGGCATTGGCAAAGAATATTGAAGATACCAAGGACTCACCAGAAGAACAAACACATCTGTCTTGGAAGAAGTACAGCCAGAACGCTCCTTAGAAGCAAGGATGGTGAGACTTCGTCTCACATACTTTGAACATGCTATCAGGAGGGACTAGTCCTTGGAGGAGGACATCATGCTTGGTATAGGGCCAGCAAAAAAGAGGAAGATCCTCAATGAGATGGATTGACACAGTGGCGGTAACAATGGGCTCAAGCATAACAAGGATTGTGAGGATGATTCAGGACCGGGCAGTGTTTCCTTCTGTTGTACATCTAACAACAACACAAATATTTCCCACAACCATCTCCTTATTAAACTCCCCACTGAACCCCTTTAAATAAAAAAAAAAAAACTAAAACAAATCGCCAGTAGCCAACCATGTTATAGCAATTTTTCGACTTTTTTTTTTACATCACTATGAATGTTATCATATTACTCTTTTAAAAACAAAACGAGAAAAAGTCCAACCAACCAAGAAACAACACTGATACTATACTGTCTATGGGATATAACTCAAACTAGTTAAAACTACTTAATATGACACATTCCATGTTGTGACATACCCCAGTATTTCTAAATGCTTCTCCCAATGTTCCTCTATAACATCTTACAATATTGCCAGGCCAGAAAATCTATAGTTTTATTCATGTGTCATGCTGTTTCAAAAGAACCATGGTGTCCCAATGGTTAAGCTCAGCGGTGAACGAAAATGTCAGCAGTGTGAACCCACCAGAGGCTTTGAAAGAGAAAAGACCTGGAGATTTGCTCCTGTAAAGATTATAGCCTACAGGAGAGTCCGGCAAGATGGCGCTCTAGGCAGAAGCACCACGCCGTCCCTCCACAGCAAATATCCGAAAAACTAAGCCAAACAGAGAATCAACAATCCTGAAACCCTAGAACATCAAATGAAGAGATAAAGAACTCAGCCGAGCACCAAATGGAG
>NW_004443948.1:21365240-21366865 GCF_000243295.1 Trichechus manatus latirostris | reverse complement strand
CTGCCTCCCCCTCCTTTTGCTCAGGGGCCTGGCTCTGAGCGCCATCTTTGCCCTTTCCTGCGGGGCTGTGGGGCTCCGTTCGGGTGTACAGCTGATTCCAGGTCTGGGCTGCCACGCTGGTGGGATCCTGGGGCTTTTGTTCGTTTGTTCCTCTGCTTCCCGCGGCTGTGGTCTCTTGACCATGGGCGCCAGCTGTTTGGATTCCACGCACCCAGGCGGGCGGCTCTCTGGGTGCCATTTGTTGGCTGCTGGTGTTGCTTTTTTTTTTTTTCTCTGCTTCTTTTGATTTCTCGCTTGCCTCTCTCCGCCTCCCCCTCCTTTTGCTCAGGTGCCTGGCTCTGAGCGCCATCTTTGCTTCTTCCTGCGGGGCTGGGGGGCTCCATTCGGGTGTGCGGCTGCTTCACGGTCTGGACTGCTGCGCTGGTGGGATCCCGGGGTTTTTGTTCGTTTGTTCCTCTGCTTCCCGTGGCCGCGATCTCTTGGCCGGGGGGCACCGGCTGCTTGGATTCCACGCGCCCGTGTGGACGGCTCTCTGGGTGCCATTTGTTGGCTGCTGGTGTTGCTTTTTTTTTTTTTTCTGCTTCTTTTGGTTTCTCACTTGCCTTTTGCTGCCTCCCCCTCCTTTCACTCAAGTGCCTGGCTCCGTGCGCCATCTTTGCTTCTTTCTGAGGGGCCCCAGAGCGCCGGCAATTTGTGATATACGCTTTCTCACTCTCCACCCTTCCTCACTCACACTCGGCCTCCTCTGTTTCCCATGGACACAGTCTCTTGTCCAGAAACACCAGCCCGCACTGGCTGGCTCTCTGAGTGCCATTTGTTGGCTGCTGGTGTTGCTTTCTTTTCTTTTTTTTTCTTCTTTTTCCTTTCTGCTTCTTTGGATTTCTTGCTTGCCTCTTGCCGCCTCCCCCTCCTTTCGCTCGAGTGCCTGGCTCTGTGCGCCATCTTTGCTTTATCATGAGGGGCTGCGGAGCTCCATTGGAGTGTGGAGCTACTTCCCGGTCTGGGCTACCACGCTGGTGGGATCCTGGGACTTTTGTTCGTTTGTTCATTTTGAATTCTTTGTCTGTTTTATTTTCCTTTTCTTGAGTTGGGAGCCCTTTCTGGCCAGGCAGAGATGTGTGCCAGGGAGACTCCCCTTCGGCTTCCACAGACATGCAGAGGGATCCCTGAACACATTTTTTTTGTTGGTTTTTTTTTTTCTATTTTTCTGGAGGGCCTTTCTTGTTCCTTTTTTTTTAATATATGTTTTGTTTTCTTTTCCCTCTTTTTCCCTTTTGTCTTTCTTCATTGCTCAGTTTCTCATCTCTCTATCTCTTCCTTCTCTTTCTGATCCCTGAACACCAGGCATTGGATGCCTCTGCACCATCTGGCCAGGCTGTGCTGTGAAACCTGAGAGCGACTTCCCCAGACCTCATAGCTGCATCGGTGGGATCCATGGGAACTTCGCGGTTCTTTAACCTTTCTGATTTTTATTTGTTCATTCTTTTCTTTCTCTTCCCCCTTCTGTTTTTCTCCATTCCATAGTCTCTCATCTCTCCATTCCAACAGCAAGCTCCCCTAGCATTCTTTTTTGTTTGTTTGTATGTGTTTTGGCTCCTGTTCCTCTCTCCTCTCTCCCATATCCA
>NW_004443948.1:21325690-21358940 GCF_000243295.1 Trichechus manatus latirostris | reverse complement strand
GTAAAACCAAATGAGACTAACGAGGTACAGGAGTCCAGTGACAAGGGCCAGAAGGCAGAAGGGGACAAGAAAGCTGGTGATAGGGAACACAAGCTTGAGTAAGAATATTGTTGATGTGTTGTGAGATTGTTAATCATTGTCATAGGGCAACATTTTTAGTAACTGTTAAATGAGAAACTATTTTGTTCTGTAAGCCTTCATCTTAAGTGAGAATAACAGCACAATTGGAAGAGCGCAGTCAATGTCTCTGAATTGTGTGTGTAGAAATTTTTGACATGATGTATCTTTGGCTATGTGTATTTTCGCCAAAAAAAAGGTTGAGAAGTTAGAAGGTTGATATGTTGGGGGGTTGTTAACCAATGTCATAAAACAACATGTGCACTAGTGTTTCATGAGAAAGTATTTGTTCTGTAAGCCTTCACCTGAAGTACAATAAAATATAAAAAAGAAAAGATTATAGCCTATAAAATCTTATGAGACAGTTCTACTCTGTCATATAGGGTTACTATGAGTCAGAATTGACTTGAAGGAACACAACAAAAATAACAACATGCTGTTTCATTGTCCTTATGATTGCACAAACTATTCCTTCTCAAGCCCCATTAGAATAAGAATGGGCACATGGACATATACACTGATCTTTTCTCCAACAAAAACAAACTATAGTCCCAAAGAACTAGTAATTCTTCAACATTTTTCTCAAGACTATTTGTATGTACAGGTGGCTGTGATACCCCTGGTGGTGAAGTAGCTAAGCATTTGGCTGCTAACTAAAAGGTCAGCAGTTCAAATCTACAAACTGCTCCTTGGAAACCCTACGGGGCAGTTTTACTCTGTCCTATAGGGTTGCTATGAGTCGGAATCAACTTGACAGCAATGAGTTCGATTTTGGTGATATCCCTATTACAGATATGACATCACTGCGCCTTTTATGTATTTTATATGTTTAATGATAATTATAATCTTGATCTTCCAACTTGTTCTGCTATTCATCACTCATTTTGGTTCCTTTGAGAATTCTTACTTACCCCACACTGTCTCAGTGTGGATGTATTTGGTGATCACAGAACCCTCCAACAACACTTCGTATAAAACCAAAAACTGAGAGAATGTATTTCCAATTCCCAATCAGAAAACTTATACAGAATATTAAATTTCAAACCAATGAGAATAAAACAAATAACGCAATAGAAAGAAGGACACAATGAAATGGAGAATTCACAGATGAGGTAGCACAAATGTTAAAATAAAGTACAAGTAATACTCAGCCTCACCTTTAAAAAATACAAATTAACTTTGGTGAAGGGTATGACAGTATACAATACTGCAGAAGTCAGCACAACTTGACCAAGACAAGGTCATGGAAGCTTCACAGACACATCCAAACTCCCTGAGGAACCAAATTACTAGGCTGAGGGCTGAGGACCTGGGGACATCTAGCTCAGTTGACTTAACATGGTTTATAAAGAAAATGTGCTACATCCTACTTTGGTGAGTAGTGTCTGGGGTCTAAAAGCTTGTGAGTAACCATCTAAGATATTCCACTGGTCCTACCCCACCTGGAGCAAGGGAAAATGAAGAAAACCAAAGATACAAGGGAAAGATTAGTCCAAAGGACTACAGGACTACAACTACTACAGCCTCCATGAAACTGAGTCCAGCAGAATTAGATGGTGCCTGGCCACCACTGTCTGCTCTGACAGGGATCATAATAGAAGATCCTGGACAGAGATGAAGATAAATGTAGAACAAAATTTTAACTCACGAAAAAGACCAGACTTACTGGTCTGACAGATACTGGAGAAACTCCAAGAGTATGGCCCCGGACATCTTTTAAACTCAGTAGTTAAGTCACTCCTGAAGTTCACCCGTCAGCCAAAGATTAGACAGGCCCATAAAACAAAATGAGACTAAATGGGCATACCAGCCCAGGGGCAAGGAAGAGAAGGCAGGAAGGGACAGGAAAGCTGGTAAGGGGAAACCCAAGGTCAAGAAGGGGACAGTGTTGACACATCATGGGGTTGGGAACCAATGTCACAAAACAGTATGTATTTTCATTGTTTAATGAGAAACTTATTTGCTCTGTAAACCTTCATCTAAAGCACAATAAAATAAAAAAATACAAATTGAAAGAGAACAGAGGATTTTGAAGGAAGGGAAAAATCATTTCATTCTCATCAAAGCTACATAGTCTTAAACCTTAAAAAATACCAAGCATTGTCAAGGAAATGGGGCAATAAGAAGTCACCTGCCCTGCTGAAAGAAGTATGATTCTGTACAATCACATTGGAGATGTATACCATATCTTTAAGAATCTCATGGGAGTTTCACACGCTATTAAGATTTGGGAAAGCTAGTTAGTGGGTACTTGAGTGTTCTTTATATTTTCGCAATAAATAAATTAATTTAAAAGTAAAAAAGAGAAAATTAATTTCAGATTAAGACTGGTATCAATATCCAAAGGATGGGGGTGGGTGGATGGGAAGGAGGTGGTGGTGACATGAACCAGACAAGTTCAGAAGGCTGTAGGTAGTCAATGTTGGGGTAAGACTCTTCTCCCAGTGGAGACCTGGTAAAGCGTAACAAAGAGTGGATTCTTTAGTTTGGAGGTAAACAGAAGACTGCAGCTCTAACTACGTGTTAAAACTCAGGAACATAGCCAGGACTATTGGACCCTGTTTATAGGACCCCAGCTTGTTTCCATCAGCTACCAGGAATAAGGCTGCAATTAAATTTCCAGGCCTGGACCAAATGGCTCAAGTGTAATGAGGGTTATGTTTACAAGCCAACTGCTCTTGGAGCTCACAGATTTGAGAAGTTCAGAAAAGCAATAGAAATTGTGCTGACTGAAGGAAAGAAAAGAATTGAGTGTATATAAAACCTAATTATGTTTAATGTGTTTGTTTTCTGACATTTATTTTGCTAAATGGCATCAATGTTTTAGGTTGCATATTTAAAAACTGGTTGTATTTTAATCCAAGTATTATAAACTCTAAAGAGAAACGAAAATTTTCTGATTGATTCTTGTAAGTATATGTGTATGAGTGTGTGCATGCCAATGAATAATAGAAAATCATATTTTATTTAGCTCATGCATATCACAATTTCAATAAAATTGTAATTTTTGTATAATGCTTCCAAATAATATATTTTCAGATATTTCCATTTTATATAGACATTGATTTCTTTTTACCTATAAGGAAATAGAGACAACTTTCATTCTATGATTTGTGAGTAAAAGAATTATGAATTAATTTTAAAATGAATGCCTGAAATACGTTTGAAATAGAGTTATTAAAATCAAATGGCACGTGATGTAGATGAATTGAACAGATCAGATGTAACACTGTTTTATATTTCTAACAATTCCAGTCTATATTGTTGCCAAGTTCATTGTGGTATAACTTCTAAAAATTACCTAGAATAATAAAGCTACTAGATTTTACAGGATTATTTTTTAATATAATATAATATAATCTATTAGCCTGTCTTATCCTAATGTAATGGTCATTTCTTATAACACTTTGAACTTCTGAATTGCGCTCATTTCATTAAAAGATTTAGCTGATTCTTTTCACAAAACATATTTTCTTGACAAGATTTTAATTAATAATATTAAATGCACAGTCAGTTGTGCAACTTTATGACATAAATTTGTGTGTATACATCACACATTAAAATACCTAAACAAACGTCACAATAGATTTTCTGTTTTACGATACTCATACACATATCTTCTTGTTGTTAGATGTCATCAAGTTGGTTTTGACTATATACAGCCCTGTATACAACAGAATGGAACACTGACCAGTCCTGAGCCATCCTCACAATAGTGGCTATATTTGAGCCCGTCGTCGCGGTCACTGTGTCAGTATATCTTGTTGAGGTTATTTCTCTTTTTCACTGACCCTCTACTTTACCAAGCATGATGTCCTTTTCCAGAAACTAGTCCCTCCTAATAACATGTCCAAAGTAAGTGAGATAAAACTCTCGCTATTCTCATTTCTAAGGAGCATTCTGAGAATATTCAATATTCTTCACCAATGCCATGATTCAAATGCATCAATTCTTCTTCTGCCTTCCTTATTCCTTGTCCAGCTTTCACATGCATATACACACATATACACAGTTTAAATATTTAACTAAGATTTTCTCGTATATATTATCTTTAGGCAAAGGAAACTTTAAAAATATATTTATTCCTTTTGTTTACATTCTCTTTGAAACTTTCAGTCTGCATTGAAATTATAACACACATTTTCTAATAACTATAACATAGATATCAAATAAATTTATGCTGTTTTATTACTCAGTAGTTGAAAAGAAATTAGACATAAATCACATACTTTAAAAAGTAAACAAGGCATCAGAGTTAATTTATTTTAGAGATAAAATGATTCATGTTCTATAAGAGGTCATTTGCCATAGAGTCAATTCTGACTAATGTGTATCAGAGTAGAGC
Organism: Trichechus manatus latirostris; assembly: GCF_000243295.1. NCBI lineage: Eukaryota > Metazoa > Chordata > Mammalia > Sirenia > Trichechidae > Trichechus > Trichechus manatus. Next base: position 21,354,478 of record NW_004443948.1, on the reverse strand, counting down.
TGTGCTTTGTAGGGTATTCAGTGGTTGATTTTTCTAAAGTAGATTGCAAGGCATTTCTTCTGAGAAAACTCTACGTGACTTGAATCACTCGGTTAGCAAAAAGCCTTCCCACAGAGATAGCACCCTGAATTCAGATTTCTAGCCTCCTAGACTATGAAAGAATAAATTTCTATTTGTTAAGGCCATCTGCTTGTGGTATTTCTGTTATAGCAGCACTAGATAACTAAGATAGAATTTGTACAAGAAGAGTAGGGTGCTTCTCTTAACAGATACCTAAAATATGGAAGCAGTTTTGAAACTGTGAATGGGTAGAGTCTGAGAGAGTTTTAAAGTGCCTTATAGCAAAAGCCTAGATTGCCTTGAAGAGCCTATTGGTAGAATTATGGATATCAAAGACAATTCTGGTGTGGACTCAGAGGAAAGTGAGGAAAGCTGTTACACTAGAGACAGCACAGACAGTGAGAGGCAGCAGCAGAGAAATGGCAGCAGCAGAACCAGAAGACCAGCGCAACACACCATTGGAGCTGACCCATGGAGCAAGAGAGCTGAGCGCCTTTGCACAGAGAACTGAGTGTCTTTGCACAGAAGGCTTCCTGTTGGAGTGGGCTACCTCCAAGTGCTCATCAGTGGAGCTAAGCTTGCTGACCCATGGAGTGAGAGAGCTGAGTGCCTTTGTGCAGAAGGCTTCCTGGAGAAGTAGGGTGCCTACATGCACTTATCGGTGGAGCTAAAAAGCTTTGGAACACTTGCCCCAGCAGGGCAGACACAGGTGGCAAGGCCCAAGGGGCTGAGAGGCCAAGGAACAAGGAAGCAGAAGCTGAAGAGACAAGGGACACAGGAAGCAAAGCTGCCTCAGTCTCAAATGGTAGGGCAACGACTTCTGGGGTTTTCAAGGGTGGAGCCATGGCCTTTAGGGTTTCAAAGGGTTAAGCTACTGCCTCCTAGTTTTCAAAGAGTCATATCTTCACCAACTCAGTTCTGGAGTGTGGGGCTACCATTCATGAGTACCAGCAGGACGGGGCTGGATCCACTGCCTAAAGCTGAGCGGGTAAGGCAGTCCTGCCTAAGGGGCAGGAGAACAGGGCCTGCTGGGGCCAAGGGAGTAGGATTGCCACTCAGATGGACTAGGAGAATGGGGCCACTCAAAGCCGAGGGAGCAGAGTTGTTATTACAGTGGGCCTGAAAGGCAGGTCTGAAGCCCAGGGCTGCAGGACCTCCACCCAGAATCTGGAGCGTGTAGCTAACACCCAGAGCCTGGAAGGCAGAGCTATTGCCTAAATGGTCTCAGAGAACAGAGGATTATTTTCAAGTCATGACTACTAATGTAATGTTTTCTGCTGACTTACTTGGTGCCTTTCCCTCCAATTTATTCCATTTGTAATGAAAGTGTCCATCTTGTGCCTGTTCCATCATTGTACTTTGGAAGCAGATAACTTGTATTATAGATTTCACAGATGAAGAGGAACTTTTGGATTTTGGACTTGGAGTTGAATTAAGACTTTTGCTATGATATGATGGGGTGAATGTGTTTTACATGTGGCAAGGACATGGATTTTTGGGGGCTAAAGTGTGAAATATTATGGATTGAATTGTGTCCCCCCAAAATGTGACAATTTGGCTAGGCCACAATTCCCCGTATTGTGTGATTGTTCACCATTTTGTCATCTGATGTGATTTTCCTATGTGTTGTAAATATTACCTCTAAGATGTTAAAGAGGCAGGATTAGAGGCATTTACGTTAATGAGTTAGGACTCAATCTATAAGATTAGGTTGTATCTTGAGTCAAACTCTTTTAAGATATAAAAGAGAGAAGTGAGCAGAGAGACGGGGGTCCTCATTAGCAAGAAGCAATAAGAGCCAGGAGTGCATGTTTCCCTGCGCTGAGAAGCTCCAAGCCCAGGGGAAGATTAATGACAAGGACCTTCCACCAGAGCTGACAGAGAGAGAAAGCTTTCCCCTGGAGCTGGCACCCTGGATTCGGACTTCTAGCCTCTTAGACTGTGAGAGAATAAATTTCTCTTTGTTAAAGCCATCCACTTGTGGTATTTCTCTAATAGCAGCACTAGATAATTAAGACAGAATTCTAACAAACTTTTGATTATTTCACAGTAATAATTTGACTGCATAAAATGCTTTAAAAATTAAATACTAAGTTTTTTTCACAGTGCTTTTTAGCTGCTACTCCATTACTGGGACACTAAGTGCAATGTAAAGAGCCCTGGTGGCACAATGGTTAATTGCTCAACTGCCCACTGAGCAGTTCTGCAGGACAAAGAACTGGCTATATACTCCTGTAAAGATTACAGTTTGGAAAACCCTAAGGGGCACTTCCACTCAGTCACATGGGGTCACTATGAGCCTAAATTGACTCAATGTCACACTACAAGTACTACATAGTTGGTCTATTGATAATTTATTACTATATTTTATTGAATATATTAATGAAAGGAAAAATCACTCTATAAGTGAAGAAAATTAAAATTATGTCTCATAAAGTGTAATCTTTTCAGAATTTTTGTCATAAATGATTTGTCATAAATGGCAACTTTTGATATATAATTATTTTAACAAACTTTTTGAGTTAATATAATGCTCACATATATACACAGAATGGTTTCAAGAATTTATGTATATTCTAATAACATTCAAAATTAAAATATACATGTGTATACGTATAATGACATTAGAATACCTTAAGAATAGAAAAAAATGAAAAATTTTTCTCAGTCTTCTATTGATAAACTTCATTGCTCAAAGATAACATTGACTCTGTTCTTTAGAGATAAAAATCTCTGTCAGAATTTGACTTCTTTGATAATAGTCCTAAGAGAACAACAACTGAAGTTATTACAGAATAATATTTTCTTCTTTAATATTAATTCATATTTTCTTGCATTAGTTGACAACAAGTTGAGAACAAGAATTAGGTAATGCAAACGTGTTTATTTTTACTTTTTAAAAGATAATTATAGAAATATAGAGTAAAAAGGACTGCAAAAGTTCATCAAGTGCAAAATGAAAGATGAAAGGAAGGAAGCATATCAGCAAGAAATTAATATGAATCTGGGCTGTTTTATACATTCTATTACTATAAGTATAAAATACATTTCCACGTGAATGTATAGCAAATTTTTATTTATCTTGAATGGAAAGAAAATATGTATCACTTTTTAAATCAAAGATGCTGATTATTTTAGATTTACCATCAGAGGATGTTTTAGTGCCATAGGGCTGCCATAACAAAATGTCACAACCTGGGTGGTTTTAAAGAACAGAAATTTATTTTCTCACAGTTTTGGAGGCAAAGTCCAAATTAGGCCACTGACAGGCTCTCTCTGTCATATCAAGGGAAATATTCTTCCTTGTCTCTTTCAGCTTCTGGTATCCCTGGCATTTTTTTGATTTCTTGGCTTACTGATGAATACCCATATGGTGTCCCCCTGTGTCTTCATGTCTGTTCTATTTTATAAAACATCAATCATACAGGTTGTCATATAGAGGTCATACCCTACTCTCACACGACATCATTAACTTAAACTGATAATATTCTCAAAGAAAGACTATTTCCTAAAACAAGATCACATTCACAGGCACAAGGGTTAGGACTTCAATATAACTTTTTTTTTTTTTTTTTTTGGGTGGGACGTTAGGCACAGTTCAATCCATAACAGAGGAGACTATACTAAGAAGCTCATGAAACTTAACTTTCTGAGTGTCTTAGTTGAAAACAGCTCTATGAGTACTAAAATATGCTGGGAGTTGTAGAATATTCTAGGTTACAATCAGAATGTAGTGTGCAAGCATTTCTGGTAAATTGCCTAGAGATTTCCAGGAAAGGGATATAAATCTCTAAGGCTCTAGTGATTTGTTGCAGTTTTAATTTCTCATTCTAAATAAATATTTTATTTGAATACTAAAATTTTTTTAAAGACAACATATCTAAAGTATAAAAGCTTCAGATCCCACCATTCTGAATCTACATCCAGTTATCTGGTATCTTCATATTAAAAAAAAAAAAAAAAAAAAGATAAAAAATGTTTTAATAGAGGGTGGAGCAAGATGGCAAAGTGAGTGGATACTCCCATTTACTCCCCCATCAACTAACCCATTGAATAATGAATAAAAACAAGCACAGACTGAGATCTCAGAACTCCAGACTACAGCCAAGGTGTTAGAGAGTCAGGATGAGTCCAGAAGTGGGGGAGAGGAGGAGCCAGGATGGGACAGAAGCTGAGAGAACCTACCCTCTAACATCTAGAGCACTGACTCATGGCAGCTATTTTGGGACACGCTGGGCAACACCATAAACAGGGAACACAGAAAGGTAGCTAATCTGAGGAAGCTGTAGCCTGATTGTTTAAGGAAGCACAGATTGGCTGTGGGAGTTTGTGGGCCGCACAATTGGGAGAGAATGAAAGGAGACCACAGCTCTGCAAGAGAGTGCTATTGAATCTTGACAAGGCCCAAGATGGATGGGCACTAGGACCAGGAGGAAGTGCAAAGACTGCAGGGTGAGGGGAATACTTCAGACAGACGGGCAACATAGAGGAAGAACTGCTGACTCCCTGCCTACAGCGGGACACCATGGGAGAGCCTGTGCAGGGGCACCCATGAAGGAAAGACATAGAGAGTCCCCCACCTTCATCACAGAAAAGTTGAGTCCTACCACTTACGTCTGTGTCTGTGATCAGTTAAACCACCCCCCTTGCACATGCATATTGAATTCCAGAGATCAAGCATCCAGAACTCCTGAGTCATCACTGAAAAAAAGCTAAGGATAAGAGTGCCCTCTAGTAGTTCGCAGGAGAAGATATCAAGACCATTGCTGCTGGGTCAATTCTGTCTCATAGTGACTCTGTGGGGTAGAGTGGAGCTGTCCCTGGGTTCCTAGGGCTGTGAGTCTTTGCAGAGGCAAGCAGCTACATCTTTCTCCCACGGAGCGGCTGGTGGGTGTGCGTCCTGACCTTTTGGTGGGCAGCGGAGTACTTGGCTGCTGCACCACCAGGGCACTCAATCAGAAAAATTTCTCACAAAAAATAAAATACAAAATTTAAAGTTAAAAAAAAAGGTAACAAAATAGCCCAAGTTCAACAAAAAATAGTAATAACACACATATCAAAATAGAAAAAGGACCATTCAAAAGCAAAACATGAAGAAGAGGAAATTTGTCCTATGGAGGTGAGACTAATGGAAAAAATTGATAAGACTATGGTGTTAAATATGTTTAAAGAAAGCAAAAAATACATAGAAAACAAACTAGCAGAGATCAGAAAACAAATGGAGGAAAAAAATTAGAGACTTAAGAAGGAAACTCAAAATATTAAAAAAAAAAGAGAAATACTGGAACTTAAGAATAGAGTAATTTAATTAGAAAAAAACAAGAGAAACATCAACAATAAAGTCAAATAGAAGATAGAATAAATGAACTAGAAGACAAAATAACTGAATTTATCAAGTCTCAAGGGAAACAAAAGAACAAAGAAATGAAAACAAATCCCAAATGGAAATATGGGATTCAATTAAGAAATCTAAAATTAGAATTCTTGTGATCCCAGAGCACCATGACAACAATAAAGAAACAATTTTTCAAGAGATAATCAGAGAAAATTTCCCAGACCTAAACAGAGAGACAAGCCTGCAAATACAGAAAGCTACATGAACACCAATTAGGAAAAAAAAAACACAAAACAATCAACCCTGTGTCATATCCTAATAAAATTCTTGAAAACCAAAGACAAGGAGAGAATTTTGAAAGGAGCAAGAGAAAAATGCAATATAACATACAAAAAGTCTTTCATAAAAATCATGCAGATTTCTCCCCAGAAGCTCTAGAGGCTAGAAGACAATACAGCAACATATATAAAATACTGAATGAAATCAACTCCCAACCAAGAAGTCTTTACCCAGCAAAGCTGTCATTCAAAAATGAGGGGGAAATCAAGACATTCCCAAAAAAACAGAAGCTGTGGAAATTTGCCACTACCAGGTCAGCTTTGCAAGTATTACTCAAGGGAGTAGTCCAAATGGAAAGGCAAGAGCATGAAATAAATGCTTGCATCTATTCACAGGAAGAAAAAAATAAATAAAAAATAAAAGAGAGCTTCAAAAAATGCAATAACACAGGCAGTCATAAGGTCCAAGTATATGATATTTTCAGGGAATAAACTCAATAATTAAACACTGAGAACAACAAATATCTAGTTTGTAAGAAATAAGTACAAAGTTAACTTACCAAATATAGGTTGTATATTGATGTTAATGGAGACACACCAACAGAAATGAAGGAGAGAGGAGCATATCAGGGGTAGATTTACTATGTTAAGGTTGTATGCTAAGTGTTGTTCATATGTTAAACATTGTTGCCATTGTAAGTTGTGCGATGTAATATGTGTGGTAACAACTAAGAAATCAGCAAGTAAAAAATATTCGGGAGCATGAAGGAAGACAGCGAAAATGCTCATCGCGAGAAAGCAAACAAATTCAATCAAAAACAGAAAAATCAGAATAAAGAAGACAGGAAACACAAACAAATAACAAAATGAGTGAGGTAGACACTTCATTTTCAGTAATAACCTTAAATGTAAATGATCTAAATGCCCAATGCAAAAGGCAGAGAGTTGCAGAATGGATGAAAAAATAGGATCTATCCTTTTGCTGTCTACAAGAAACATGCTTTAGTCAAATATATATATATATATTTTATATTTATTTATTTATGGTCCAGATACCAATTGCAAATAGAAAAATCAAATAGTTGGCTAGCTGCTGGGTAATTTAATGTTCATGAATATATGTGTGTGCATGTGTGTGTGTGTGTGTGTGTGCACATTTTTAATTTCATGTTTCCAGGTATCTAATCAGTTATGGAATTTATCTTTAGCTAAAGTTTAAAAAGAGGGTAGAATCATCAGTACATTACAGTTTGTTTATTTTCAGTTTTCATTTGCCAAAGTAAATTACTTTGATTATAGCAGTAATAAATTTGAATGTTGTTCTGTTTCATAATTCTTATATTTTATTCCAAGAGTTTTGGCTCAGCAAGAAACTATCCTCAGCAAGAGAATGCAAAAGAAATACATGTGATATATTCATCTGCTAGAAGTGAATCATCATCATATATTTTTGATGCAGCCACCATTCTCCCCTTCTATTTTACCAGCAAGAACTGAATTTGTTCCAGTATCCGCATTACCATCAGTGCTTCATGGGCAAGTCACATTATTTAAATTAATCACCACCTCAAAGGTAACAGGTTTATGGGAGGAGCATATTATCAGTTGCTGTCCAATGAGATGGGTTGGAGGTTTTTAGCAGGTAGTGTGTCTTCTATAAAAGTTTTTCTTGCTCTTAAAAAGACACATGAGACCAAAAGGTCAACATCTACTCTGTAGGGAAGATGAGACAATATGGGGCCAGGGAAACTAGAGCACTAGAAATGGAACAACTAGAATGCATTGTGAATAATGTAATTAACGTCACTGAATAATTTGTAAAGAAATTGTCAAATGGGAACTTAATTGGTTGTATAAACTTACACCAAAAATACAATAAAATACTATTATATATATAAAAAAAGACACAAGAAATACACAATCCTTTATCTTCCCTCGGAAATTGTTATGTGTCATCTTGGAACCATAAGGGGAAATAATCTGAAGATCTAACCAACACACGGAGTATAACACTAGAACGAAGAGAAGCATTTCTGATGGCAGCATGATGTTAATAAGATGCTTAATTAATAAAATAAATAGAATAAACATTTTAGAAATTTTTGCTGTGTGTGACAACGCATGTTGTCATTGTTTAAATCATTTAAATGTGCGTTTTCTGCAACATGCAGAGGTATGTTATCTAATTGAAATACCTCTTCGGTATAGCTGAGTGTGTCTGTGTATGTTTGTGTGTACAGTTCACATTGTTTGACACGTCTTTTGAATGTCCACATTCATTCTTGACTTTTTTCCACCTTTTTTTAACACAAAAGAAGTACTCCAAAGAAAATTTCTCAAAATGCAATCATGAACAATGTGTCTTTTTAAAATGTAGAAAGACTTTGAATCTGAGAATAACTAAAAGATTATTGAGCAAAACAATGCTATTAATACCAAAACCATTAGTTTTTATTTAACTTTTACATTCTCCCTAGCTGAAAAAAAATATGTGTATATGTACGTATGTATCCCACAATCATAGTTGTAAAATGAAGGTATCTTTCTGAAGGATTTGATTTTGATAAGGATTCCCAAAATAAGGTGCTTTTATTTTTTTCTTCAATTTTTCACATCACTGCTGGACTAATATTCTCCCAGTCACTGTAAGCACACTGTGTTTATCTTTCCCAAGGAATTTAGATTTCTTTCCCTTGTGGCTATAATGTCAAGATCAAAATCCTCAATATTTATTTCAAAGACTTCTACACTACAATTTGACCTCAACTAAACTAGTAAATCTGGATATAAAATACTAGATTTTTTAGAAGAAGCACCCTAAATGCTATCTAAAATAATGTAGCGATTACCTCTATTGTACCCTATGCCTAAGGATCATTCAACTTTTGTTTAAGTATATTCAGTAATAGGATATTATTTCCTCATTATTATACTGTTTCCAATGTTTGGTTGCTATGGGAATTTTTTTGTTACTTTACTAGAACTAAAATTACTTTTATTCCCATTCAGTGGTTGTAGTTTTGCCCTCTGGCATCTCACATAATAAACCCAACGTTCCTATTGAAAGGTAATGTTCAAAGGTAGGTTTTGTATTTCTTTTTAACATTCCCTTTCCAGTAAAACCATCAGCAGTATCACATTATATCTAAAAAATTGCGCATAGAAAACAATTGGCAAATACAATTAAAAACAAAAAAAACTTTTCACAAGCATAACCTCATTTTCTATTTGTTCCTCTTATAATGACCAGACCTTCCCCACTCTTCTGTTGACCAAAGATAGGAGTTTACATTTGATGCATAAAGCTTCAAGTATGAAATAAAAAGAAGTGTAATACTTTTGGCCAAACGTACAACCTAGTTGTACCATCTCTCATGACTGAGTCACCACATCAATCAGGTAACTTTCATCTCTGTTCCTTAAAAGCTATTTTCTACCTCAGGAAATTTACTTACATTGTTTCCAAAACTATGAGATTTTTCTTTCCTCTCCAATTAAGTGAATTCTATATATTCTTGAATGCTAAACTCGTCATATTTCTTTCGATAAACATTTCCTCTTTACTGTACTTACAAGAAAATGTCCTTTTCTGAAATCCATTGTTCTTAAGCCTGGAATACAGAATTGTAATTATCCATATGTTATGTTTCTTTCTCTTCTCTCTCTCTCCTTCCCTTTCTCTCTTTTTTCTTCTCTACCTCTATTTTTCTGTCCCTTTATTAGAAGAGTATTCATAAACGGAAGCAATGCCATGCCTCTTTTACTACCTCCATTTCCTAGGCCTCCAGTAGGTGCTTAATAACATCAGTAACTATAACAATAACAACAAGAACAGAACTGATTGCATTTATGGATCAAAGGAAGTATAATTCAGAAACAAGGGACTTGGAAGAAAGATTTTTTTCATGGTCTTATTACCACTAAAACTGACATTTAGAGAATTCATTTATCAAGCAAAAAAGAATTACCTAATGCTCTGTAGCAAAGTGATTAAACTCTAGGGTCTCTACAAACTGTAAGGTAAGACTTTTCTTCTTAACCTAAATGTAGGGCAATCGATAAACATGATGCCTAGGGACAAAGATCGCTAGACTTAAGTACCCTTTCTCATTTATGCCATCACTTATGCAAAGAAACCTACTCTAATTTGCTAGATGGACCCAGTTAACTCTATCTTTAAGTAGAGTTGAAGAGCCAATTCTTCTAACCATAGGGAAAAGTCCATTTATATTCATAGAACAAGATCAGCTAATAAAGTATTTTCTGCCTGGTAGATGTCATGAGTTAAGTACTGTATTGCATGTACCTCATTAAGTGCCACCACCTCAGATATCATTTAGGTAAGTAGTGATCTTGGATATCCTCCAAAATGTAAAGTAGCTGTATGCAGCTCATAAGCTGAATCTGGTAAATGCTAACATCTTTGCTGAAACTGCAAAAATGCTGATGCATTCGATCTAATTTTAAAGAAAAGATCTTCCCTATGTTTTAAGTGTAGTTGTACTAAACAAAGTGATGAGTTAAATGACTATGTAAGATAACACCTTCTTTGATGTTTAAAATTAGGACCTTTGTTTGGAAAGTACATATTTATACTATTTTCAGAATTTCAATCTATAAGGCATTGATGAAAGTAATCATCTCCGCTGGAAGACTGGCAAGTATCTCAAAACTTGATTTTCCATATATTTAATATATCATATAGAAGCTGCATGTTATGAGTATATTCTCAATGTATATCCTCAAGATAACTGTGAAGAGAGATAATTTTTTTTTCCAACCACATAGACTTGTAGGTGACCACTTCCTGATTCACTCAAGGGCTAGCCCAACAAGAATAGGGAGCTTGGCATGGTGGGAAAAGCATGGACTTTTCAGCCTTAGATTGACTCATTAGCAATATTCACACTTCCTACAGGAGAAGAAGGATCATTCAAGCAAAGAGAAATAAAAATGACTGTTTAGATTTTTATTTCCAAAAAGAGAACTACCGAGAATACAAACATTAGGACCGAAGGAACCATGTCAGAGCATAAAAATTGGAATTAAAATAGAAAATGAGCTAGATGTTCCGGTTCAAGGAAAATAGATAAATGAGGGACATTTTGGAGTATTGGTAAAGAGGAAGGTAGAGAGGCTGATCCTGAAGGTTGGAGCCAGAGACAAGACTATATCTAGAAATATTATAACCCAGTTGTCATTGAGTCCATTCAAATTCATAGAGACCTTAGGTGTAACTGGGTAGAACTATGCTCCATAGGGTTTTCACTGGCTGATTTTTTGGAAGTAGACAGCCAAGCATTTTTTCTAACGCACCTCTAGGTAGATTCCAACATCCAGCTTTTTGGTTAGCAGCCAAAAATGTTAACCTTTCGTACTACCCAGGGACTCCAGAACACTATAAGTACCCTATATGGACAGTGTTCCAACATATTAGTGATGACCTATCATTAGAACCAATGTTAGCTGTGGGGCGTGTGTCTTTCATTGACAGCTTTCTGCAATTTTATTTCGGATTTTCTAATAGAATAATTTCTGTCAATGCTACAGGACTTGGTTGAAACTCTTCTGAACTGCCATTAGTAGACATACATTTTTAATAACTCAATTACTAAAATCCTCACACCTACATTATTAAATTTTTAGTTACTTGATACACATAAGAACAAAAACAATGCAAAAGGGAAGACCTTAGCATTAGTACTAAGTGGAACTGCATAGTGGCAAATCCTTCCTCCAAAACAAAATATTACCCAACATATTTGCATTTGAAAATTTTTCCTTAAAATATGTTTATTTTCATTCATTTTAAAATATTTTTAGTGCTTAATAAAATGATAAAACATTTCACAAGGAAAATATTAAGATCTTTTATGAAAATAATTTTGGAGAATTCACAAGAAAATTAGCCATAGTACCAACGCATTTCTAGTTACTTCCAGTCAGAATGAATTTTGAAAGTTCATGCTTTTAACCTGACCTCCTTCTCCAAATACATGGAGATGATAGACAATAAGAAAAACAGAGCATACATCTGTCCTGAAAATAAAAATTAACTTCTGTTGGGGCAAGGAACAAAGATTAAGAGTTTAGATTACTGGCTTGCTGTGTTTGTGGTTCAGAAATAGTTATAATTTGATTTTTTGGTTAACAAGAACTACAATTGGCCATTAGTTATAGTAGGCTGGACTCAGACTTAATGTTTGAAAACATGTTGGGGGCTCCATCAAGAGTGAGAGGAGCCTGAAATAAAACTGCTACAGGCTGATGTCTGAGAGTATAACTTAGGTGAATGTATCTCATACATGTTTGGTGGAAGCAAACAGAGCTTCACAATGAGGATCTGACCTCAGCCACCTCTTGGCTTAAAAAATGGATTTGAAGAGGCAGAGCCAACATGGCACCCTAGACAGCCGCACCACGCCGTCCCTCTGCAGAAAAGAACTGAAAAACTAAGTAAAACAGATATAAATATCAATCCTGGAACCCTAAGCATCAAATGAAAGGATAAAGAGCTAGATCAAACACCGAATGGAAGAAGAAACTGATGGAAATCTGAGAACAAGGAGAGATAGAGAGTGGAGGTCCCCTGTCAACTAACATGACACAGCATCACCATCTTGAAAAACAGCCAGCAACAACCCAGGACATGGAGTACAGGAAGGGAACTTCATGGAGCTCTTAACAGGAGACAGAGGATCTGGTAAACAGAGAAACATGCTTCCCCACCCCTCACCCTTCTGGTCCATATCAGCAAGAAACCCTCTAGCCCAGCAGCCCCCACCACTGAGGTGCATAATATAATCCCTCCCACAGCAGGTGGCTTTTTCCCACCTTTTCTTCCATTTCTTTCTCCTTCCCACCTATCATAAATAGAATACAAACCATAACTAACAATGCACAAACACCAGGAGATATACTAGATAACTGGGAGCTCCTAAAAATTAAACACTTATGCTCATCAAATGAATTCAACAAAAGAATAAAAACAGAACTGTCTTAGGCTGGGTTCTCTAGGGAAGCAAAACCAGTAAAGTGTATAAATATATATATAGACAGACATTATATCAAGGAAACAGCTCACATGATTGTGAAGGCTAGAACGTCCCAAGTCCGTGGATCAGGGTAGAGGCCTCTCCCAAGTCACACAGCTGCAGGTTGGAGAGCAGGGCTCCCACTCACAGGCTGTGCAGATTGACGAATCCCAGGTTCAGCAGATAAGCCGACAGCTCAAGTCCCAAGAGCAGGAGATAAGGCGACAAGAAGCAGCTGCAGGATCCAGAGAGAGCAAAAAGCCAGAACATCTGTTTATATACGGATGTGGGCCACACCTCCAAGGAGACTCCCTTTCATCTGATTGGCTACTTACTGTATATTCAATCATGGGAGTGGTTACATTACAACACTGAGAATCATGGCCCAGCCAAGTTGACACACAATCTTAACCATCACAAGAACCTACAGACTGGGAACAAATTTTTGGATACAACATATCCAACAGGGGTCTAATCTCTAAAATCTTTAGAATGCTTCAACACCCAGGAACAAAAAAGACAAATAATTCAGTTAAAAAATGGGCAAAGGATATGAACAGACACTTCACCAAAGAAGACATTCAGGTGGCTAATAGACACATGAGGAAAATACTCGCCATCATTAGCCATTAAAGAAATGCAAATCAAAACTATAATGAAGTACCATCTCACCTTGACATTACTAGCACTAATTTAAAAAAAAAAAAAAACCCACAGAAAATAACAAATGTTGGAGGGGCTGCGGGGAGATTGGAACTCTTATGCACTGCTGGTAGGAATGTAAAATGAAACAACCACTATGGAAAATGATATGGTGTCTCCTTAAGATATAGAAATACTATACGATCTAGCAATCCCTCTACTAGGAACATATCCCAGAGAAATAAGAGCTGTCACAGTAATAGACGTATGCACATCTGTGTTCATTGCAGCATTACTCACAATAGCAAAAGCATGGAAAAAACCTAAGTGCCCATCACAGATGAATGGATAAACAAATTATGGTACACACACACAATGGAATATATATAAAGATAAAGAACAATGATGAATCCAAGAAGCATCTCACAACATGAATGAATCTGGAGGGCATTATGCTGAATGAAATAAGTCAATTACAAAAGGACAAATATCATATGAGTCCACTATTATAAAAACTCAAGAAAAGGTTTGCATACAGAAAAAAAATACAATCTTTGATGTTGAATCTTTGAAGGCTGGGGAGGGGAAATCACTAACTAGACAGTAGACAAGTGTTAACTTTGATGAAGTGAAAGAACACACAATATAGGGGAAGTCAGCACAACTTGACCAAAGCAAAACCACAGAAGCTTCCTAGACACATCCAAACATCTTGAGGGACTGAATTACTGGGGCTGAGGCTGGGTACAATGGTCTCAGGGAACATCTAGGTCAACTGGCAAAACATAGCTCATAAAGATAATGTTCTACATCCTACTTTGGTGAGTAGTGTCTGGGGTCTTAAAAGCTTGTGAGCGGCCATCTACAATACATCTATTGGTGCCATCATATTTGGAGCAAAGGAGAATGAAGAAAACCAAAGACACAATGAAAATATTACTCCAAAGGTCTAATGGACCACATGAACCACAGCCTGCATCAGCCTGAGCCCAGAAGAACTAGCTGGTGCCCAGCTACCACCACTGACTGCTCTGACAGGGATGACGATAGAGGGTCCCAGACAGAGCAGGAAAAAAATGTAGAACAAAATTCAAATGCACAAAAAAAGACCAGATCTACTGGTCTGACAGAGACTGGTGGAACTCCTAAGACTATGGCCACCAGACACCCTGCTAACTCAGAACTGTAGCCACTCCTGAGTGGCTAATCATTCAGCTAATGATTAGACAGGCCGATAAAACAAACAATAACACACTTGAGGAATAGGCTTCTTAGTTCAGTCAAGTATACGAGACCAAATGGGCAACACTTGCCCAAAAGCAAAGAGGATAAGGCAGGAAGGGACAGGAAAACTGGAGGAATGGACATGGGGAACCCACGGAGGAAAGGGAAAGCGGATAGTGCAGACACTAGGAGGGGATTGCAAACAATGTCACAAAACAATATGTGTACAAATTTTTGAATGAAAAACTAATTTGTGCTTTAACCTTTCACTTAAGTGCAATTTTAAAAAAAACAAAACAAAACAAAACAGATTTGTCATAGTCCCAAAAGTTCAGTGTAAAGACCTGTCTGAAAGAGAGGTCCCATGGACACTCAGTAAATGCAACAACAAAGTGTCAACAAGAAATGCAAAGCCAGGAAGCTGGGAAGGGCTAATGCAGAGAGTGATAGAGAAAACAACAAAGAGAAAACCTCCCCTGCAAAGAATAAATAAATAACTAACCTGCAAATCACATCCAAAATAAATGGGGAACTCTTGCTCACTCTAAAATGGGAAATAACATCAGAACTTGAGAGTGAATTGCTTCAGGTGAAATAAAATTAATAGAGCTATCTGAAAGCGATGCTAGAATCATAGTGTTTATGGTATTCACAAAGAGAAAAAAGAGAAAGTTACATTTAACTGAAAGAAATACAACTAGAGTAAGTGCATAAAAAAAGATCTAATTTGAAATACTGAAAGTAATGAAAAACAACAAACAATATAAAAAGCCTAAACTGAACACAGGTAAAGAGTCAATTGTTACGCTGAAATGTAATAACGGGCAATTGATCAGAAGAAAACACAAATTAATATAAAAATCAATTATAAAGATATGGTAAGAAAATAGGTTGAGAGACCCATCTAAAGAAAAGAAGAATATTATAGAGGGAACAGTAGAGAAAATAGTGTTTTTTCATTACACTTTCAGTATAAAGATTTGTATTCTCGGACTAATATTACTCACTAAATTCTGAGCCAGTTAAATCAAATATATTGGGATCCAGATGTACTATAGGAAAACTGAAAGACATTAAAAATAAGAAAGCATTGAAATCTGCTGATGAAAAAAGACGTATTACTTAAAATGAAACCCAGTGAGACTGACAGAATATTCCCTTCAGCAAATTGCATGCTAGAAAAAAAAAAAGTACTTAGAGCTTCAGTGTGCTGAAGAGTATATGTTGCCAATGTAGGAGAAGACACAAATAAACAATCATTTAAGATCAAGGATGAAAATTAAAATTTATATATATTTTCTCAACCTACAAACACGAAGAAATGTCAACTACCCTCAAGCCCCATCAGAATGCTATAGACTTGTATGTTATTTTCTTGCGTTCCTTGACATTTATCCCACAAATTTATCTGAATTTCACTTTTGCATCATAGTCTCATCTTTCTTAAAAAGATCCATGAAGATTAGGTTTTAAAACCCACAGTTGCATTTGCTGAGGAAATGTGGTGGTGGCCATTGCACGCTATTGTCATGGATGCAAAGGTCCACAAAAGGAAAAAAGAAAAAAAATCAGAAGTAATCAAGGAAAAGCTTAGCTCACCCAGAGGAACCTAATGTTTTTACTACGTGAGCAATGACAATTTCATTACTGATTTTCTTAAGCTTTTCATTTAGGCTGCCGTTGAACTCAGATTACAATATAGAACTCAGCTTTACCAGTTGCCTTCCAGTCGATTCCGACTCATGGTGACCTCATGTGTGTCAGAGTAGAACTGTGCTCCATAGGGTTTTCAATGGCTGATTTTTTGGAAGTAGATCACCAGGCCTTTCTTCTGAGTCAGCTCCGGGCAGACTCAAATCTTCCAACCTTTCGGCTGGGAGCCGAGCACGTTAACATTTTGCACCACCCAGGACTCTACAACTCAGCTACGGGCATTTTAATCTTCACCTTTGTCTTTTCAGGTCTATATGTTGTATTCCAATTTGTGCTTTGTGACTTGTTCTCTTTATTCATTCTTTTTTTTTTTTTTTTTAGCTTTGTAAGCTCTTCAAAACATATGTAGCATAACGTGGGAGCAGTGATTAATTTACTTTTTAATTCATTGAGTCTAGACCGTAGGAAGCAATTGAAATCCCCATCTCCAACTCTGAGTGCTGCTGTGCACTAATTCACATGCATCAGAAATTTTCACCTGGATGTCTCTTAGAAGATAAAACTCACAAAATCAAGACTACATCATTTGATTTCTTCTACATCTTGTAAGGAAGCAGATCTCCTATCCTGTGGTGAGTTCCGAAAGAGAGATCTAGAGGATAGGCAACAGTTTGAGGTGGTAGAATTCTGCAAGAACCCTGGTGGCTCACTGGTTAAGAGCTATGGCTGCAAACCAAAATGGTCACCGGTTTGAATCCACCAGCTGCTCCTTGGAAACGCTATGAGGCAGTTCTACTCTGTCCTATAGGGTCTCTATGCTCAATCTGGAATCGACTTGAAGGCAACAGGTGTGGTTTTTGGTTTTTAAACCTTATGAGCATAGCTGAGTTAGTTGTTGCAGCTGCTGTTGGATGAAGCAAGCCATGGTCTGGAAAATCGGAAGCACCCATAAGAGGTGTCAGATACGATATCCAAGCAGAAAATCAAATAAAATAGTTTTTAAATTAAAGTATATTTTTTCTCCGCAAATGAGTATTTCATCTTCACTTACTTCCCTTTGGAAACTCTGTATCAAGTTTTATTCCTTTCTCTCCTTTTCTCTCTCCTCTCAATTCCTCTTCTGCAATGTCTCTTACATCCATCCAGTTTTGCTCCCACACCACCACCACATCTGCAAGTGAAAACGTTCTTCTTCTCCAGAGATCATTATAATAGCTCACTAACTATTCTCCTGCCCCCAGTCCCTTCCAGCTCAACTTCGCACTGTATGTCGTTGCCAGAATCATCTCTTTAAAAACACTTTTCAATGGCAACACTTTGAAACTAGTTAGCATTCTTTACTCTTTCTTCAAGGTTCTTCACAATAAGGCTACAAATGCCTTTGACAGCTTCTCCCACCACTCCTCCGTCTTCACACGTGCTCTTACTGTTAGTGGCACACAATCTTCTTTCTGTTTCTCCATGGGCTCCTGGACCATCTAGCCTCAAGACCTTGCACATTCTCTTTCTAGAGACAAGCATGGCTCAATCCCACACTATGCTTTAGGTTTTTTCTTAAATGTAATATTTTATCTGGAACATCCTCCTGGATCACCTTATGCAACCAGCACAGCTTTTCCCAAGCTCTCCTGCTGGGCCTTAATTTCTTTCATAAAACTTGTCATCACCTGATAGGTTATATATTTACATATTTATTTTCTGTGTCCATTCATTGGAATTAAACTCTATAAAACCAGGGATTTGTTTTTATTCTCTTTTGTGTTATCAGCCCCTAGAAATGTGTATGGTTTTTAACAGATCTTAAAAAAAGATTGCTGTTAATATTGTTATTCTTTCCAGGCTTTTATATACCATTGATTTTCAGAAAAATCCACAGATTCTGACTGTTCTCATTCAAAAACACCCTATACTCTCTTATTTCTAAATCTTTCTTCATGATTTACTCTATTTGGGGTTATCTTCTACAGATATCAGATCTTATTGAAATTCTTTTAATTCTTCAAGTCACATTTCTTGATAATACTTTTCATCATTCTTCCCATCATTGTGATGTCATGTTCTCACCGTGCTCAAAAAGCATAAATTCCTTTGTGACATATCATACCACTTATTGTTTTACAGTTATTTCTGTCCTTTCTTTATGCCTTTTAGTAGATTATAAATTCCTTGGTAACAATGCCAAGCATTAATTTTGGTTATAATTCTTGGAGCTTCTAAGACAAATGGTAGTACTAAGATGAAGCTACAATATTTGGACAGTAAGTAAAAAAGAAATGTAGCTATTTAATTTGCAATGGTATTTTTAAGCCCTACTAGAAAAATATTAGATTGATATTTTAGTATTTAACTGAACATTTTTCAAGAGTTGGCTATTCACAATTTATCAAACACATATTAATTTGAATTGAATCTGAACCAGGTATTGTAAAAAATACATGCACACATTAACAAATCCTCTTGGTAGGCAGAAGAATGGCCCCCAAGATGCCCACAGCCTAAACCCTGGTACCAGGGAATATTTTATCTTACATGCCTAAAAGGACTTTGCAGATGTAATTAAGGTATGGAGCTTAAATACAGAGATATTCTGGACTATCCAGGTGACCCAAATCTAATCAAATGAACCCTTAAATGCAGATAACTTTCTCCCGAGGGGGGCAGGGGAAATGATGCAGAAGGAAAGGTCAGAGAGATTGGAAGCACAAGAAAGACTTGACAGGAGATTTTTGGAATTGAAGATAAAAGGGGCCATAAATAAGGGAATGTGAGTGGCTTCTAGAAGCTAAGACAACCAGCAAAGAAAAGGAACTTCAGTCCTATAACCACTTGATACAAAATTGTGCCAACTACCTGAATGAGCTTGGAAGCTGAATCATACTCCCCATCCCAACCCGTTGTGAGTCAATTCCTACTCATAGTGACCTTATTGGACAGAGTAGAACTGCCACGTAAGGTTTCCAAGGCTTTAATCTTTGCAGAAGCAGACTACCACATCTTTCTCCAGTGGAACTGCTGGTGTGTTTGAAGCACCAACCTTTCAGTCAGCAGCTGAGCACTTAACCACTGTGCCACTAGGGCTCCTTGCTTCATCCCCAGAATCTCCAAAAAGGAATGCAGCCCTTCTGACACCTTGACGTCAGCTTCATGAGACTCTAAGCAGAGGACTCGGCTGAGTCACAGTTCATTAGGACTTCTGACCCACGAGTGATAATGATGGCTTAGATCAGGCTGGTAGCCATGGAGAAGGCAAGAAGTGGTGATATTCTGTAAGATACAGTGTGAACAGGATTTGTAGAAAGATTGCACATGGAATGGGAGACAGTGGAGTGAATGATGACCCTAATATTTTCACCCTAGTTATCTGGAAAAATTAAATGTGAGTAACTGAGATATACACTGTGGGAAAAGAAGTTGGTGGAGCTGACGTTTGGACATGCTGCATTGGCTTTTATGTATTGAAATGGAGATACCGAGTAGGCAGTGAGATATGAGTAGAACACAGAGATGTCTGGGAAGTAGAAATAACTTGGGGAGTCATCAATGTGTGGAGAATATTTAAAGCCATGAGAGTTGGTGGAATTATCAAGAGAGAGAGAGCTGATAGAAAAGGGAGAAGAAGTTGATAGACTGTTACTTGGGACACTTGGATATTTTGAGGTCAGGGACGTGAGAAGAGGCTAACAAAAGAGCTAAGAAGGAATGGCCAGTCAATGACATTACTGTAAACGCAGGAAAATGTATTAATAGTTTACTTAGAGATAAGTGAAGAAAGTATTTCAAGAAAAGGAAGTGATTAACTATGCCAGTTTTTTTTCCTCTTTCCTTTACATGCATCTTCTAAAACACATTGGTTTATTCTTCACATATTTAAAAGATCATATTATGTTCATGATAATCTAAAAAATGTCAAATATTTACTTATCAAAACAAATGTAGTATATTTTTATTATTGGCCTGCATATTTTTCTTGATGGGAAATTTTCAAGTTGTTACAGGGCTTCTCAATATTTTATTGGTTAGTTTGCAGGTAAATGA
Source organism: Trichechus manatus latirostris (assembly GCF_000243295.1). Lineage (NCBI taxonomy): Eukaryota > Metazoa > Chordata > Mammalia > Sirenia > Trichechidae > Trichechus > Trichechus manatus. The sequence goes on along the minus strand of NW_004443948.1, from coordinate 21,334,217 downwards.
TATGTTTGAAGAAAAAAAAAACAAACTCTAAACCAAGTAGCCATTGGATATGCAGTAAATACACTGATGTCCTATGCAGGGCATTCTTTAATTTTTAAATGAAATTTAAGTCTTTGTTTTGTTTTTTTCAAATCTTTAAAGTTCTATTACATAGTGTTCTGTCCTCCATAAATCAAAGTAATCAGCACTTGACATTTATGACAATAATGAAATTGAGAAAAGCATGCTAATGGCTTTCTAGTAGAGATTGACATGTTCATTTCAATAAATACTAAAAATGTGTTGATTAGATTTATTATTAATAACTCTGTAAGTACAACAGCCAAACGTAGTTCAAATCACTCAATAACTAAATTTGACATATGGTTATTAGATATACTTTTAAAAACAAGAAAGTCATATAAATTTGCAATGGAATCAGTTGATATTTCTTAATAAAATCCATATTCTCACTTATATTTACATGTTCCTCTCAAAGATTTATCTACTATAAATATTTCTATCTGATTCTTCAATTATAAAAATATTATGTGTTTGAAACTACTTATCCCATCACATTCCACTTTACATATATTTATTCCTCTACATGTAAAAATGTAACCCAACCAAACCAAACCCACTGCTGTCGAGTGAATTCTGACTCACAGCAATCCTGTAGGACAGAGTACAACTGCCCCATAGGGTTTCCAAGACTGTAAATCTTTACAGAAGCAGACTGCCAGATCTTTCTCCCACAGAGCAGCTGGTGGGTTCGAACCACCCACCTTTGGATTAGGAACTGAGCACTTCAACCACTGCACCATCAAGTCTCCATGTAAAAAATGCAGAAGGTTTAAGAAAATAATCACCACTCACACCCTTGTCACTGTTTGACTCTATGGTGGATGATGGGGTTGCCAAATTTTAATCCAGCCTGCTTACCTGTGAATCCTTAGGCTATAACTGTCTCTGAGGAAGTGAATTGTATTTAGCTAGGAAAGCAGGACTTATCAGTCAGGCCTAAGGTGTGGAAGATGAAAATGTCCTCTTTTTCTGAGCCCTTCCTCTTATGTCCTTTACTTTATTATCATGCGATGGATTTGTATTCCTAGTCATGATGTGATCACACAATTATACATAGAAAAGAAAAAATAATTTTCTCTCTCTCTTTTTTTTTTAAATTTATGAAGAAACCTTTCCCATATTCCCCCTAGCTGATTTCTCTTAGTGTGAATCAGTGGGTCACATGGCTAAGCCTATGCTGGCAAAGGGGTCAACTTCTCTGAACATATGTCTCTGGAGGATGACCACACCTGCAATTAGGTATCTGCCGTGGCTGATATTTAATTGGTTCTCACTGATATAACAAGTGGTTGAAATACCACCATATTAGTTTGAAAATAGACATTGCCCTGAGCTCTTTAAATGCCCCACAACCATCTTGGCTGTTTGGTTCCTCCTCTGGGACTCCACCAGACCTCACAATGACTTAATATCTGAATGATTAATATGCGCCTTCCAGAACCTGCGTTAGCACTTACCACCTAATCCATTGGTACCCTTTTTTTAAATCAGTTCAGAAATATCTCAGATACTACCCGTGGTTCTGTCAGCAAGGAAGAAGGAGAGGGATGGGGTAGATTTTAATGATCTTAAACCTGCCTTTGTTTAAACCAGGCATGACTCTTTCAGATCAATGCTTTCTTCCCTAAAATATCGCATTTAATAAATGTAAGGGCCCCTTTTCTCCTGAGTCCACTCCTAACTTTTTGGCTTATCCTCCTCAGTGTGTGTGATTTCCAATTTTATCTGTCATATTCTCCACCTATGATCACCCTAAAGCATTAGATATTGTTGAAAACATTCCACTTTGGTTTCACCAAAGTTAGAATTTTTCTTCCAGCATACGTGGCAACTGTTTCTCCTTGTGTTTTCTCTCTCTCTCCTTTATTCATTCATTCATTCATTGTTTTCTTCTTACCTGATACTACCTCTGGTGTTAGTTTTCTACTGTACTGTGTAAATCCTAATTCTTTAAATAAGCACATGTGCATTTGTTTCAATCACTGTTTTGACAATGACTCCCAAATTCTCTTCTCCATTTGTGCTGTGTTACTTGACGTACAGTTCTGTCTCTAATCACAAAGGGGACATCTGAATTGCTTTGACTGTTGTGGCTTTAAAATCAAAGTTGTGTCAAAATGTTATCATGTGTCTTAGTTTCTTAGTGCTGCCATAACAGAAATACCACAAATGGGTGGCTTTAACAAACAAATTTATTTTCTCACAGTTTAGGAGTCTGAATTCAGGACTCTGACTCTCAGGGAAGGATATCTCTCTCTCTCGGCTCTGGGGGAAGGTCTTTGTCTTTTTTCAGTTTCTGTTCCTAGGTTCCTTGGTGATCTTCATGTGGCATGGCATCTACCTTCCCCCATCTGTGTTTCCTTGTGTCTTTACTTAATCTGCCCTTTTTATAACTCAAAAGTGATTGGATTGAAACACACTTTACCTGATATAGGCTTATTAACATAAAAAATAAAACTCTAATTCCAAATGGGATTACATCCACAGGTATAGGGGTTAGAATTTACAACACATATTTTGGGGGAACACAATTCAATCCATAATATCATGTTTTCAAATATTAAAACAAATATTAAAGCCCTCCTGATTGATATTTATCTTTCAGCCTCTATATTTACTCCATCAACAATAAGCATCTTTCAATATATCTATCAAATTTACCAGGCTGTTTCTGTTAATACTGTGGTATGTCTAAGAATCTCATGCAGCAGTATGGTTGATCTCTGCTGTTTCTAGACTCTTTATTCTAGTTTTTCCTCATATAACAGCTAGATATATGTTCTAAAGTCATGATTTCAATCATGAAATTTTGCTTAGGGGAATCTGTTGTGGTTTCATAATATTTATATTCTTAAATGAAAACGTTTCTTTTAGTTTTAAATGTCCTATCTGGCATGCTCCATTTTTTTTTTTTTAAATCATCTTTTCTTTTTCAATAAGCATCCACACTGAGCTGATTAGGATTCTTACCGAACTCCCAGCATGCCTTGTGCATACCCATACCTCTGCACTTTTCTTACCTACCCAAACTCAAAAGTTGTTTCAAAAGGCCAAGCCTTTATCCAACCGCCACTTTGAAAGGACTGATGAACCACTTCCATCTATTCTGATCTATGACTCATTTAAATTTAGTCACTTAAAGAGTATTAGTTAACTATTGCTGCATAACAACTTACCCCACAATTTAGCGACTAAAACAACAACATGTATTATCTCATACTTTCCACAGGTCAGGAATCCAGGCATTGCTCCGCTGGATCCTCTGCTTCAGGGTTTCTCACAGGCTTCAGTGAAAAAGTTGGCAAAGGCTCTGGTCTATCTCAAGGTTCAACTGGAGAAGGGTCTGTTTCTGAGCTCGCTCATATAACCATGGCAAAATTTAGTTTCTTATGGAGTGTTGAACTAAGGGTATCATTTCCTTACTATGTGGTTTCTCCATAGGTCGGTTCCCAACACGGCAGCTTACCTATCAGAGGAAGAAAATGAGAGAACAAAAGAAAGTGCAAACAAAACGTAAGTCACGATATTTTGAAATATCCATCATTTTTGCCATGTTCTGGTGGGAAAGTGGTTAAAGTTACGACTGCTAACCAAAAGGTTAGAAGTTTGAATCTTCTAGCCGCTCCTTGGAAACACTATGGGGCAGTTCTACTCTGTCCTGTAGGGTTGCTATGGGTAGGAATCAACTCGATGGCAATAGGTTTGGTTTTGTTTGTTTGTTAGAAGTCAGTCACTAGGTCCAACCCACATTCAAGGTGAAGGGATTACCCAAAAACATAAATGCCAGGAGGAGAGGATTATTGAGGACCACCTTAGAAGCCTGCATAGGACACTTAGGTTTGTTTGCACTCATGTTACTTGTCCATATCTTTTTTATTCCATTATAGAATCATGGGGTAACACCGAGAAAACAGTCAAAAATATTTCTCGATGAGTTTATTTGGTAAAATCATCATTTTAATGCTATTATGGGTCACGGCTCAGTGCTTGGTTGTCAAGGTGCAGGAATGAGCAGGCTCTGAATGTTCTCAGGAACATTTAAAGTTTTCACTTTTACAAATTGCTACTGTTTACCTTAATTTAAAAAAATATTGGAATTACTATGATTTGTTTGGTGAAACTCAAAATGTATTCAAACCAAGTATTAATTTATGAATTTCATTTTCAAAGCTACTGAGACTAAAATAAACAAAGCTCATTATTAATACTTATACTTCTTTGAAATTAAATTTAAGAAACTTTGGATTCATTTCTTAAATCTCTAGAGAAATCCACGTTTGTTTCTAATTTTAGATAAACCAAAAAAACAATCCCATTGCAGTGGAGTCAATTCCGACTCATAGCGACCCTACAGGACAGAGTAGAGCTGCCCCACAGGGTTTCCAAGAAGCAACTGGTGGATTTGAACTGTCAACCTTTTGGTTAGCAGCCCAGCTCTTAACCTAGATATTTGATTAAATAAACATTGAATAGCACAGGCACACACAATCTCTTAGTGATATCTGGGTGGGTAGGGCATCCAGTTAATCACAGGCAAAACAGAATATATAAGTCTGCCCTTTTTTATCATGGCAGTACAGATAAATGTCTATTTGTCATGTATACTTATTAAGAAAAGACAAGAACAGAAGGTAAAGATTTTCTTCTCAGGAAGAATGAAGTTTATTCCTGATATGTGCTAATTCTGAAAAGACATTTGATCAGAGTGATTATTCTATTGTTATTTATTCCAATATTAGTGTTTTAGAATGTCTCACATGTAGTATCAACATCACGCTAGGATTTCCTTTTTTTAGTTTTGAACAAATGAAGTCACTTTTCCTTTATTAATCATGGGAGTTACAGTACTTTTAAAACAATGTTACTCTTCACTTAAGCACTGTCATTTTCTAAAAAAACCAAAACCAATTGCCAAAGAGTCAATTCCAACTCATAGCAACTCTAATAGAACAGCCCCATATGTTTTTCAAGGAGCAGCTGGTAGATTCTAACTGCTGATCTTTGGATTAGCAGTCAAATGCTTAACCACTGTGCAACCAGGGCTCCCCCATTTTCTAAAGCAAAGTATATTTAAACATCCCAAAACCCTATGAAAGATAGGTTTAGTAAATGATTTAATGACAATTCCTTTCTAAATTACTCCTTTTTAAGAATATATTCAATAGAAACAATGTCACTGTACAAATATGAAATATTAATAATCTTTTAAACAATAATAACAACAAAAAGAAACAATGGTAAGAACCTAATTAACTATCAATAGTAGATTGCTAGATATTAAGTCACACAAGTAGATGGATTTATCTATATAAATCTGCCCAAGTATTTCCATAGCTGATGCATAGAAACAGGAATAGAATATTTCATAACAACCTGAGCTACGAGTAATAGTTTACTGGGTGGAAAATGGAATTGAAAGAGAAGATTATTCTTCTGTACTGTTTGAAAATTCGCAGCAGTAATATTCATTCTGTTGAAATGTTTTGGCATTGTTTTGAGTAACACACGGCTAGCAAAAACATGAGAAGTGTTATTTTTTCCTCAGTTAGTTTCTGTCCATTTATTTTCCTTTACCCCGCCCCCCATTTTTTTTAATGATCTGCCATTATTTTTCCATTCTTTCTACTCCATTTAGAATTTCAGACGTTTTTCTGCGTTGCTTACTTGCAATTTTCTCAGCTCATATTTGCCTAGATATGAATGACAGAGGGCCTTTTTTTTTTTTTTTTCCTCATTTGTTTAATGTTCTTTGGTAGCTGCTTTTGTAGGTATTGGGATCTAAATAACAACTCCCACCATATCGTCTCTGGGCTCAGGTTCTAACCCTGTTCCTCTCTTGCAGCTTTGACCTGGTGTATGTCTCAGGTGATGACATAGTCCAGTAACAGTTATTCTAAAACTTAAATATAGTCACAGCTATTATTGGAGGGATCACTGTCAAGGAACATTGGAGCTTCTGATTGAAATAAAGGTACAGGTGTGTGTTTTATTGGAGGTTGGGAAGTGAAACAGGAAAAAAAAATTAAACCTTTGCTACACAGGAGTTCAAAACAAATTAGCTCTCTCTTGTTAAATGAAGGCTGAGCTTTCACTTTTCACTATTGCCTTCATATGCAGCAATTGAGACTTTGATGAAATAATCTGACAGCTTCAGTTCAAAACCAAATTTCCCGCTTTACTCTGTGATCTGGGGCATATTACTTTTCTCATTTGTACACTAGTATAGTAATACCTTATTTGGTTATTTTGAGAATTATTGCATTCATTTACGTCTTGTTAGTCTGACACATGAAATGGAAACATTAAGTTTCAATAATTATTTTTAACATAAATACGAGAGTGATTTTTCAGTGCTGAAGATATTGTACCAAAACTAAAATTTGTGGGGATATATGCCATTTAAACATGGCTGCACTATTGACAACTGCAGCCCCCACAGGCCTCTATGCTGTATACGACATGTTGGAGACTTGTCAGCGATGAGAAAGAGATTAGGCATGACTTGTTTTCCCAAACGTATTGTCCTGTTACTGATTGGCTTGTTTACCTGAATTCCTTCTCCCTTGCCCAAAACTTACTGTTACTCACCCAAAGCCCATTTTTCTGTTATTTGCTTCACTGCTTGCTGTATTGACTATAAAATAAACTCCTGGGCTTGGCGGGGGTTCGACTCGTTAGAGTGACCCTCCTGGCCCCACTTCTCTGTAAGAGTTGTGGCATTGGTTATTGTCTCCGCCGCCCCAACAACTGTCGCTGCTGTGACAGATGGTGCCCCGTGTGAGGGGAGAGCTGTAGATACCCTCGCACTCAATCCCTTCAGGTGGTGAGTATAGGACACGTCCGTTTCAGGCTGCCTTCATAGCCCGCGAGCGGCAGGGTTTTTCCGCGGGAGGAATTTTCCCGAACACTCTCAGATCAGGCTGCTTTAGCCCCAGAGCGGCAGGTCTTTCCTCACCACTCCCAAGGGATTTCAGGCTTCAGGCCAGGAGCTTTCCTATCATTCTTTCCTTCATCTTCCTATTCCTCCTCACTATGGCGAATTCTCTTTCTCCTGAGCAGCGTCAACACAAAACCCAGTTGTTGGGGTTGTTAAAGGCCTCTAAGCTTAAGGTGTCAGAAGAAGCTCTTACCCAACTTCCGCTTTTAATTGAATCTGCCTGTCCTTGGTACCCCTTGCTGGGGAACCTTGATGTAGAAGCATGGGAACATATCGGTAACATCATTGGTGACATGAACATCCCAGCTTCAGTTCTTATTGCTTGGCATCACTGCTGCCTCGCTTTACAGCCCCTACAGGCAGCTCCTTCTGCTCCCTCCCCTAGTAAAGAAAACGTTTATGACCCTCCTCTTTCCATGCCTCCCAAGTCTGATTTCTCTCAACATGAGTCTCTTATGGAAAGATGTTTGCGGGAGGGCCGTTAGAAAGAGGAGTTTTCTGCTTATCCTGTCTTTCGGGGATCAGGACCGCCCCGTCACGATGGCCTTGGCTTCCAAGCTTTTAAGGAACTTCATAAAAGCATGATAGAAAATGGTTTGCAATGTTCCTTTACAAAAGGGATTGTGGAAGGTTTAGGACAATGCTTTGAAATGACCCCCTGGGATTGGAATCTCCTAATGTGAACAGTTTTAACTCCTGCTCAATTTAGTGTATGGAGTCAAGAGTACAAGGAGCATTGTAACCTTTATGCTGTAGACAATCTTAATCATAATATCCTGTTAGTCTTGACTTGCTCCTGGGTATTGGGAATTATTCCACTCCTCAGGCCCAGAGCCATATGAATAGGCAAGCATTCAGTCAAGCCTCCGACGCTGCCGCCAAAGCCTGGAGTAAAATCCCTGATTCCAGAATGCCCACCGGCTCATTTGCCACTATTTGCCAAGCGGCAAATGAGCCTTACATTGACTTTATCAACAGTCTCCAAACAGCCATTTTCCGACAGGTAGACAATCAACAAGCAGCTGAAGTTCTTTGTCTCCAGCTTGCTTATGAAAATGCTAATGTTGACTGTCGGGCTGTTTTAGCTCCCTTAAAAGTACAGAATCTTAACCTAGCTGAAATGATTAGAGCATGTAAAAATGTTGGCACAGAAACTCATAAGGCACAGGTATTAGCGGCAGCTCTCAGTCCATCCACTGCCACCTGTTTTGGGTGTGGTAAATCTGGACATTTTAAAAAGGACAGTCATAGGTTAAAAAACAAAAATGCCAACACTAAACTTCCAACCTGAAAGTGTCCCTGCTGTGGTAAAGGCTTTCATTGGGCTAGTCAGTGCAGGTCTCAACTTAACAATCAAGGCAGCCCTATGTCGGGAAACGGGAAGAGGGGTGAGAGCTTTCGTGCCCCAAAAAATCCAGGGAGCCACAGCAACGTTTGTGAGTCAATGATTTAAAGGCAGCCACAGAAGGGAGTGCAGGTCTAGATTTACCTTTAGCAGAAGGGGCTATAATAGATGAGGCAGGAAAA
>NW_004443948.1:21286959-21323133 GCF_000243295.1 Trichechus manatus latirostris | reverse complement strand
ACCTGAATTCCTTCTCCCTTGCCCAAAACTTATTGTTACTCACCCAAAGCCCATTTTTCTGTTATTTGCTTCACTGCTTGCTGTATTGACTATAAAATAAACTCCTGGGACTGGAGCTGGGGGTCGACTCCTCAGAGTGACCCTCCTGGCCCCACTTCTCTGTAAGAGTTGTGTTTGGCTACTGTCTTCGCTGCCCTGACAACTGTCGCCGCTGCAACAAACAGGAAACATTATTTTTTGATATTTATTAGTTTAAATATTTCAAATATTCAACTATTTCAAATCAAATACTTTGCCACACATAACTTACTAGGGTTTTCTGGAATAAATAGTAGAATTAACCTAAATGTATACGGAATGTTAACACAAAAGATTGTGTAGAAATATAATTCCTAATTACACATATTTTGAATTAATAATCATTCATAAAAATAGTACAGAAATAACGAAATACATATCATATATTCTTAGAAAATTTTGAATACAATTAATCCTTCTGCAGCTGAAGCTATTGAAGACTTAAGCATTCTCATATCTGGTTTGCATTACTTATTTAAAGAAAGGTATAGTCTAGATGATACACAAGATATAAAATATAGTATAAATTTTATGTCAATAAATGCCAAAATCCTCTCATGAGATGAATCAAAAAGCAAAAAAGGCACTAAGGACTACTTTTCTGTTTTTTTAAGCAAAATTTTTGTTTCTTATTTTACTTTTTTGTCGCTGTTGTTATTTTCAGCATATTAGTCAGATAAGAAATGGAGTTCCTAAAAAAACAAAAAATCACAAAACTGAAAAACACAATACAAAAACTGATACATTAAGTACTTATGGTTATCACATCCAACATTAGAAGACAGAAAAGAAAAAGACCAGCTACTAATTGAGAGAACATATTTAGAGCTCATATGATCTATAAGGAAGTTGCAAAAAAAGAATTCTATAATCAATAAAACAACATAGAAAACCACAGAATAAAGCTAGGCTGAATATTTGAACAGTACTTGACAAAATAGATTGCACAAATGGTCCATAAAAATTTATTAAAAAGTATCCAAATCTGTTAGTTATCAGAACATAGAAAATTAAACCATATATACTAGATGATCAAAATTACAAAAATAATGGGTGATTCTAGGTTTCAGTAAAGAAGCTGAACTACTGGAAATTGCATCCCTTGTTGATGAGCGTATAAATTGGTATGACCATTTTGGAATCATCTGGCATATTTTAACAAGCACATATCTCATGACCCAGTAATTCACCTAAAGTACAAGATATATAACCTAGGTAAACACTGCTTATAAGCATGCATTGTTTATAAATCCATAAAACTATAGTTAAACATGTCATGAAATGGAAATAATTAAAAGACATCGATGCATTGTTACATGCTTATCCACAAATGAATGAATGGGGTAAGAAAGCTGTGCATACATCATGGGAGAAAACATTTTTCAAACAGAGGGAATAGCTAAAACAAAAGCACAGAAGTGAGGCAGCCCAAGGCATACCTGAAGACGTACTAAGCGGCCAGAGTAGTAGAGTAGGTAGGGCAAAAGTTAGACGACCAAATCAAAGAGATCGTGAGGGAGGAGAAGTATATATAAATCCTATCCACCTGGCTTATTAAGACAAGAAGCCCTTGGTAGTTTTGAGCAAGAATGGGACATTACCTAATTTAAGTTTTAAAAAGTCATTCTATAACAAAATTATAGTGAGACAAGGATGAAAACAGGGAAACATTTCTGCTGCTATTGCAATACTCCTGCTGCAGGAAGATAGGAGCTTAGAAAAGTGTAGTGAAGGAGAAGTTGTGAAAACGGTCAAATTATGAATATAATTGATGAGTGAATACGCACTATGAAGAGTTCAGATGATTCAAGATCTTTGGGGCTGTTAAGGTGATTCTATTTTCTGAAACATATACTCTTGAAATCTCCAGGATTTAGCATCTGTACATTTCCTATACATATACCAACCTAATGTGTATTTTTTTTTGGGGGGGGGTTGGTCAGGAGTGTCTCATCCAAGCAGTAAATTAGAGGCTTCACCTCCTTGCATCTAAAGACTCTGCTTTTCCAAGGGTGTTCTGGGACTGTTTCTATTCAAGTCACCACATGGGAAACATGAAGGATTTTACAAATGCTATGTATTTAATGGAGCTTAAAGAAGTATATGTCACTTCTGTGTGCATTCTATTGGCTGGACGTTAGTAACATGACCTCATCTTCCTCAAGGGAAATTGGGATACATGACCTAACCTTGTGCCTAGAAAAAAGAGGAAATCGGTTTGTTTAGTCAGTTAGTCAGTTTTTACCACAGCCTAAGTAACTGACTGAATAAAGTATAGGTTACTGAAGAAGAGGAATGCAGAAGGAGCCGGTTTGTGTGTGTGGCGGTGATGGGGGTGGGTCAAGACTTCATTTTGCATATGTGAAGCTTCAGAAATATATCAGACATTCAAGTGGAAATGGTGAGTACACGCTTCAGTGTGTGTATCTGCAGAGAAAGCCACGCAGCTCGTAAAATTGGGGAGTAACCGCATACAAGTGGCATTTAACATCACCTACAGAGTAAGCCCTTGAATGGATGAGGACTGAGGATGGCACCCTGAGGTGCTCCCACGTTTGAGGCCAGAGACATGACAGCAAATAAACAAAGAAGTCTATGATAAAGAGTTGGTGAGATGATGTGCTTTTTTTTTTTTTTTTAGTCCTTGTAATTTTTTTTCCAAAGAAATAAGAAATGATGTTGTAACTTGAGAGTGAAGCTCAAGGAAGACGGACTTGAAGAGGAGAGAGTATAAAATAGGAAAGTGGAAGGATAAATGGACTTGCAGAAATACAGTAGGAATGATAAACATCACAAGGACACATCTGATGTCAGAGGTTCTAGATTCAAAATAAGAGTGTTTAGCAAGGTTGTATGTTTTCTCCACCCACATTTAGCTGCCTTGCTATGGACATATGGAGGATTCTGGGGTCTTGCATTGTGAAAAGAGACACGGATAGTTGTAATTTTATGTAAGGGAGGCTTTATGATGGCAAAATACGGGATCTAAGCTACTAAGACTATAATTTAGGAAGTAGAAGGAATGGGTCTGTGGGACAATGAAAAGATGATAGTATCCAGGATGTTTAAAACTTCACTGTTATACATAAAAGATGATTTGATGATATGGAGAACTGTACTTTTATCACTGATAAGATTATTTTACATTATAATATTTTATGTTGATCAATAAATTAAATGCAATCCCAATAAACGTAATAAGACTTTATCGATGACTAAAAATAACTTACTACAAGTGTTGTCAATATGTAAAAGTCCATGAATAACTAAAAGGTATCACAAAATCGTAATTAAGAATAATACAGTACTGACAGCAGAATTAACAGAATTGAAAACTTAAAACTGGATGCATGTGCATGTGAGAAATTATACCGTAAAAGCGATACAATGTATCAACAGAAACAGGTTAACATTTTAATTAATTATTTGGAAAAAACTGTTTCCATTTACAGAAAAATAAAGCAACATCTTTACCCTACCCTATACAGAAAATAAACTTCAGATAAATTAATGGTGGAAATTTGAAAGAAAAGAATGCAAAGTTAATCAATGAAAAATTCAGAGAACTTTTTTTCTAACTTAGGGTTGCTGTGTGCTGTTGAGTCAAATCCAATTCATAGAGAACCTATAGGACAAAGTAAAACTGCCCCATAGGGTTTCCTAGACTATAATCTTTAAGGGAAGGCACCCTGGTGGCTCAGTGGTTAAAGCGCTCACCTGCTAATCCATAGGTCAGTGGTTCGAACTCACCGGCTGCTCTGTGAGAAAAAGATGTGGCAGTCTGCTTCCATAAACATTTACAGCCTTGGAAAACCTGTGGGACAGTTCTACTCTGTCCTATAGGGTTGCTGAGTCAAATTTGACTTGACAGAAATAGATTAATCTTTAAGGGAGCAGATGGCCAGATCTTTTCTCCTGCAGCAGTGCTGGGTTCTAAACTCCAACCTTTTAGTTAGCAGTTAGCAGCCCAGCACTTCTCAGGGCTCCTTGTTAGAGACAACTTATTTAACAGATCCCAAAGGAATATATCACAAGCAAATTATAGATTTTACTACATACAAATTAAAAATTTCTGTTCAATAATTCACCCTCTAGACAAATACAGAAGACAGATAAGACTTTAGGAGAAGACGTTTGTCACATTGAAATCTGAAAGAGTTAAATCTTTAGAATATAAAAATTACTACTGCACTTATACAAGTAGATGTTAGAAACCCAATAGGAAACTGGGGACAGCATATATATAGGTAATTCATGGAAGGCAGAATCTGGAGAGGTAGTAATTCCATGGAAAGATATTTAATTACGTTATTATATTTATAAATCTTCTTCATTACTATTTTTCACCCAACAGACTGCAAACACTAAAAAGATGAATACTACTCATCACTGCTGTTTTAGGGAAACAATAGTCCAATACGTGACTTAGGAGTCTATGGAACTCTGTAGGCATTCTGGAGGTTATCCCACAAGAATGTAATATAATTAGGCAAATACACATCCTATGATCCATCAATCCAGTCCTTCGTATATAAAAGACAGAAACTTGTCCTGGTCCATAGGAAGGCTTATGGAGGTACTCATTCTAATGCAGTTTGGGGTCATTGGTTGAGACAATATGTATCCTCTCTGTAGGAGAAAGAAGTGAAATGTGATGAATACACACAAAGCAACACGCTCAGCAGTTATAAGCGGTGAGTTTTTATGTGTAGAACAGCATGGTTACATTACATAATTCTGGATATATGACATAATGCTAAGTGAAAAACATAAGGAATGAGAAAAGTTTCCGAACACCGTAAACCCAAAGTAAACACACACACACAACTCCAAACTCCTTGCCGGTCGAGTCGATTCTGACCCATAGCTACCCTATAGGACAGAGAACTGTCACATAAAGTTTCCAAGGTTATAATCTTCGGTGAAGCAGATTGCCTCATCTTTCTCCTTCGGAGAGGCCCAAGGGTTCAAACCACCATCCTTTCGGTTAGCAGCTGAGCGCTTTAACCACTGCGTTACCAGGACTCCATACATACAAAATACCCTACCCTATATATTTTAATGATACAAATATATTCTAAGATGTTTATCAAAACACATTAGGGTGCATGCTTTGATAGAGACGGGAGTGGTATTAGGTGAATAAAACCAAAACCAAACCTGTTGCCATCCGTTCGATTCCGACTCACAGCGACCCTATAAAACAGAGTAGAACTGCCGGATAGAGTTTCTAAGGAGTGCCTGGTGGATTTGAACTGCCAAATTTTTGGTTAGTAGCCACCAGGGTTTGCACTAGGTGACTAGTAGTAAAGCAATAGAAAAGAAGATGAGACAGGCCCTGTCCAGACAATGACACTTAGAAAAAATGATTATCACAACTCTACACATCTGCAATCTAAATCAAGGTACATATGCTACTTATATAATTTTCACTATTTTTCCTCATTTTCAGACAAAATCATATATACTATCATAAACTCATTTGTAAAATTTTTACTTTTCAATTATTTTACAGGAGTTGATATACATTCAAACTAGCTTTAATTCCAGATTCTTATAAGAGCAGGATCTTTGTATGAATTGACAGTTTGCAAGTGTGCCTCTTGTGCAAGCAAATTATTTTCCTTCCATCACAACTAGGCTAGATTTGTTTATTGTTGCATCCTTGTACCTTTAAACAAATTAATATTAATCAACATTTAACATATATTTAAAAAAAAATTATGAGAATCTCTCTTATCTTTTATTCTATTATTCTCAAAACATGTTTTTAAAATTAAGCACTTTTTATTTTATGTTTCATTTAACAATGAGGAAAGTCAGAATCTGAGCAGAAAGTCAGAGAAATGCATCCTGTGGACTCATATTTACATTCAAATTCCATTAAATCCCTAGTCTTATGCTATAACAATTTCCTGAAAAACATTCAATTTAATATGAGTTCAACAGATGAATACGTTTGCAAATACTGGTTTATACTGCACTCCTAGTAGTTTAAAACTACTCCTAACAATAGAGATATATTTTTAATAAAGCACAAACTTTATTTTCTTCTATAGAACAAATTAAATTTTGTCCATCTTTATACTGGTAGATTTAACTATACAGTTAATATTTATCAATGTCCCGGTATGCATTTTTCACTTAGAATTATCCCAAATAATGAAAGTCAGCTAGCACTTTTCTTTTCTACTTTCAAATTGCTTTTTCTCTTGTCTTGAACTTGAATTTAGAAATGCGGAATCTCAGTAGAGGTGGAAGGTAATTTCCCATAAGACCTGGCTAATTTATAGCTTTCAACACACCAATGACCCCTGCAATTTGGCGGTTGCTTGATTAATTCCTCTACACCTGCTCCATTTATCTTGGGGAAAAAAAAGATAACAGGCACAATCCTCTCTCACTGCAGCTATTGTGAAGAAATGTCCTTCATGTTTTTCCGAAGTAAATAGTAACCAGCATTATGGAGGATGAAAAAAGCAGTGGTGTCAGATGGATGTTCCCAGTTTCTCACTGACGTGGAGGAGAGTTTGGAAGGCCACGTATTTTTGGAAGAAGTTTGTTTATCTCTGTCCTTTGCAATGTTGTGTCTGTGCAAGGAAGACTTCAGTTTCCATCAGGTGCTGCCATCTGATTCACACAATTATAGATTTTTTTTAAAAAAAAAATGAAAACAGAGACAATTTTAACAATAACCTTTTCTCATATTTATTGATAAAATACGTGGACCCTGATGTCTACCTATCTATACCATGAAACCAACAAACACAGCTTTTGATTATCACATATTTCATATATTTATAACGTCAAACAATTTATTGCTGTGAATATAGGTTTTAACTTTGGTGCATCTAGTACCATGGAAAATATACTTTTCATCAATAAGTAGTTGCATTAATTAAAAAGCAAACATTTTAATATCAAATTTAGTCAATCGTTTATTTAGTTGGTTGACTATCCCAGCATTTATTCTCTTTCTTTTTTTTTTTTTGCCTTACTTTATCTTCATAGACTGTAGATTTCATGAAAAAAATGCAATATTTTTTTCCTCTTTTACATTAAACAGCTTGATCTCTTGATTTCTAATAGATGAGCAGTATATGTTTTTTAAATACTAAGAGAATGGCTAAACAAAATGTTAAGAAGGCTTTTTAAGAATTTGCATTTTGACATATATTGAAGAATGATATAAATTAAAATTTGATATAGCTTTCCTTCTCCCCAATAATCATATATATTTTAATATAGATCATCAATGTTGGTAATCATTGCAAAGACTTGAATGTTTCATTCTTTTGTAAGCTCCCCATGTTGATATAGCCAGGAAAAAATTTAACTAACTACTGCTATTGAGTTGATTCCAACTCACAATGACATATAGGACAGAGTAGAACTGCCTCATAGGGTTTCCAAGGCTGTAAATCTTTACAGAAGTACACTGCCACATCTTTCTCCCATGGAGCAGCTGGTGGGTTCGAACTACTGACTTTTTGGTTAGCAGCTGAGCATTTTAACCACAGCTCCTTTTATATGGGTATAATTGTGTCTTTGATGACCACTCACAAGCTTTTAAGACTCCAGACACTACTCACCAAACTGGAATGCAGAACATTGTCTTTTTGAACTATGTTATGCCAATTGAGCTAGATGTTCCCTGAGACTGTGGTCCTTAGCCTTCAAGCCCAGTACCTCAGTCCTACGAGGTGTTTGGATATGTCTAAGTATTTCTGGAGCCCTGGTGGCAAAGTGGTTAACAGCTCAGGCTGCTAACCAAAAGGTCAGCAGTTTTAATCCACCAGCTGCTCCTTGGAAACCCTATGGGGCAGTTCTACTCTGTCCTATAGGGTCACTATGAGTTGGAATCAACTAGACAGCAATGGGGTTTAAGAAGTTTCCATAACTGTACTCCCTATATGCTGCATTATATATATGAATATACATGCAGTATATACAAATATGTATATATGTATAGTTATAGGTAATTGTATATACATGCTTATATGAGCTGCCTGTATGTTCATATATATAATACAGCATATAGAGGGCACAGTTATGGAACTTTTAGACATATCCAAACACTTCGTGGGACTGAGGTACTGGGCTTGAAGGCTAAGGACCATAGTCTTGGGGGCATTTAGCTCAATTAGCATAACATAGTTCATAAAGACAGAGTTCTGCATCTCAGTTTTGTGAGTAATGTCTGGGATCTTAAAAGCTTGCGAGGGGGCATCTAAGATACAACTATTGGTCTCTTCCTGTCTGGAGCAAAGGGTGGTGAAGGAAACCAAAGACTCAACAATGGGCCTACACGAAACACAGCCTCCTCCAACCTGAGACTAGAACTAGATGGTGCCGAGCTACCACTACTGACCACTCTGATCAGGGACACAACAGAAGGTCCAGGTTAGAATGGGAGAAACATGTAGAGCAAAACTCAAACTGAGAAAGAAAGACCAGGTTTACTGGTATGATACAGATTGGCGGAACCTCTGAAACTGTATCCCTAAGACACCCTTTCAACCTGGAAATGAAATTACTCTCAGAGGTCACCCTTCTGGCAAATAGTAGATTGGTATATAAAATAAACAATAATACCCCTGAGGAATGTGCTTCTTAGAACAATCAACTCAATGAGACCAAATGAGCAATATTTGCCCAAAAGCAAAGATGAGAATGCAAGGAGGGGCAAAGAAACTGGAGGAATGAAAAAGGGAAGCCAGGGTGGAAATGGGGAGAGTGCTAACACATTGCAGCTACAGCAGCTAATGTCATGGAACAATTTGTATATCAATGGGAAGCCAATTTGCTCTGTAAACTTTAACCTAAACCACATTAAGATGTTAAAAAAAAAAAAAAAAAACCCAAGGTCATGACTATTTACATGTATGTTTTCTTCTATGAGATTTATGTTACTAGTTCTTATGTTTAAGTCATTGATCTATTTTTCAGTTAACTTTTATGTATGGTATGAAGTCTGGGTCCAGCTTCATTCTTTTGTATATCGAGATTCAGTTGTCTCCACTATTTGTTCAATATACTATTTTTTCCCATTAAATGGATTAACACCTAGTAAAAAAAAAAAAAAAATCGATTAGCCATAGATGTATGGGTTTATTTACGGACTCTAACTTCTATTCCATCAGTCTATGTCTATCCCTATGCCAGTACCACACTATTTTGATTGATGTAGTTTTGCAATGAATTTTAAAATCAGGAAGTGTGAATCCTCCAACTTTGTTCTTCTTTTTCAAGATTGTTTTGGCTGTCAGGGTTCCTTCAATTCCATGTAAACTTGAGGATCAGCTTTTCAATTTCAGCAAGAAGAATATTGGAATTTTGATAGGAATTGCATTGAATCTGTAGATAACTTTGTGTAGTATTGACATCTTAACAACCTTAAGTCTTCCAGTCTTTGAATGTGGAATATCTTTCCATTTATTTATATATTTTAAAATTTATTTCTGTAATGTTTTCTAGCTTTCAATGTACAAGCCTTTCACCTCCCTAGTTAAATTTATTTCTAGGTATTTTCTTCTTTTAGATGCTATTGTAAATGGAATTGTTTTCTTAATTTCATTTTTAGATTGTTCATTTCTGGTGTAGAAAAACAACAGATTTCTGTGTGTTGATCTTGTACCCTGCAATTTTACTTAATTTGTTTATTATCTCTTGAGATTTCCTGTGTATTATTAGGAATTTCTGTATTTATAAGGTCATGTCATCTGCAGATAGAGATAGTTTACTTCTTCCTTTCCAGTTTGGATGCCTTTTATTTCTTTTCTTGCCTAATTACTCTGGCTAGAACTTTCAACACAAAATTGAATAGAAGAGGTGAAAGCAAACATCTTTGACTTGTTTCTGATATTATGGTGGAGACTTTTTCAGTATTACACCTCTGAGGGTTATATAAGCTATGGATTTTTTTCATAAATGCCCTTTACCATGTTGAGGAAGTTTCCTTTTATTACTAGTTTTCTGATTTTTTATTTTTTTAATTTTACTTTTTACCATGAAAAGATGTTGGATTTTGGAAAATGCCTTTTCTACCATGATTGAGATGATCATGTGGTTCTTTCCTTTCATTCTATTAATGTGTTGTATTGCATTAATTGATTTTTCTTAAGTTGAAAAAAACTTGTATTTCTGAAATAAATTCTACTTGGTTTTTGTGTGTAATGATTTAATATGCTTCTGGAATTTGTTTGCTAGTGTTATCTTGAGTATTATTACATCTATATGCATAAGGGATATTGGTCTGTAATTTTCTTTTCTTGTGTCTTTATCTGACATTGGTATCAGGGTAATACTGGCCACATAGAATGCCTTACAAAGTGTCCCCTCCTTTTCTATTTTTTGGAATGATTTGAGAAAGATTGGAGTTAACTCTTTTTTTTACAATGTTTAGTAGAATTCCCCAGAAAAGCTATTTGGTCCTGGACATTTCTTTGTTGGGAGGTGTTTGATTACTGAGTCAGTCTCTTATTGTAGATCTGTTGCGATTTTCTATTTCATCTAGAGTTAGTTTGCATAGTTTGTGTGTTTGTATGAATTTGTTCATTTCATCTAGTGTATCTAATATGTTGGGGTACAGTTCTTCATAGTATTTTCTTAAGAAACTTCTTATTTCTGTAGGGTTGATAATAACATTTATTTCCGACTTTAGTTAATTTTGTCATCACTGTTTTTATCCTTTCCAGTCTAGGTACAGGCTTGTCAATTTTATTGATATTTTAGAAGAATCAACTTCTGGTTTCATTAATGCTCCCTGTTGTTCTTCTATTCTTTATTTTAATTATGTCCACTCTAATCTTTATTATTTCCATCCTTTTGATACTTTTGGAGTTAGTTTGCTCTCCTTTTTGTAGTTCCTCAAGGTGACAATCGAGATTACTGATTTGAATTTTTTCTTCTTTTGTATTGTAAACATTTACAGCTATATATTACCCTCTGAGCACTGGCTTTACAGCATCTCATAAATTTTAGTATGTTGTGCTTTCACTTTCATTTATATCTAAGTATTTTAACATTGTCTTCTGGATATTTTCTGTGACCTATTGGTTATACAGTAGTGGGTTGTTTCAATTCCACATTTATGTAAAATTTCCAATTTTCCTTCTGTTATTGATTTCTTGTTTTATTCTATTTGGTTTGGAGGAGATATTTTGTATGATTTCAGTCTTTTTAAATTTATTATGATTAGTTTTGTGACCTAACATTTAGTTTCTCCTGGAGAATGATCTATGTGTCCTGTAGAAGAATGTGGATTGTGCTGTTGTTGGGTAGAGTGTTCTATATAGATTTGTTAAGTATAGTTGTTTGATAGATAGCCTTGTTCAGGTTCTCTATTCTTACTGTTTTTCTGTTTAGTTGTTCTATCCATTATTGAAAGTAGAGTATTAAATTCTCCAGCTATTATTGTAGAACTATCTATCCCTTCAATACCGTAAATGTTTGCTTCATATATTTTGAATAGCTGTTAGGTGCATAATTGTTATATCTTCTTCATGAATTAACCGTTTTATTATTACATAATGTACTTCTGTCTTTTGTGACAGATTTTTACTTAAAGTCTATTTTTTCTGATATTAATATAGCCACTTCAGCTTTTTATGTGAATTTTTTCATCATTTCACTTTCAAACTGTTTTGTCTTTGAATATAACGTAGGTCTCTAGTAGACAGCATATAATTGGATAGTATTTTCTTATGCATTTTGTCAATCTTTGTATTGGAGACTTTAAGCTATTTACGTTTAATACAATTACCAATAAGGAAGGGCTTATTTCTGTTATTCTGTAATTTGTTATCTGTGTGTCTTATACCTTTTCTGGCCTTCATTTCCTCCAGTACTGCCAACTTTTGTGTTTCACTGATTTTTTGTAGTGACCACTTTGATTTCTTTCTTGTTTCCTTTCATATGTTTTTAAAGATATTTTCTTTGAGGCTACCATGACAATAACAATTGACATTTAAATTTATAACAACCTGGTTTCAATTGATACTAATTTTACTTTATTAAACACAAAAACTCTGTTCCTATACTGCAGCTCCTCCTTTTTATGTTGTTATTGTCATAAACTATATTTGTATATATTCTATGGCCAATAAAATGAATTTATACTTAATTTTTATTTTCTGTATTTTATATCATGCAGGACATAACAAGTAGACTTATAAACAAAAATCCTAAAAAACTGGGCTTTATATTTGCTCATGAAATTACCTTTACCAGGGATCTTTTTTCTTTATACAACTTCGAGTAACTGTCTAGTGTCCTTTCATTCCAATCTGAAGGAATTCCTTAAGAATTTCACTCTTGCCATTAACTTCCTTAGCTTTTGTTTATCTTGTAATGTCTTAATTTTATCATTATTTTTGAAAGACAGTTTTACCAGATATAGACTTCTTGGTTGACATTTCCTTTCTTTTACCACTTTAAATAAGTCATCTCATTGCCTTCTGAGGTAGCTGAGGAAAAATCAGTGCTTAATCTTATTTAAAATTCTTTATAGATAGTGATTTGTTTTTCTCTTGCTACTTTCAAGATTCTCTGTTTATCTTTGATTTTCGAGAGTTTGATTATAATGTGTCACAGTATGAATAACTTTTGTTATCCAACTTGAAGTTTTTTGAGCTTCTTGAATATGTAGATTAATGGATTTTTGTCAAATTTGGGAAGTTTTTGGCTGTTATTTCTTCAAATATTCTTTCTGTTCTTTCTCTCTCTCCTCTCCTTCTGAGACTTCCATAATGCTTATGCTGATCTGCATAATGGTATCCCATTAAGTCCCTTAGAATCTGTTAAGTTTTCATTTTTTTCTTTGTGCTTGTCATTCTTGATAATATCAGTAGTCCTACCTTCATATTTTGTCTTTCTTTCTTCTGCCAGCCCAAATCTGCTATGTAACCCCTCCTGTGGATTTTTCATTTGGTTATTGTACTTTTTAGCACCAGTACTTCAACTTGGTTCCTTTTTATAATTTCTGTCTCTTAATCCATATTCTCAATTTGTTCCTCCCTCAATTCCCTGATTTCCTTAAGTTCTTTGTCCATGTTTTCCTTTGGCTCTTTAAACATATTTAATGCTGTTGTTTTAAAGTCTTTGTTCAGTAAATCCATTCTCCAGGCTTCCATTAAGAGGGTTTCTGTCATTTTATTTTATTATTTTGAATGGGCCATTCTTTGCTATTCCTTGGAATGTCTGTGATTATTTGATGTCCTAATAGACAGAAGCAAGGCACTTATCTCAGTCCTTTGTGAGCTCTGAGACAGGACAAACTGGGTTGATTGTTTTGCTTCTGTCTATCAGGAACCACCCAGACAGGTTAGAACAGACACATAGTATAATTTGCAAATATAAGCCTGTTCTTCTCCCTCTAGAGTTAGGCTGTCTGTCTGGTAATATGTGATACCACAGTTTTAAGATGATCATGTTGGTTCGGGCTGGGTTTGTGGGTATAGGTGTGTAAAAACTGAAGACTTCTATCTTTTAGAGGGCCCCTTTTTCTTAGTTCAGCATTCGCTTAGTTGCTGTAACCCTTTAATTAGTTTCCAAAGTTATGACAATTTTGGCTCAGACAGTTTCTGCTTGTGTTTCTGTTGTTGTCGGTGTGATGGTAGTGGTGATGTTTTATTTTTTGTTGTTTGTTTGTTTTTGAGGGGTGGGGGAATGAGGGCTTGGAATTATTCATGCAACCATCTTGTTCTAGACGGTGGACTGCTTCTTCGGAAATCATTACATCCAGGTGACTTCATGTGAAATAATTGGAATTTCACAAAGTATTTCAATATTTTATTTATGATTTAGGTTAAGTTCTATTAAAAAGTTTATAAATTAAAATTGTGTTGGGCACAGTAGAATATATAGGTAGGGTAAGAAATTCCACTGGCATACCGTTATGTCTGTAAGTCACCTGGATATATCAATTGTATAAAAGGTAAATATAATCCAAATTAACAAATAAAGACTAGAGTCTTGGTCTATCGCTATGTAACAAATTACTCCAAAAATCAGTATCTTAATATCTGGAATATATCCGGAAGACAAAGCCCATCAAAACCATTACTCCCTCACTTCTTTTAAGGATGGCCTCAACTTTTCTTTAGCCTTTACACTGCCGTATGAAATTTAGAATTTTTTTACTTTATTTTTTATAAGAAAATTCAATGTGATTCTTACGTTTCACTTATGTATGTTTTGTGGTGCTTGTATTCTTCATGTGTTCTGAAATTTTTGTGTTACAATTCACTTTCTGCTAAGATTTTTTTCCAAGAAGTTTGCTAGTGAGATTGTATAACCTATTGCCGTTGAGTCGATTCCGACTCATAGCAACCCTATAAACATTGTCAATTAGCTGACTGTTCATTGTTCACAGCCCTTAAGCTGATCTCACAGAAACAGCTATGCTCTGGGCTCTGAATCACACATACAGATCATTTCTAAGCTTGTACCAACAAATGACAATATCCATCCTTGGTCTCTGTTTTGTTGTTGTTGTTAGGTGCCATCGGGTCAGCTCTGACTCATATAGTGACCATATGTATAACAGAATGATATATTGCCTTGTCTTGAACCATCCTCACGATATTGCTATGTTTGAGTCCATTGTTACAACCACTGTGTTAATCCATCTCTTTCAGGGTCTTCCTCTTTTTAGATGACCCACTACTTTACCAAGCATGATGTCTTTCTCTAAGGATTGGCTCCTCCTAAAAACGTGTCCAAAATAAGTGAAACTAAATCTCACCATCCTCACTTCTAAGTAGCATTCTAGCTGTACTTCCTTCAAGACTGGTTTGTTCATTTTTGCAGAGGTCCATGGTATATTTAATATTCTTTGCCAACACCATAATTTGAACGTAGCGATTTTTCTTCAGGCTTTCTTTTTTTTTTTTTTTTCCATTGCCCAGCTTTCGCATACATATGAAACAATTGAAAATAGCATGGCTTGGGTCAAGTGCACCTTAGTCATCAAAATGACTTCTTTGCTTTTTAAGATTTTAAAGAGATCTATTGCAGTAAATTTGCCCAATTTAATGTGTCATTTGATTTCTTGACTGTTGCTTCAATAGGTGTTGATTGTTGATTTAATTAAAATGAAATACTTGACAACTTCAATATTTTCTTCATTGAGCATGATGTTGCTTACTGATCCATTTGTGAGGATTTTTGTTTGCTTTATGTTGATAGTGTAATCCATACTGAAGGCTATAACCTTTCATCTTCTTCAGTAAGTGTTTCGATTATCTACACTTTTGGCAAGCAAGTTTGTGTCATTCGCATATTGCAGGTTGTTAATGAGTCTTCCTCTAATCTTTATACTGTGTTCTTCTTCATGTAGTCCAGCTTCTCAGATTTTTGCTCAGCATACAGATCGAACAATAGTGAAAGGATTCAACCCCCCTGAACTGAAGGCATTAGTGAAAATAAGTCTCCAGGAATTGATGGAATATCAATTGAAATGCTTCAACAAACAGATGCAGTGTTGGAAGTGCTCACTTGGCTATGCCAAGAAATTTGGAGGAAAGCTACCTGGTCAACCGACTGGAAGAGATCCATATCCATGCCCATTCCAAGAAAAGGTGATCCAATAGAATGCGGAAATTATTGGATAATATCATTAATATGACATGCAGGCAAAAATTTTCTAAAGATAATTTTAAAATGATGCAACCGTACAGAACAGGGAACTGCCAGAAATTCAAGCCAGATTCAAAGGAGGATGTAGAACAATGGATATCATTGTTAATGTCAAATAGACCTTGGCTAAAAGCAGAAAATGCCAGAAAGATATTTACCTATATTTTATTGACTATGCAAAGGCATTTGGATGTGTGGATCATAACAATTTATGGATAATTTTGTGAAGAATGGGAATTTCAGAACACTTAATTGTGCTCACTAGGAACCTCTGCATAGATCATTAGGCAGTCATTTGAACAGAACAAGGGGATACTGTATGGTTTAAAAAACTGGAAAAGGTCTTTGTAGTAACTGTTTTTAAGTAGAATTTCAAGTAATAGCTCATTTGCAAATGCCAACATAGGCAAATGGAATTGTGCCATCATGTAGGCAACATGTCTATAGACCCTGTTTATCAGGGTTATTGACCCCAATGACCCTCTCCTCTGTGGACTATAATATTTTAGGCTTCATTCCTCATTGGCTTTCTCTTTATGCACCACAGAGATGGTAATTTCTTTTTTGACATTTGTGTCCATATCTCTAGCTCTAGCTCTGTCTTTTACTTTCCTATCTTCCTATCTATGTTTCTATCTATCTATCTTCTATGTTTTTAATGTTTTTACTTAGAAGGTAGATCTTCTCTTCTTGAGGGGGTTCATAACAGACTTTATAATAAGGAAGTCACTTGAAGTGAGTATTCATTTATTCATTAGTTAGGCAAATATTTATGAGCTTACAATCTGGCTAGGTCCAAGTGTTACACATATTGTTTAGAAAATCCCTTAACTCAAGGATTTTCATTGTTTTGTCACCGGTAAATAGGAGTTTTCCAATGCATTTTGGGTAGAAGAAATTAAAACTTTCCACATCATACTGATGGCTAAGCTAGGCTATATTAATTAACTGACTAAATATTGCCGTAGATTTTGTTTTTTTTTAAATAAATAGTGTTAATTCATGGATTGGATAAGAAGCAAATAGATTTCTGTTGTTGTTATTTCTTTGAAAGAGAAATAATATTCAAGAACCTAACAAAACTATTATCTTGAAAATTCACTCAAATTCACTTGTTTACATTTTCAATCAAATAGAGTTATTAGTAGACTCAACTTTTTTCAATGACAGCATATACATCTGGGTCATTGAACTACGTGTTAACTCATTACAAATAGCTCACTCATAAAGATTATGAAAGAGAAAAAATTGAATTGATTATATATTAAAGTGCCTCATGGATGGCTGCCAACATTTTCACGTTCCATTTCTATAAAGTGCAGTGCAATAATTTAATGAAATATATAATGTTACAAAATAATTTTCATGGAAAAAATGTGTCAAATTCTGAAGTACAAAGTAGCAGCGGTAGGATAAAAGATTTTGTTTCAAGAAATGCTCAGCAAGTTCATGAACTTAAAAGAACTGATTTTGAAGCTAAAATATAGAAGTTAAAGTAAAAATTATACAGTATCATCTGAGATAGTTTTCCTCAGTTATAGGAGGAATGTTCATATCCTTTTTACTCACAATTTTTAACTTAAGTAGTACTATAAGATGCCTATTAAAACACTGTAAAGTCAAGCACTAAACTTAGAAACACATTTTCAATACATACAATAGAAAAAGAACTAATCTCTTCAATAACAATTTAAAAAATAGGTTGGAAAAAAAATGCCAACAATCTAAATAAAAAATAAGAAAAACCTGTAGCCATATCTTTCACATAAAAAGAAATACAGGAATAATTAAATAAATAAATAAACATCCAACTTCACTAAGAATTTAAGAATTTATGAATTCAAATTATAATGATTAAGTGTTAGACTTTTCAATAATACCTCAAATAAATTGTACTCTTATTTTCCTCTCAGTTGAAAATTTAATGACTAAAACAAAATAATTATGATTTTCAAAATACTAACTTCATTACCGTTGAGGAAAAGTTGAATACTGTAGGTTGGAGTAAATATCAAATAAACTTATTATCTCTTTACCTCTGAGTGGAGACCTAGCAAAGGACATAGAAACCCACGACAATGTTTGCTAAATTAGCTTTGCCCAGTCAAAGTACAGGGATCAACCATGATAAGAGTGTGCTTGGGAAAGGTTGCTAAAGGAAACTGAGTGAAGTAAGCATGTCACTGTAATATTTGGGAAAAAAAAGAAAGGATAATAACACCTGGTATAAGAGAAAAATCACTTTGATACATTTTGATAAGTGCTCTGTCTATTTGGAGGTAATTTTAGTAACATATATCAAATTTCAACATGAGCTATAGATTGAATTGCATCCCTCAAAAATGTTTGTCAACTTGGCTAAGCTGTGATTCCCAGTATTGTGTGATTGTCCACCATTTTGTGATCTGATGTGATTTTCCTATGTGTTTAAATCCTACTTCTGTGTTGTTAATGGGGGCCCTGGTGGTGCAGTGCTTAAGAACTTGATTGCTAACCCAAAGGTGGGCAGTTCAAATCCACCATCCACTCCTTGGAAAATCTATGGAGCTGTTCTACTCTGTCCTATAGGGTCGCTTATGAGTCGGAATTGACTTGAGGGCAATGGGTTAGTTGGTTGTTTTTTTATGATGTTAATGAAGTGAGAATAGAGGAGTTATGTTAATGAGGCAGGACTCTTTCTACAAGATTAGGTTGTGTCTTAGGTCAATCTCTTTTGAGATATAGAAAGAGTAGCTAGCAGAGAGATGTGGGGACCTCATACCACCAAGAAAGTAGTGCCAGGAGCAGAGCGCTTCCTTGGGACCCAGGGTCCCTTCAATGACAAACTCCTACACCAGAGGAAGATTGATGACAAGGACCTTCCTCCAGAGCTAACAGACAGAGAAAGCCGTGCCTTGGAGCTGGCACCCTAAATTTGGACTCTTAGCCTCCTAGACTGTGAGAGAATAAATTTCTCTTTGTTAAAGCCATCCACTTGTACTGTTTCTGTTATAGCAGCACTAGATGACTAAGATAACATGTAATGACACTGCAGATCTATTTCTAAACTTGCACATGTGAGAAAAAAAGACACACATACCAGGATGATTTTATGCTGTTGTCTTTAAAGACAAAGTTTACAGTCTACCTAAATATATCAATAATATTAATGTTATATTCATTGAATTTCTATCGCAAGTTTTCTATTTGGTTTGGGCCTTTTAAATTTTGTGAAGTTTTTCTATGCACATATTATTAATTGGCTGTATTTCCTACTAATTCACTTCTTAATTATTTGCATAATATCAAAAGTGTCAAAGTATATACAAGAATATTTTTCTCAAAAATTTAACTGGTTATTATAGCAAAATGTCATAAAACTCTACCTTTTTGATGCCTTTTCCATTAGATATATAATCCTTATGTACGATAGGCTTCATTTTGCTTTTTAAAGAAACCAAGTATTTACAATATACTTTAGTTTAATATACAAAAATAAATTGTCTTTAAGTATAACTTTTTACCTTCTACTATTGGTTTGAGATTGACAAGCACATTTTGATAGCAAGTTTTGTTTCCATGGCATTGTTTGGTGATTTCGATTTTATCCCTCACTCTTATATACAGCTAAATAACAGTAGATATATAAATATTTTGAATATTTTGACTGTTCAATGAATTATGCTTTCATTCAAATAAATTCAAAAGGTTCACATTTGCTAATACTTACGGAAAACAAAATTAAAAAATGAACCCAGCAGAGAGAGATCAGATGAGGAATAGTTTAGTAGTTTCAGAATCTATCCTAAATTTAGTTTGTTGAAGAAAACTGTGATTTCTGAAATTTTACTAATAATTTATGCTACATTCTTATCTTTATAAGTGTACAACTGAGTTAATAAAATATATTTTAAAGATGATTATACATTGAGAAGGAGTCCCTGAGTGGTAGAAAATGGTTAAGCACTCGACCACTAGCTGAAAGATGAGCAGTTTGAACCCACCCAGAGGCACCTGGGAAAATAGGCTTGTTGACCTTCTTCCAAAAGGTCACAGCCTTGAAAACCCTGTAGAGCAGTTCTAATCTCCACACATGGGGTCACCATAACTTGGAATCTACTTGACAACAATTGACTATACTTTAAGATAAACTACACAGAGAATCATGAATGATGAGAACAGAATTCCTCAAATTTTGAATGAGACATACATATGTGTGAGTGCAGTTATTATCTTTATTTTACAAATGTGGAAACTGACAGGTGAACGTTTGCTTAATATCACAGGACTTGTGAACAAGCTCAAATTCAATATTACTTAGAGTCCTTGTTCTTAACTATCATATCATACTATGGAACATGCATGTAATTATTGTACACAAATAAATGTTATCAGCCAGAATATCAGAAAATCTCTTCAATTCTATAAAACTCTTTTGCTTAACAGATATATGAACAATGCAAAACCTTATGGCAGCTTAAGATGTAAAAATACATTTTAACTTGATAAAAAGCATTTCTTTAGGTCACCATCAATAGGAATCCACTTGATGGCAGCTGGATTTTTTTGTTTTGTTTTGTTTTAATCTTCAGAAGCTTCTTCTGTAACCAAAGAAATGCAAAACTATGTTCAAAGATCTGAAAGAAATAGAATTTGAATTAGAGGTATAAATTACAATAGTGTTCTTCAGTCAGTTATTTATCACAAAACTAAAAATTAAAAGTTGTATTATTTAAAATTACCAAAGTACATGTTTTTTTCTTAAAGATGAAATGCTGATGGGAAAAATAGAATACAATTTTATGAAAACCTAAAACATTTAGTCAAAAACTGTTTAAATTTTTTCTTCAGTTCTTAAAGCTACCTACATTGGAAGATTACTATAAAAGTCATTTGTTTCTTTTTTTTGATATGTGAAATCCACAATACAAATATTTGAAAACAAGTCTTTGCTTATTCTAATATCTTTTATGTGCAGAAGAAAAACAAAATCACTTAGAAAATCATTTTCCAAAGCCAATCAAATCAATTTATTCTATTGAACACTTTCTATGTTTCCTTTGTCCTTAGAGTGTAAAAAAAAAAAAAAAAATTAACTCTATAGGGACTTGCTGGATAACTTACTATATCTTTCTCTTTCCATTAAACCATAATCATCGTCACAAAGCTGAAGGATTAATACTCCACTGATTTTTCCTCACAAGTCTTATGTAATGGACATACGCCTTAATGATTAAAAAAGCAGTCATAAAATTAAAAGAATAACTCTACACAAATTTTTGAGACATATTTCCAATTTTATTAAATTTGAAATATTAATTTTGAATTGGCTTTCACAAATGTACAGTTAAAATTAATTTTTTGATGTGAATACAAAAATTAACAATATCTTTAATTATTAGTATTATTCTGCACATGTTAAGTTTTACGTGGGTGACCCATGGATGAATATTCTAGAGTTGTCCTAGAAAAAGCTTTGTTTAAATACTTTTGTCATTTGTGGTTATGGTTGGTTGATATTGCCCATTAAACGCTTACAGGTTCCATAAACTGACAATCAACAAGGCATTACCAGGGAGAAAAAACGTTCTGGGCCACGGACAAGTGCCTTCGCTTGCCGTTTTCCTACAATCTCACAGTGCTTCCTTCGTCTCCATCCTTGGATTAACACTCTTATGAATATAGTCTGGAAAGTATTATAGCTTCATTACTTGGAATGGAGTTCCCTGATATTAACGTCTTTTGCCTGCAATTCAGATAAATTCACTTTTATTGCATATTTCACAGAACAAAGAACTATGAACATGCATTAATTGGAGACGGTGGTTAGAACAATTTATTTTACATTCAGCCTATTTGGTATAAATGTAGCTATAGGAAAATATTTTATTTAGTAGAGAAAACTCATGGCATATTTAAATGCTTTATCTGTATTTTGTCATTTAATCTTTACTGCAGCCTATGATGTGAGCGCCATTATTATCTTCATTTTACAAATGAGGAAAGTGACAGGTGAACAGTTGCTTAATATCACAGAAGTTGTAAATTGAAAACCCAGGCTCAGATTCAATATATATGATTGCAGAGTCCTTGTTCTTAACTCCCACAGAATGGAGCACAGATGTAATTAGAGTTCAAGAAGGGGAGAAGGTAGAGAATCTGACAGAAGATGTGAACAACTGGAGAGGTGAAGGCTGAGAATTTTCAGAAACTGATGAGAGACAGCCAATATCTGATCTAAAAAACTCTTCAACACCAAGCTGAATAAATACAGAGCAAACCACTCCAATGCACGTAATAGTAAAACTAATGAAAACAAAAGACAATCTTATAAGACCCCAGTCACCAAAGTGGGATGCAGAACACTTTCTTAATAAACTTTGTTATATCAATTGACCTAGATGTCCCCTGAAAGCATGGTCCCCAGACCCTGCCCCTGCTACTCTCTCCCTTGAAGTGTTTGTATTCAGGAAACTTCTTAGCTTTGGTTTAGTCCAGTTGCGCTGACTTTACAGGTGTACAACTTTTGACAGCAATTATAATAATCAGCTGTGCAACTCTAGCCTTAATCAACGTGATATTTCTATCACCAGTAGCCCCCTCTTTTCCCCCCCTCTGGCACCTGGTAACCATTAATAAACTTTGTTCTCTATACACTTGCTTTTTCTTGTATTTTTATATAAGTAGGGTTATACAATATTTGTCCTTTTGTGATTGACTTATTTCACTCAGCATAGTCTTCCAGCTCCATCCATATTGTAGCATGTATCAAGACTTCATTTCTCCTACTGGCTGAGTAGTATTCCATTGTATGTATGTATCACATTTTGTTTATTCATTCATCTGTTGATAGGCATTTAGGTTGTTTCCACCTTTTGGCTATTGTGAGTAGTGCTGCAATGAACATTGGGGTATAAGTCTCTGAGTCTCTGCTTTCAATTCTTTTGGGAATATTCTAGGAGTGGAATTGCTGGGTCATATGGTAGTTCTATTTTTAGTTTTCTGAGGAACTAACACACTGTTTTCCACAACAATTGTACCATTTTGTATTCCCACCGGCAATGGGTTCCAATTTCCCCACATCCTTGCAAGTGTTTGTCATTTTCCACTTTTTTATTTATTTTTTTTAATCTTAGCCATTCTAGTGGGAATGAAATGTATCTCACTGTGGTTTTGATTTGCGTTTATCTGACAACTAATGATGGTAAGCATCTTTTTATGTGCTTGGACCGTTTGAATGCCTTCTTTAGTGAAATGTCTGTTCAAGTCCTTTGCTCATTTTTTGATTGAATTATTCACCTTTTTTTGTTAAGATGTCACAGTTTTATATATATTTTTGTTATTAGACGCTTGTCTGATATGGTTTTCAAATATATTCACTTAGTCTGTAGCTTGTCTTTTCACTTTTTTGGTATTCTTTTGATAAACAAAAGTTTTTAATTTTTATGACGTCCCATTTATTTATTTTGTCTTTTGCTGTTTGAGCTTTTTTTTTTATTATTATTATATTAGATACTCTGCTGTTAAATCTACGTGTGACAGCTTTGCTCTTGCTTTTTTTTTTAAGAATTTTATGGTTTTAATTTACACATTTAAATCCTTAATCCATTTTGAATTTGTTCTTGTGTATGGTGTATTTTATTTTTTTGCATATCCAATTTTTCCAGCATCATTTATTGAAGAGACTCTTCTTTCTCCATTCAATGGAGTTAGCACCCTTATAAAAAATCAGTTGACCATATATGTATGGGTTTATTTCTGTACTCTCAATTCTATTTCATTGGTCCATGTGTCTATTGTTATACCAGTACCATGCTGTTTTGATTACTGTGGTTGTATAGTATGCTTAATTTTTACACCTAACTTTCTTCTGAGGAACCTGACCTAAGACAGTCACTTATGCTCACATCTTAATTCCTCCTCTCCTGCCTGCTTTTTTGATTGATTGAGGGTTTTTTTTTTTTTTAAAAGTAAAAAGAAAGTTTTATTCGGCATATATTCAAAAGAACAAAAGTGGGAAGCAGACAACTATGCTGCTAGAGGCATGTCTGCCCGAGTCCAAAGAATATTACAGAATAGGTAAGAATGGGAAAACAGACAAGCATGTTGCCACAACCATGTCTGCCCGAGTCCAAAGAATATTACAGAATAGGTAAAAATGGGAAGACAGACAAGCATGCTGCCACAGCCATGTCTGTCTGAGTCCAAGGAAGGTTACAGAATCATCAGTGTATATCAACATCACAAAATGTGTAGAATCATTTAAAGCCTCACTTTTTCACTGATTGGCTAGAAATTGTAATCTTACATTTTGAATCATCTTTCTTAACAATCATTGGTATAGGTTTCAGTTATGAAGTCAGGAGGGTCTTCATTGGTCCAACAAATTCCTATTCACTAAATGTTAATAGAAAAAGACAAAAGGCAAGAAGTCCTTTGGGTTTGGTTTTATTGCCCTTTTGTAAAAACTTTCTTAAGATAATTTCTGAGATTGTCCCATCTGTTATCTTATCTCAGGGCCCAGTTGATGTGTCTTTGTGAGTCTGTGAGGGCTCAGCTCCTGCTGGGTCATATCCTGTATGATCAAGGAGAGGGAGTAATAACTCCAATATTATTTCCTAAATCAGTCCCTCCTTTAGATTGGAGATTGGAGATAACACATTGATGATCAATACCTGGACTTAGTCTAGCTGTTAGATGGCGGCCATTGCAGGCTCTTTAAATTCACGGTGCTGGTTTTCCACCAGATACTATCTGGTTCTTTACCAGGTTATTAAGTAAGAGCGATGTTGCCATCAATGGCATTGCCCGAGTGAGCAGACTCAATGTACATCAACATTTTAGCCCAAGGCCTTCTTTTGCCCTTTAGGTGTGTAAGACAATAGAGGATAAATTTTATTATGCCTAATACTATCAGGATGTAGACTAAGAATATTACTATTTCTTGCAGTAGTGATCTAGCCCATGTACTTATTCCTGATGGTAACCAACCAAACAAGTCTCGTGTTTGTAAGGGTGTGACAATGTGTAATCAAGTAGCTTGTTGTCCAATTCTATGTATATCTTGTCTACAGCGGACTACACTTTCTTGGACTAATAAAAAAAATCTAAGGTTATTTTGTTATCTCATGTCACCTTGGCTTATGAGATCAGAGATCACCGTTGTGCTTCTGTCTCATCTGTTATTTGTCCCATAGTGACTGACAAATTTTCTTAAAGATTTCTCCAACTCAGATATACCATAAGTAGGAATTAAACCTACCAACCATACCGTGAATGTTGGACCAATGGGTTTTCTTCTGACTTTCATTTTACAATGTGTAACAATTTAACATTATCTTTCCAGTATTTACTAGCATTGTTACTATGAATACTTAAAGATAATCCTAAAGTTTCCAAAGTGCATTGTCCATGCATTTGTCAGTAATTTAAACAAGATTGCCCATGTAAATTCACTATCAGTTGGAAAGGAATCATCTAAATTAGAAACATATCTACACAGAAAGAGTTACAATATCTAAACCCATTAGTTAGATAATTTAGGAGAAAAGAGAATGATTTCTCATATCCAGAAATTAGGACCTTAAAATATCAGCAATATTTAAAAAAAACATAGTTTCCTTTAGTTTACTCAGTCTTATGTAGTTAATTTCTGTTCCATGTGATTCTGGATCAGCTGCAGTCTGTGAACCCATCAGCTTCTGCATAGGAGTTGTGGAAATTTTATTCAGTCTAGTCACAGTCCTTTTAGCAAGTCCAACATAGTCCATCTTTTGTTGAGATATTTTGGTCAAACTTTTTCAGCAAATCAGCAAAGTAAAAACTTATCCCGTCAATGTTGAGGGGACATGGAGTGGGAACACGTGGGTCCAGAAGATAGGACATTTCTTTGCCAACTTCTGCTCCACAGTCCAGGTCTCTTCGAAGTTGACTAGATTCATAGCTTCAGACCCTACTCACAGGGCCATTAAAGTCAAAGTAGGCTGAAAGTCCAATTTCAGGGTGTCAGCTCCAGGGGAAGGCTTTTCCCCTCTGTCAGCCTTCTCTTCAGTGTTTCCCTGGACTAGGAGCTTCTCAGCGCAGGGACCCCTGTCCAAAGGACGCGCTCTGCTCCTGGCACTGCTTTCTTGATGGTATGAGGTCCCCTGTGTTTTGTTTTTAAATCAATTTTTCCGTCTCCTAGTTTGGAAATTACAAACTCCATTTCTCATTTATTAATAGTTACCTAAAATATTAAATTGCATGCCCAATCTGAAGAAATCTAAAATTAAATCATGACTCTATCCATTTCTCATACAATAAAAAGGAAAAAACAAAAAAAAAGCACCTTACAAAAATGTAATACCAAACAGCATACTCCTGATTTCATGTTAGTGTTTTCTGTTTTTATACTTCCACTGTATATTTATGCTTCTTTATACACTAGAAGCCATGACACAGTGGTTAAAGTGCTCAGCTGCTAAACAAAAGTTCAGTGGTTGGAACTCACCAAGCCCTCCGTGGGAGAAGGATGCGGCAGTCTGCTTCTGTAAAGATTTACAGCCTTGGAAACTTTATGGGGCAGTTCTGCTCTGTCCTATAGAGTCACTATGAGTTGGAATCAACTCGATAGCAATTGGTTTGTGTTTGGTTTTGGTTAATTAGACAGTAAAATGCAATGCCTGTTTGAATTCATTTACATACTTCTCAGTATCATTTCTCAGTAGTGTTTATTGCTTAATCTTTGACTTTAATTTTCTTTCTTACTAAAGATATCTTATAAAATTGCTTTTGTGAGTTATTTTGCAGATATCATCCCTCCCATGCCCCTTTGCTAGATGAACAACTTTATTTTCTCATCCACTTTATCACTGAGGAGATAGATTCAAGATCTCAAATTTTACAAAGGTGTTTGATTTCCAGTGCACAGGCTTGTGGAAAGTCTAGGCCTTGTCCCCCTGAGACCAATCCATTAATAATTAATGCACTTGCTTGTGGAGATCAGCAAATGGTATCAGAGCTACTGAGCTAACAATATCTGTTTTTTATTTTATTAATTCTACCTTTTTATTTTTGTCTTGAGAGAGTTTTCTTCAATTTTTGCAATTTTATGTATATAAGTGTGATTATAGGTTTCATTTTTTGTGATGGACTAAGTGTACGTAGATGCATAATATTGCCTTTGTTCAACTTTGTGACATAGTTCTCAAGATACTTCACAGTGTAATTAATACTGGCTATTTTGGAAAATTTACCAAAGTCTCATTTCTTACCATCAATCCTAACTTTTGTACAACACAAAAAATGTTACGATCGATATAAAGAGCAAATTCAAATTAATAAATTTCAGGAGAAAATTCTATAAAATAAGAATGCTAATTATTGTTATTATTAATGAGACCCAATGCTCCCTGGCACAGCAATACTGATATGACTCTCCCATTCTCTCCCTGGAAGTAGAAATAAGTTGTTTGATGAGCATGGATGTAAGCCAAATGTATTGATGGTTCCAGTATTTCATTTCATGAGGCTAAGACATACAGATGCATCTCTCTCTTCAGTAAGATTGGCCCAGCTAATGAGACAAGTTACTTAAAGTCTATGGGTGAAATCTCCTTCTTCATATGCCTCTTAAATGAGTATACACTATTTGCTTCAATGTTTGCTTCAATATTTCTCTTCTTTTATGATTTTCTGGTGGAATGGGCCCCCTTCTCCATAGCACATTCCTTTATTATATATGTGAATTGCTTCAAACTGGTTAAAACCCTTTCCAGTTGCCTGGGAGTTCTTTTATTTTAAAACACATAAATTTTTATATCTGACAGAAATATATTGGTTTAAAAGTTCAACTGTCAGAAGACATTCCTTTTTCCATTATTTCCTAATTCTGACATGTCTGTCAGTTTGTCATACTTGGGGGGCTTGCGTGTTGCTAGGATGCTGGAAGCTATACCACCAGTATTCAGATACCAGCAGGGTCACCCATGGTGGACAGATTTCAGCTAGGCTTCCAGACTAAGACAGACTAGGAAGGAGGACCTGACAGTCTACTTCTGAAAAGAATTAGCCAGTGAAAAATTATGAATAGCAATAGAATATTGTCTAATATAGTGCCAGAAGATGAGCCCCACAGATTGGAAAGCACTCAAACGAAGACTGGCGAAGAGCTGCCTTCTCAAAGTAAAGTCAACTTTAATGACTTGGATGGAGTCAAGCTTTTGGGACCTTTATTAGCTGACACAACTCAAAAAGAGAAGAAACAGCTACAACATCCATTAATGATTGGAACATGGAATGTCCAAAGTATGAGTCTAGGAAAATTGGAAATCATCAAAAACGAAATGGAACACATAAACATCAATATCCTAGGAATTAGTGAGCTGAACTGGACTGGTATTAGCCATTTTGAATTGGACATCGTATGGTCTACTATGCTGGGAATGACAACTCGAAGAAGAATGGCTTTGCTTCCATCGTCAAAGAGAACGTTTCAAGATCTACCCTGAAGTACAATGCTGTCAGTAATAGGATATTATCCATATTCCTACAAGGAAGTTAATACGATGATTATTCAAATTTATGCACCAACTACTAAATCCAATGATTAAGAAATGAGGATTTTTACCAGCTTCTGCAGTCTGACATTGATCATACATGTAATCAGGATGCATTGATGATTACTGCTGATTGGAATGCAAAAGGTGAAAACAAACAAGAAGGATTGGTAGTTGGAAAATAAGACCTTGGTGATAGAAACGATGCTGGAGATTGCATGACAGAATTCTGCAAGACTAACGACTTCTTTATTGCAAATACCTTTTTTTCACCAACATAAACGGCGACTATACACATGGACTTCACCAGATGGAATACACAGGAGTCAAATCGACTACATCTCTGGAAAGAGATGATGGAAAAGCTGAATATCATCAGTCAGAACAAGGCCAGGGGCTGACTGTGGATCAGATCATTAATTGCTCATATACGAGTTCAAGTTGAAATTGAAGAAAATTAGAATGAATCCATGAGAGCCGCAGTACAACCTTGATTATATCCCACTTGAATTTAGGGACCATCTCAAAAACAGATTTGATGCATTGAACACTAATGACCAAAGACCAGACGACTTGTGGAATGACATTAAAGACATCATACATGAAGAAAGCAAAAGGTCATTAAAAAGACAGGAAAGAAATGAAAGACGAAAATGGATGTCAGAAGAGACTCTGAAACTTGCCCTTGAATGTCAAGCAGCTAAAGCAACAGGAAAAAATGATGAAGGAAAAGAACTAAACAGAAAATTTCAAAGGGAGGCTCAAGAATACAAAGTAAAGTAGTATAATGACATGTGCAAAGAACTGGAGATAGAAAACCAAAAGGGAAGAATACACTCAGCATTTCTCAAGCTGAAAGAACTGAAGAAAAAATTCAAGACTCAAGTTGCAATAGTGAAGGATTCTATGGGGAAAATATTAAACGACTCAGGAAGCATCAAAAGAAGATGCAAGGAATACAGAGTCACTATACCAAAAAGAAGTGGTCAATGTTCAACTATTTTAGGAGGTAACATTTGATCAGGAACCGATGGTACTGAAGGAAGAAGTCGAAGCTGCACTGAAGGCATTGGTGAAAAACAAAGCTCCAGGAATTGATGGAATACCAACTGAGATGTTTCAACAAACAGATGCAGTACTTGAAGTGCTCACTTGTCTATGCCAAGAAATGTGGAAGACAGCCACCTGGCCAACTGACTGGAAGAGATCCGTATTTATGTCTTTTATAAAGAAAGGTGATCCAACTGAATGCAGAAATTATAGAACAATATATTAATATCACGTGCAAGTAAAATTTTGCTGAAGATCATTCATAAACAGTTGCAGCAGTGTATCAACAGAGAACTTCCAGAAATTCAAGCTGGATTCAGAAGAGGATGTGGAACCAGGGATATCATTGCTGATGTCAGATGGATCCTGGATGAAAGCAGAGAATACCAGAAATATGTTTACCTCTGTTTTATTTACTATGCAAAGGCATTTGACTGTGTGGCTCATAACAAATTATGGATAACATTGCAAAGAATGGGAATTCCAGAACACTTAATTGTGCTCATAAGAACCTGTACCTAGATCAAGAGCCAGATGTTCAGACAGAACAAGGGTGTACTTCGTAGTTTAAAGGTAGGAAAGGTGTGCATCAAGGTTGTATCCTTTCACTATAACTATTAAATCTGTAATCTGAGGAAATAATCCAAGAAGCTGGACCATATGAAGAAGAACGAGGCATCAGGATTGGAGGAAGACTCATTAACAACCTGCGATATGCAGATGACACAACCTTGCTTGCTGAAAGTGAAGAGGACTTGAAGCACTTACAGATGAAGATCAAAGACCACAGCCTTCAGTATGGATTACACCTCAACATAAAGAAAACAAAAATCCTCACAACTGGACCAATAAGTAACATCATGATAAATGGAGGAAAGATTGAAGTTGTCAAGGATTTCATTTTACTTGGATCCACAATCAACACTCATGGAAGCAGCAGTCAAGAATCCAAAAGACTCATTGCTTTGGCAAATCTGCCACAAAAGACCTCTTTAAACTGCTGAAAAGCAAAGATGTCCCCTGGAAGACTAAGGTGCGCCCGACATAAGCCATGGTATTTTCAGTCACATCATATGCATGCGAAAGCTGAACAATGAATAAGGAACATGGAAAAATTGAAGCCTTTGAATTGTGGTATTGGCAAAGAATATTGAATATACCATGGACTGCCAAAAGAATGAACAAATCTGTCTTGGAAGAAGTACAACCAGAATGCTCCTTAGAAGCAAAGATGGCGAGACTACGTCCTACATACTTTGGACGTGTTGTCAGGAGGGATCAGTCCCTGACATCATTCTTGGTAAAGTACAGGGTCAGCAGAAAAGAGGAAGACCTCAAAGAGATGGATTGACACAGAGGCTGCAACAATGGGCTCAAGCATAACAACAATTGTGATCACGGTGCAGTACCAGCAGCGTTTCATTCTGTGGTTCATACGGTCTCTATGAGTCGGAACCAACTTGACAGCACCTAACAACTACAACAACAAAT
The DNA here is from genome assembly GCF_000243295.1 of Trichechus manatus latirostris. NCBI lineage: Eukaryota > Metazoa > Chordata > Mammalia > Sirenia > Trichechidae > Trichechus > Trichechus manatus. The sequence goes on along the minus strand of NW_004443948.1, from coordinate 21,292,360 downwards.
TATTTTCTTGACAAAAAAACAGTAGTCATAATCTCTGCATTTTTTATTGTGTGTAGGTACAGAAGAAAAGGTACTAGAACTAATTCAGCCTACCATGTACTGGACATCAAAGTTGTTTCACAGCGTCTCATTCATTACTAGAACACCAAGGTTTATTTATTATTTTCACCTTAGAAATTAAGAGTCATTTCCGAAAAGACAAAAGTACTACGTGATCAAGACAGCATACGAGCTTAGGAATGTGGGACTTTATGTAACCCAAGCATGTAGAATACAAAGCAGGTTGTAGATACTGTAATTGCAAACAGCAGTCAAGAAATCAAAAGATGCACGGCATTGGACAAATCTGCTGCAAAAGACCTCTTTAAGGTGCTGAAAAGCAAAGATGTCACCTTGAAGACTAAGGTGCACCTGACCCAAGCCATGGTGTTTTCAATAACCTCATATGCATGCAAAAGCTGAATGATGAGTAAGGAAGGCTGAAGAAGAATTGACACCTTTGAATTGGGGTGTTGGCTAAGAATATTAAGATACCAAGAGCTGCCAAAAGTATGAACAAATCTGTATTGGAAGAAGTACAACCAGAATGCCCCTTAGAAGAAAGCATGGAGAGACTATGTCTCGCATACTTTGGACATGTCATCAGGACAGATCAGTCCCTGGAGAAGAACATCACACCTGGTAAAGTAGACAGTCATCAAAAAAGAGAAAAACCCTCAACGAGAATGGTTTGACGCAGTGGCTGCCAACAACGGGCTCAAACATAACAAGTGTTGCAAGAATGGCACAGGACAGGGTAGTGTTTCTTTCTGTTGTATATAGGGTCGCAATGAGTTGGAACTGACTCGATGGCCTGTGATAACAATAACAAAAGAGCATATTAAGCATCTATATTAGCATACAAATATTCAGCATTGCTAAACATGGAATTAGCTGTTCCAGTTAGTAATAATATATCAATTACTGAAAATTCTAACAATAGCAATGACTTTGAAATCTCTTTCATAGAAGATATTTTTCTATGGAACATGACATTTTCATAGGATACCTGGAAGAAATAAGATTTTCTCTTACTCCATCACCGGGTACTATAAGGCATATGCATTATAGAATAAAGTAAAATTATTTTAGATTATAATATATTGTTTCAAATTAATATTTACCTAACTAAGAAGTGGGAATAGATCACAAGGGTAAAACTTCTATGTCATTTAAAAAATTAATTCCAGACTGTAATTGCAATTTATACTGCACTTTGGGAAACTTTGAGTTAAAGGCTTGCAATTTTTCTTCTTTAATGAGAGAGGTGACCTCAGCCTTCACTAAGTGCTTGGTGAAAGCATTTAGCACAGCAAAATTGCAAGAGCATCCCAAGAGAAAATGAACTGCCATTGATACCAATGCCCTCTATAGAAAAGGAAATTCAAAATACATTTTACCTTAGTAAAAGAATGGAGACAGAACTGATTAACTCCGAGCTAATCAAAAGAGTTGGCCAAAACACTAAGAGGGATAATCTCAAAGCTTTTTTTAAACAAAAGTAATCAAGAATCTGGATCATGCTAATGACTTTTATAATAAGGTTCTGAAATCTCTGTACACTTAGTCAAAGGTGTTATTTCCAGATATAGGGTGTCCTTAGTTTGTATTATACTATGTACTTGCCTTTCACATTGATGTTGGTATAGATTTCTAAAGAGTTTTTTTTTTCCCCCCTAAAGTTCTCAACTTTAGAATTTTAGAGGATACAAAGGACTTTAACGTTTTTTTTTCTTTTCTTTTTTTTTAAGGAGTAGAAAAATAACAAATTACTTTGTAAATATATGTCTGTGTATATATAAGTTAATTTATGTTTATATAGGCATATATTGGCATGTGTGATTTTACTAAAGATTACATGAAGATATAAAAAGTAGTCAAGATGTGCACCAAGAGACAATTTGAAACTATTTAGTGCTGAAATATAATTTGCACACACAATGCAGAGCATACTAAAAACCCAACCAAACCCATTGTGCCTAGTGGTTAAGAGCTACACTGCTAACCAAAAGGTCGGCCATTCAAATCCACCCACCACTCCCTGAAAACCCTATGAGGCAGTTCTACTCCATCCTTTAGGGTTGCTGTGAGTTGGAATCAACTCAACAGCAACGTGTTACGTAGAACATATTATCTTCTAAATAGACCACTAATATTCCTGAGTAGGTTTTTTTTTTCTATCACATAGTAATTAATAGCTATACCATAATGAATCTCTCATAAGAAACTTAGATCCACACCTGTCATTTTTTAAAGGATTGCACTTACAAATTTAAGCTGCTAATTCCTAACCAAGGGTATCATTTACAGAAATATGCATATTTGCTTTAAAAGTGTGATGCTGAATATACCAAGTCCATTCATTTTTTTCTGTTTATTATAAGAAAAATGTGAAGACAAGACTCAAGGTAATTTTTTTTTTTAATGCTAAATCTTTGCTACTTAAATATATGTCTTAGTTATCTAGCCCTTTTATAATAAGTAACATAAATCAATTTAAATTAATTTGCTCTAAGGATTCAAGGAAATCTCATGAAATCTGAGGGAGGTATTCAGAGGGACATCAAAATGGAATTGAAACCATGACCTGGGAAGCCTTCAGAACTTCCAAAGTACCCAAAGGATCTTTCAGATCTTAAGGAGTGAGTTTATTTATTTCTCAATGCAAATTCCATGAACTTTAGCTTTTTGTCAACTCCCTTAGGTAAAAAAAAAAGAAAGAGAAAAAAACAGTGTAAGTCACTGACTTTCTTAGTCCTAGTTTCAAAGTTGTGAGAAACTACATTGTATTGACCTAGCTTAGAAAAGAGAAGGTATGGCCAGTTTTGGCTCCAATTCTTTATTATTTATTTTCTTCCGATTGCTGTAGGCTTAAACTACTCTCCTTTCTCTAGTTTCCTGAAGTGGAAGCGTAGATTATTGATTTTAAATCTTTCTCTTTCTCTAATATATCCATTTAATGCTATAACTAAACATTGCTTCCACTGCATCCACAGATTTGATATATTTTTATTTTCATTTAGTTCTAAATATTTTTTTAAAAAGTTTTCTCAAGACATCTTCTTCAATCCTTGTGTTATTTAGATGTTGATTAATCTCCAAATACTTGGTGATTTTCCAGCTATTATTCTGTAATTGTGCTCTGCAGAACCTGTACATAGACCAAGAGGAAGTCGTTCAAAAAAAAAAACAAGGGGATATTACATGGTTTAAAATCAGGAAAGGTGTGTGTCAGAGTGGTTTCCTTTCATCATACTTATTCAATCTATATACTGAGCAGATAATCTGAGAAGGTGAACTATACGAAGAAGAACGCAGCATCAGGATTGAAGGAAGACTCACTAACAGCCTGCAATATGCAGATGACACAACCTTGCATGTGAAAGTGAAGAGGACTTGAAGTACTTACTGAAGAAGATCAAAGACCACAGCCTTCAGTATGGATTACACCTTAACAAAGAAAACAAAAATCCTCACAACTGGACCAATAAGCAGTATCATGATAAACAGAGAAAAGACTGAAGTTGTCAAGAATTTGATTTTACTTGGATCCACAATCACCGCCCATGGAAGCAGCAGTGCTTGCACAATCTCTCAAAAAAAAGTTTTTGAGAGTGCAAACATTCAAAATGCTTACCTATAAATTTTAAAATACACTTACTGATCTGGGAACCATCACGATGTTTATCATGAGACTTTACCTAATCCTGCCACATTACTGCACAGACTCAAGTATATACATACATATACATATATGATAAATGGTTTTGAATAAATATTTTTAGGAAATTGAAATCAGACTTTTAAAGTGCTAAATCTTTTAAAAATGTATATACTTCATTTTTTAATATTAGTATCTCCTCTTCTGGTTAATAGAAATGGTCAGTATCTTATGGGCTCAAAAAACAGACATGGCTGTATTCTGTGATTGTTATAATCAAAAGTGATTTTACTTCAGCAACATAGAGGTGGCTTCAGGGATAAGCTGTGTATTCACAAATGGTTGTTTTAAACTAAATTTCTTAAAACTGTCCTGATTTTTAAAACTTTCTTAAAAATGTGAATGTATTATAGATTGACTATCACAAAAATGATACAGAGAGGTCTCATGTACCCTTCATCTAATTTCCCCCAATTGAACCAACTTATACAACCATGGTACAATACCAAAACCAGGAAATTAATGTTTGTATAATCCACAGATTTAATGAAAAATTCACTGGTGTACATGCCCTCATTTATATATGTGTTGTGTTTGTGTTTCTATGAGATTTTCTTACAAAATCAAATCATGATAAGAACTGTTCAATCACTAAAACATCTTCCTACTGCTATTCTTCAATAATCATTACCACCCTCCCCCCATTCCTAACTCTTGTCTGCAAATAATATCTTCTCCACCTGTTCGTCAGTTCAAGAATGTTATATAAATAAAATCATATAGTATTTAATATTTTTATTCATTTTTTTCACTCAACATAATTCTCTAATGATCCATTCAAGTTATTTTCTGTATGAATAGTTCATTCACTTTTATTAGTGAGTAATACTTCATAAAATGAATTCACCACAGTTTGTATACCCACCTACCTATTGAAGGGTATCTGGTCTGATTCCAGTTTTTGTCTGTTATGAATAAAGCTGTTATAAACATTCATTTATAGTCTTTTTGTGGATATAAGTTTCTCTGGATTAAATGCCAAGAGTACAATAGTAGATTCAGGTTTAGTTTTTTTTTGTTTTTTGTTTTTTTTTTCATATACTACAAATTTCACTCAATTCTAAAATAAAAAGTTATTCTTTGGTTTGTTATTTGTGTATTTAAATATGGACTGATCTGAAAAGTTTCCTTTTAGGTATTATTTTTGTTTGTTTGTTTTTTATTTTTTGTTAAAATTGTATTATCCCCAACAATCTCACAGGTTCTCTGAGAAGGATCTGTCCACACATGTAGCAAGAAATGGAGAAAGGACAACAGCCAGGATACTAAATGACGTCTAGATGGCAACCTAGGGCTGATAATCATGTACAGTGAGTGACAAGAAAAGCAAATCACACACTACCAAATCACAATTCACAGAAGCACTGTAATACTTGATGACACAGCATAAAACATAGACAAGAAAATACGCCATAACAATCAGAAAACTGGAGGATTTGGAGACATTTGAGTAATATGTTAAATGCAATAAATGTAGTAAGTTTAATGCCGGGCTTAACATTTAAAATAATCAATTAGTTAAATAGAATGCTAATATTTGAATATGGTTTTATTTTATTTGAACCTCAGCATATATTTTATTTAATTTCTAAATGTATTTCAATAATCTTCCATGGTTATATATATATATATATATTTTTT
>NW_004443948.1:21274640-21286859 GCF_000243295.1 Trichechus manatus latirostris | reverse complement strand
ACTGTGGAACAGAACATTAATTGTTCCTAGCAGCTTCAAGTTAAAGCGAAGAAAATTAAAACAATTCCACAAGAGCCAAAGTACCACCCTGAGTATATCCCACCTGAATTTAGAGACCATCTCAAGAATAGATTTGATGCATTGAACTTTAATGACTGAAGACTAGATGAGTTGTGGAATGACATCAAGGATATTACACATGAAGAAAGCAATAAATCATTAAAAGGACAGAAAAGAAAAAAAAAGGCCAAAATGAATGTCAGAAGAGACTCTGAAACTTACTCTTGAATGTCTAGTAGCTAAAGCAAACGGAAGAAATGATGAAGTAAAAGAGTTGAACAGAAGATCTCAAAGTATGGTTCGAAAAGACAAAGTAAGCATTATAATGACATGTGCAAAGATCTGGAGACGGAAAACCAAAAGGGAAGAACACACTCGGCATTTCTCAAGCTGAAAGAACTGAAGAAAATATTCATGCCACTAGTTGCAATATTGATGAATTCTATGGGCAAAATATTGAATGACGCAGGAAGCATCAAAAGATGGAAGGAATACACAGATTCATTATACCAAAAAGAATTGGTCGACATTCAACCATTTCAGGAGGGAGCATATGATCAAGACACTATGGCACCGAAGGACGAGGTCGTAGCTGCACTGAAGGCACTGGCATAAAACAAGGTCCCAGGAATTGACAGAATACGGATTGAGATGTTTCAACAAACAGATGCAGCACTGGAAATGCTCACTCGTCTATACCAAGAAGTGTGGAAGACAGCTACCTGGCCAACTGACAGGAAGAGATACATATTTATGCCTGTTATAAAGAAAGGTGATCCAACCAAATGTGGAAATTATCAAACAATATATTAATATCACATGCAAGTAAAATTTTGCCGAAGATCATTCAAAAGCAGCTGCAGCTGTGTATCAACAGAGAACTGCCAGAAATTCAAGCTGGATTCAGAAGAGGACATGGAACCAGGGATATCATTGCTGATGTCAGATGGATCCTGGCTGAAAGCAGAGAATACCAGCAAGATGTTTACCTATCTTTTATTGACTCTGCAAAGGCATTCTACCATGTGGATCATAATAAATTATGGATAACATCGCGAAAATTGGGAATTCCAGAGCACTTAATTGTGCTCATGAAGAACCTGTAGTCGTTTTAACAGAAAAAGGGAAAGAAAGAGTGGTTTCAAATCAGAAATAGTGTATGCCAGGGTTGTATCCTTTCACCATACTTATCCAATCTGTATGCTGAGCAAATAATCAGAGAAGCCAGTCTGTATGAAGAAGAACATGACGTCAGGATTGGAGGAAGACTCATTAACAACCTGCCATATGCAAATGGTACAATCTTGTTTGCTTAAAGTGGAAAGGACTTGAAGCACTTACTGATGAAGATCAAAGACCACAGCCTTCAGTATGTATTACACCTGAACATAAAGAGAACAAAAATCCTCACAACTGAACCAATAAGCAACATCATGACAAATGGAGAAAAGACTGAAGCTGTAAAGGATTTCATTTTCCTGGGATACAAAATTAACATCTATGGAGGCAGCAGTCAAGAAATCAAATGACATATTGCATAGGGCAAATCTGCTGCAAAAGCCTCTTCAAAATGTTAAATAGCAAAGATGTCACTTTGAGTACTAAAGCGCACCTCATATTTTTAATCACCTCACATGCATGAGAAGGCTGGACAATGAATAAGGAAGACCGAAGAAGAATTGATGCTTTCGAATTATGGCGTTGGTGAAGAATACTGAATATACCACAGACTGCCAGAAGAATGAACAAATCCATCTTGGAAGAAGTACAGATGATTTCGTCTCATGTACTTTGAACATGTTATCAGGAGAGATCAGTCCCTGGGAGAAGGACATCATACTTGGTAAAGTAAGGGTCAGTGAAAAAGAGGGAGACCCTCTGTGAGATAGGTTGACACAGTGGCTACAACAATGGGCTCAAACATAGCAACAATTTTAAGGATGGTCCAGGACCAGGCAGTGTTCATTCTGTTGTATATAGGGCTGTTATGGAATCGACTGCACAGTACCTAACAACACTGTGTGTGTGTGTGTGTGTGTGTGTGTGTGTGTGTGTATGAATCCAAGTTGTATGTTTATGTTTTCAAGCATCATTTTAACATCTTAGGAGAGTTTGAATTCCTGCCATGTAGAGACTCCACATATCCAACCTGACATCTGCCTGGGGAAGAGGGGAACTTATTTTAGACATCATGTTATCAGAAAATTATATATTTCATACTGATAGGTAATAACAGAAACATACTTTCAAAATGGTTGTAAGAAAAACTTCAAGGCATGTGTTTTGTGTTTAAAAGGTCTAGGAAGTACAAAAATGAACCAGGAGTCACAAACTGAGGTTGATTTACTTTGTGAGGCCAAAATTCCTCTGTGGTGTTTATTCCAATCTCTACACAATAATCTGAATGTCAGAAAAGCTTTGCTACTAAGAAAAGCTACAAAATGGCTAAAACAAAAGAGAAAAATGTTCTTTTTCTTTGAGTATAATTTTGTTTTCCTGATTAAGGTATGTTTGGCTTTTTGGTGCCCTTGTTTTAACTTAAAATAATGGTAAACATGCATCATTTGTCTCCCAGCATTGTTCAGAAAGCTTTTCTAAAAGTGTTTTTACTTTTTTATCTGTAACATAGATAAGAAAAAAAAAATGTAACCACGTATTTCTATTTTTATGTCTAGTACCACGTTGCTAATTTTTTTAAAAAGGAAGAGATAAAGTAAGATAAATTCAAAACAAACTGAAAAAAGAGTGATAATGTAGAAATAAAAGGTAATCTACAGAAAGGTGAAACATCAGAATATACAGCATTTTGCTTAGAAAATGATAAACGAAGCCGTGGCTTAATACAAATATGTGTGTCCATATACATTTTTTTAGTAAAATTTCTTAATAGAATCAAATTCAAAGACCAATTTGATTTGATGGTAAACCAGTTTGATTAATTATTTTTTTCTGATTGTTTTTGTCACTATGTTTCTGCTTCTTAAATAAGCTTAAGTTTGTGAAACTAAAAAGTAAGTAATGACAAATTAAATACTCATCATTTTCCCCCTTAAGTATAATATAAGTTCCCCCTGAGTATAATATCATGCTGAATTAGGTTTTTTCTGTGACCTGATAATTGGCACTAATTCCTTGTCAATTGCTATTGCCACAAAAATGCTACATACCAAACCATCCCAAAAGTCACTGCTTAAAACAATAATTACTTATTCTCATCAATTTTCAGACTAGCTGAGAGTCCATTGATCTGGATTAGGTTTACCTAGTAGCACTGCTGAGCTTGGTGACATGCCCACATATGGTTGGGGTTTGGGTGCAGAAGAGGTTGTTTTGGGTTCAACAGATCTAGATTGTACTCAGAGGGAGCATTATTATTCTGATCCATGAGTCTTTCTTCCTTTCCTGCGAAAAACAAGTTAGACCAGCCATATTCTTCTCATTACAATTTCAGAAGTTCCTGAATAAGTACATTAGGGCAAGGATTTTTTTAAGCCTGCGTTTGGATTCTTTGAGGGTATCATCCTGAAAGCAAGTTGCAGAGCTGAACATCAAGTTTAGGAGTCGGAGACTATATCCCATCCAAGTTGCCTGACAAAGGATGTGAATGTCTGATTCTGTTACTGAGAAGGGATAGAAGGTTGAAACAATAACTTATTCTGCTATATGCCCCAAAGCTCACAACATAACTAGATGGTAGATATGTTTATCCAGATGTTGTGACACACATATTTGTAGGATCCACAGTAAGATATATAAAGAAGAGCTTATGAAGTTCTCTGATAAAAATGGGGCATGATTAGATGAAGTGGAGACTGCTATCTCATTCTTTACCTTAGTTAATTTGGTTTATATAGTAGCAATAATGATCCAGACCAATAAGCGACATCATGATAGACAGAGAAAATATTGAAGTTGTCAAGGATTTCATTTTACTTGGATCCACAATCAACGCCCAGGGAAGCAACAGTCAAGAAAGCAAATGATGTATTGCATTGGGCAAATTCGCTGCAAAAGAACATTTTAAAGTGTGAAAAAGCAAAGATATCACTTTGAGGGCTAAGGTGTGCCTGACCCAAGCAATGGTATTTTCAATCACCTCATATGTATGTAAAAGCTGGACAACGAGTAAGGAAGACTTAACAAGAATTGATGCCTTCGAATTACGGTGTTGATGAAGAATATTGAATATCCCACAGACTTCCAGAAGAACAAATGAATCTGTCTTGGAAGAAGTACTGCCATAATATTCCATAAAAGCACGGATAGTGACACTTTGTCTCACTTTCTTTGGACATGTTATCAAGAGGGACCAGTCCCTGGGCAAGGACATCATGCTTGGTAAAGTAGAGGGTGAGCGAAAGAGAGGAAGACCCTCAACAAGATGGATTGACACAGTGGCTGCAACAATGTGCTCAGACATAGTAATGATTGTGAGGATGGTACAGGACCAGGCAGTGTCTTGTTCCGTTGTACATGGGGTCTCTATGAGTGGGAACTGACTCATCAGCACCTAACAACAACAATAATGAGCCAGTTTTTTGTGTGTCCTTTGTAACAGGTAGATAAGAAAAACAGAAGGCTATGGCAGGGGAGAAAGAAGGGATGATCAATTGGCAGTCTGTACACCAACATTTAGTAAGTTAAGAATGCCGTGCAGAAGCTAGCCAATCACTAATAAACAGGAAGCCATTAAAACAGCTGAATACTAAGAAAAGGGCCCTGCTGTAGATAGATCTCTCTCTCTCTCTCTCTCTCACACACACACACACACACACACACACACACACACGCAAAATGAAAGAAAACCTCAAGTCAGAGTAGTTAGAGACTTAAGAAATGGAGAAGTATGTGGGGTGTTTCAATGAAACTCACACCTGTATGCAACTAGACACCTAACATACGCTACATAGAGGGCATCATCAGGAAAGCAATAAAAGCCAAGAAGGAATTACTTCACCATTAGTTAAGATAATTTTGCTCTATTTTTCTAATCCTTCCCCTGGATTTTAAAAATGCACTAAAGATTGAAAGGGCTCCTAAAGGGGGAAGGGAGGTAAGAGGAATGTAGTGTTACTGTGTCCTTACCCTTTCCCTGAGCTTTAGAGGAAGGAAGAGGAGATGCATATTGAATTGGATGTGCAATTTCAATTTTCAGCTGATTAATTTTGACGAGCCTAACTTTTTACAACTAAATGTTTTCAGAAAACTCGAGTCTTCCCTAGGAACAGGAAAAGGGGATTCAAAAAAGTCTGACTAAAAGCAATGTCTGAAAAAAATAAAACAACATCATGTTTGTACCCCTTTGAGAAGCAAAGGTCAATTTATCTCATACTGGGTTGATTTCCTGATGAGCTCCATGAAAATTGCTACAACCAGGTTGTAAGGCTGAAATGCTAAAGGTGGCGAATCATGTCACTCATCTACCATACCATATTAGCCAAATCCAAGGTTTAGGCTCCTAGTGCCTGGCCATACCAGAAAGGGACGAATATTACCCTAACCACGAATATTCAACTGGCAAAATAAGGCCGTGGCTAAGGGTCTGCCATTCCGTTATGTTATCAGAACTAGCTCTGGTTAATGACAGGAAAATGGCTAGTGTTTTACTGATCATGTAGCTTAAACTGTAAGCTGTAAAAGGCAGAACCTCTTCCCTAGACTCTGAAGTCCTCCATCCCTGTTACCCAAGAATGGGATGAGAAACAGTGACAAGTACCCCTGCAGTTGCTTCCCTTGCCTTGTATTCTCCTATTTGTATATTTTCCCTGAAAAATCTAATCTGTTTCTTTCCCTGCCTAACAACAACTCATGCTCTAAGACTAAGGAAAGCCATCACTGCATTCACTTAAATGTGACTGCTACTTGTCTCCCATTCCTCTATCCAATCTGTGATGAATGTTCTTTTATTTACCATCATTTCAATACAGGCTTCCCTTTATCATAGCTATGTAACATTAAGTTATGAGTTGGTCTATTTGCTCATTTGTATGTTTTATTATAGACTGTCTTTTCTGACTCTCCCATAATTTTATGTTTGACTCCAGTAAATATGTTTAATACATTTATATTGCTAGTGGCCTGAAGGGTGCCTGAAATGTAGTAGAAGCTCAATATATGTTGGCAGAATGCAGTGATTTAAATTTTCCCTTTTGAGCACCTACTATATGTCAGCCACTGTGCTGTGTGACTTATGTATGTTCTCACATTACCTTGCACAACAAACCTAGTGTCCTTGTAGAAGAGGCTTGTAATTATCTGTCTAGTAACCATCGTTGCTTCCTGTCTGTTGCCAGAGACCTTACTTTGTTTGGGTATTGTGAACACCCCAAAATCCTAAACAGGCTGTGATAGGCTAGCTGAATGAGGTAGACTCAAAGTCAGGAGCAAGAAACCTCACTTAAAGCAAAATTCCTCAGTGATTACATTTTCAGATGTCCTTTGATATGTGGCATGTCCTTAATGACTCTGTTTTTACAACTGACTGACCCTAAAACCCTGATGCCCTCTGATTCTATCTCCTGAGAAACTTGCATGAAATGAATTTACAGTGACCTTCAGGAGACTACCCTGCCTGGATCCTGGTACTTTAAATTCTTAAGAACTGGCCACCTTGAGGATCAATGCACATGACTCTTGACAAACAAATGCTGTAATGTTCTATCCAAAGGTCACCCAATGAAAATCTGTTACCTATAAAACCTACTTCACTATTCCCTCTTTGGAAAGCCTTCCCAATACTCTCAGTTTGACGCTGCCTGATTTGAATCATATCTACTCACAATAAATATATTTGGTTATAATAATTTCACTTATTTCTCTGCGGGTTTAGGTTTTTGAAAGTATCCACCACTCCTTAATCCCCACTAACCTAATCTAACACTGAGATTTCAGTCTATTTGCCAGGAAATGATTTAGATGTGAAACGTGATTTTCAATTCTGTATGGAGAGTTATTAGTAGAAGCTTTCCGTCAGGTTTCTGGGAAGGATTTCTAAGACCTTATAAAGCAATGAAATAAAACACGGACCCTTAGAATTTTTGTGCCATCTTGAATAAATGAAAATTACTAGAGTGGGGTCCCGCTGGAAAACTAAATAAAGATGGCAGATAAAAAAATGGAACGAAACTAGCAACCTGGTGAAGCAAATGAGTCACATAAGTAACCAAATCTGGAACCATATCTATCTCAAGATTTCCTTTAACTTGTATGATAATTGTTTCCCATTTGGTTTAAGAGACTGATCAGGTTCTTTCATTCGCTTTTGTTTTCTTTCATTCTTTCTCTTCTTCTTTTTTTTTTTTTTTTTTGGCAATGGAGGCAGAATTAAGTACGACAATATTTTTTTACCAATATATTATATGTGAGGATATCGAAGTCCAGAGAGTTTAAGTAAATCATCTCTACTTAAACGAGCAGCAGAGGAAGAATTCAAATTCAAGTCACTCTCTTCAAAACCAGTGTTTTTCTGTGGCACTACAGAATTTATGAGAGGTCTCAGTTGAGCTAGCAAGTGGCTGCACTATTTTCCGAAGTCCATGTTCTGCTTTTCTAAGCATAAATAATTATACAAGACTTAAGCAAAAAATGTCATGCCTCATTCATTTGTAGAAATCCATCTTATACGTTGCCTTAAATAGATACCAATATCAACACCAAACCCAAGAATTAATATAAATAATTTAACTATTCCAATTTTTTGCATAATTTATCATTTATCTTTTTGTTCTTTGCTTGCCTATGCATAGATTGCTTATTTAAAAGGTAGGATTTAATATGAATAACTTTGGTGGTGACCTTCTACAATGGACATAATGAGGCCAGTGATTTACCTTGCAATGTAGTAAGATCTCCAAAGGAGATTTACTGATAAAAGAGTTGATGAAAGTCACTAAAGGGATGCATGGGGAGTATCATTCAGGCTTTGTGTGTAAGATGCCGGACTTTCCAAGATATAGCTATTAAAAGCATAAGACTCTTACGGGTAATGAAAGTAGTGCCCTATAGAGCAGAGTAAATGACCTGTGAAAGAAAACATAGGTAAGTTACTTCAAATTTTATAAAGACATAAACGTCGGTAAAAAGGAACTTAAAAACTGAAAGCTCATAAGAATTAGACAACTAAGTAAAAATGTATCAAGAAGAAATATGCAATAAAGTATTCTAGACAGATCTCTTTTTCAAGTGATCATAAATCAAATACTAAAAGGACGATCAGACTGTTTAGTGGAAGTACATGGCAGACTGGTTATAAATTTGGGATATATGTCAAATAAAAAAGAAAAGAAAGACAATTTTACACATAGTTAACTTATGAAAAGGTCTGCTTCTGAGAAATGAAATTAACTCCATGGCAGTGCTTATCACACTGTAAACGGATCGTCCAGAAGGCAAAGGGTTTCTACTAGACAGTGGCTGGTTCTAAACTTCCAAGCAAGAAGCAGAAATTGCATTTGCACTGTTCCCCAGTGTTTCTCAGTTCTATCACGTTGGTCTTGGCTGCCCTGACGGTGCCGCTTTGCACAGTCCTTTTGCTTTATGAAAAGGTCCAAGAGGGTAATTGAGTACAAAGGAGGGAAAGAATTCACTTCAAGGTTATGCTCAAACTATTTAACACTGAATTCCACCAATGAGAAATCTGCCAGTTTGAAGGAAAGTCGAGCTAAGCAAAATAGATGAACTGTTTGAAGTAAATGGTAGAGCTCTACAGAGACGCAGGCACTAGAATTTCATGAAAGAAGAGTCGCTACATGGAGGCAATTAATGAGAACTCTTCTGTTGAGCCTGGACAGTATTCAGTAAAAGTAGTACAACCAGAATAGCAACTGAAAAAAGTCTATGTCAAAATGTCAATAATCAATCATTCAACAGCTCTATCCTGATAAATCCCTTACCTATGTGAATCAGCTGTGGGATTTTTGTCCTTCCTTCTAGTTAATGAAGAGAAATACAACGCAACAAGCAACATTCTCTGTTTAGCTAATTCCTGCCCTACCACAAATGCACCGCTAATAATAATGTCGGTACCAGTTAATCTAAAAAATAAAAAGGAATAAAACTTGATAATCATGGAATAATGCTAACTTGTAATTTTTTGAGGACAAAATACTAAATGCCTCTTCTAAGCTCCATCAAATATTTCAGCTTGTCATAGAAGCAAACTTTCATGGACACTAAAGTCAATTTCCTGATGATTACATAAGAAAGATTCAATGCCATTTTTATATAATTTATTAAAATAATTTAGTGTTTAAATAATTTTGCCTTGTATTAAAATCCAAATGGAGACATGGTTTGCAACTCACCTAATGGACAATGCAGTATGCCTAGTTTTACTTCTTCAGAAGCAACACAAATAAGCCTGCCCTTGAAGGGAATTTCACACATTTAGAAAAAGGCAGGTCATTGGCATTTCATTTTCAGGGAGTGAATAATTGCCAGCACCAAAAGTGCGGACTATCGGTTTCTTGCAAGAAATAGATATGAGGCAGTGATAATGAGCCTTACCAATGGGCTCACAGAAGGCAAAATAGCCTCATGAGTACTAGTATGAAAGTCAGCATACTGAAATAGGTCCGACAAGGACAGCTTGTCCATTACCCAGAAATCATTAGAGTCGAGACCCAAAGTGAATCTGACGTTCTGGATTAATAGCAACATTGGAAGGACTAAGTAAATCTAAGTAAGGTCAATTAATAAACAAACAAACATGCAAATACCATAGAACTTGAACTGGCTTCCGGGTCCTTTTGTAGCTTCCACTTTTAGTCCCTCGTGCAGTCAGAGAGATAAATGTCACACGTGCACGCCCTCATGTTTATATGCCAATGCTATCAATAACCTCTCAACCGCTACGGTTTGAGTTGCAGGTGGAAAAGTTAAATTTCCTAACATGGAGGCATTTGCAATTTCATTTAATTCAATATGTTTTTTGGAGGGAGAATAAAACTTAGCTGTTTTTCTCTCTAATTTGTAATAGTATTGACCTTTCAACTAGAGTGCACGTTAATTTCTATGCCTATAAATATTTAAAAGCCTTAAAAGATGTAATTAGAATTGTTATTTAGTTTGGAGAGTGTTTATTTTATACTAAGGGAAGATGATACTTAAATTGGCTGCATAATTTGATCACAATAGTAAGGAACTCAAAGGTAATTAAAGACTCATTGGGTTATCACTGGAGCATTAACTTGTCCCATCTCAGGTTCAATAAGGTATACTGACGTGGTGATAGATTTATAGAAACATTATTTTAAGATTAGAGCTACTTTTATGGAGAAAATGGGAGTAAAAAGAAGGGAAACAGCCTTCATTTATGTGTATTATTCATGATCTGAATGCTCTATGAATCATGAAACTGCATTTTTTCCCCCCATGAAGGGAGTTAAGAGTATTCACCTTTGAAAAAACTATACATTTCATGGTCTTAAGAAGTGAAGTACTAACAGCTCCACAACATTTCCAAATTGCCTATTAATGTCTCTCAAGTGTAACTTTTAAGAACTGAGAGGGTAAAGGAGAAAAAAAAAAGGTCATTGTTTTATTCATCTTTTATTCTTGGTGATGTATTAACACCTCATTGCGGCTGTATTAGTGCTTTATGGAAAGTTTTTCTGATGATAACTGAAATAAAGCCTTCATTGTTCCTTCACCTCTGTCATAAATCAAATAGGTGTAATGTGCCTGTGAGTCCTGTAATAATATATCTAAGACAAATTTAAAAAATAAATATTATGTGCAATTGGCTAAGTGATTTGTATCACATTTAACATCATCTCTCCATCATCGATCAAATTGAACTGAATGTCTGTAATAGTTGTTATTTGCCACGGAATTGGCTCTGACTCATGGTAACATTTTATATAAGAAAAGGAAGCGTTGCTCTGTCCTTTGCCATCTCCATGATCTTTGATATATTTGAATCCGTTGCTGTGGCTATGGTGTCAATTCATCTCATAGAAGGTTCCCCTTGTTTTTGCTGATCTTCTAGTTTACCAAACATGATGTCCTTTACCAAACATGAAGGACATCATGGCTGTAATAGCAGGGTATCTTAGTATTGAAGAGAATGAGAACATATTCCATAATGCTCATAGAACTGTCATAAATGTTCCAGGAAATGCTTGGGTATTCAGTTTGTCTCCCAATAACTAGAGAAATATGATATAGAAAACCCCACTCACAAATACCTAATTAAGTTTGTAGAGTCTTCTACCACTGCTTTCACTTAGAAAATCAATATGTATCTTTTTCTTTCAGAAAAAAACTCTGATAATTTAACAAAACTTGTTATTCCAACAAAATTTCCAAACCAGTCAAATATAGACAAACTATATTATTTACTCACAAAGATTACCAGAAATCTTTGGGCTTCCATACAGTAGCTTTCCATACTCACAATATCTGGGCCTCCAGGTTCTCATTTGTAAAATGGCTATCCCTCTGAAACATACTTGAAGCACATTTAACTCAAAAGTGTTTTCCAAAAGGAGGTTTTCATCACCTTACGGAGGAACAAACAGGGAGACCAAAATGAATGGTGGGTTTGTAATGAGAAGACCAGGGTTGAAAATTTTCATGCGTTGACTAAAATCTCCAGATATAGAATGAATCAAGTTTACATGTCATAAAATAGACAAAATCTCCCTACAAGAAAGCTGTCTAGTAGGAAAAGTAATAACAATGTTTTAAACATTGAAATCACAAATAAATTTATTACTTTCTACTTTTATATTCTAAATGTTATGTTTCTTTTTTTTTCCCCCTAAAGTAAGGGATTAATGCCAGTGAAATATTATTTGTCTTTTCAAAAGCAGGATTTTGTCCTGAGAACACAGTACTAGGTCTTAAAAATACTATAGTCAATCATAAAAGGACAAATATTGTATGAGACCTCTATTGTAAAAACCCAGGAAAAAGTTCACACACAAAATGTAACAATCTTTGTTACCAGGGATGGGAAGGGTGGGGGGGGGATACTAAACAGGCAATAGATAAGTGGTATCTTGGGTGAAGGGTGAGACAGTGCACAATACAGGGGAAACTAGCACAACTTGGACAAGAAAAGGTCATGGAAGCTCCATAGACACATCCAAACTCCCTGAGGGACTGAATTGCTGGGCGGAGGGCTGTGGGGACCATGGTCTCGGGAAACATCTAGCT
>NW_004443948.1:21217061-21274249 GCF_000243295.1 Trichechus manatus latirostris | reverse complement strand
AAGCCTTCATCTTAAGTGAGAATAACAGCACAATTCGAAGAGCGTAGTCAATGTCACTGAACTGTGCATGTAGAAATTTTTGAAATGGTGTATCTTTGGCTATGTGTATTTTCACCAAAAAAAAAAGAGGTTAGAGGGTTGATATGTTGTGGGGTTGTTAACCTATGTCATAAAACAACATGTGTACTTCTGTTTCATGAGAAACTGTTTGTTCTGTAAGCCTTCACCTGAAGTACAATAAAAAAGAAAAAAGAAAAAAAAATACTATACTTTGTTGCTGCTATGCATTCTTTTGAGAGAGTTAAGACAAAGAAATCAATTAACATCAAAAGAAGTAGTTCAGTTTAGGCTTGCAAAAGAGAAAGGAGTTCAAGGCATTATCTAGAATTAAGAACATCAGACAAGGTCTTCATCTAACCTATAGTTCTATAATGTGTATTATACTATATAGATGTTGAATAAATGAAAAGTTGCTTTATTGCTAAGAGTAAACCTGCTCCTGAATACAAAAATAAGGAATCGTTACTACAAACTTAATATAACTTTCTTGAACCTATAAAAGAGTAAGTTTGTTTATACCATAATATTAAAAATGTAATCTTCTTGTTTATTTTATAGTCTTATGTTCTTAACATAGTGCTCCTGTTCCACTTTCAGAAGGGGTATATTGTGTCAGGTGTAATAAATGGAGTATTATTAAAAGAAGCAAAGGATACTGTGTCGTATTAGAAAGTGTCGGTTTGGTGAAGTACTGTGTGTAGTGTTTGCATACATTAGAGGTGGGTTGTGTTTAGAATAACATTATAAAGCTTATTATTATGAGTCCTGATAAATACTTACAATTAATTCTACAGCGTATTGACATTTTTTTGGAAGAGGGTGGAGATTGCTTTACACATTGATTTTACAAATGCAGAAAATGCATCTATCCTAAGTGACAATCAGTAAATGGTTAGAAAAATCCTGCCTCAAAATATAGAAAAGCCTATAGGATACTGTAACTGTTGTTGAGTCTTTAGTTTTTATTTTAAAATGGTGCTGTGTTTCTAATTATACTGAAAAATATCTTATTACATGCTACAGAGGTTTTGTATAATTAAATGCAATAGGGTGTAATATCTGACTGTAATGACCAATGTCAGGAGCTAAGATTCCACATGGTGCTTGGCCTGCACAGCCACTGGAAGATGTATTAACCAAAGTAGAATGTCTAATTTTACTATTGGAAGTAAAACATATTTTGTCATGTAGGGTTTTCAAGGGTTTAACAACCTTACCATGAAACTGCTTTTGTATTTAAAAGAATATGTTTACACACATCAATCTATAAATGTATGATGTCTTTTAAGTCACACCTAATGTTTTAGGTCCTCAAAAGTATTACATAAAAAACAAATAAACAAACAAAACTGAATTTCTATATCACATTGTTTTGTAAGTCTACAAAATGGGGGAAATATCAACTATCAAGAACCAGTAAGTTTTGCATCTCAAAGTTTGATGAAACAATCACATGGTATGCATTGCTAAATACATAAGCTTATAATTCTTTATATTATTTTTGTATTTCCATTTCAAATATAGTGTTGGAATGTATGTCTAGTTCTGGCCCAAAACATTTTATCATGAACGAATACATAATATGCAATATATGTTACAATATTGTCTTCAGTAAGACATTATGTAATTATTAATTACATATCTATAGGCTTATTGTGAAGAGGAATATATATTTGATAACATTTTCAGGATTGCGTAAATTACAAAATGTAATTTACCTAGGTGTTCTTGCACTGCCTAATAATGTACCTTCTCTCTCTGTTGTATATCTCCAAAACATATGTGCTGGAGCCCCCCAGGAGTTGCTTGCCACTGTAGCTTCAGAGGCAGCCTTTTCTAGAGCCTGCAACACAAAACAGAGAAATGACCACATTGGGAAAGCTTCAGTGTCATCTGGACTATGTCATAACCCTACTATATCTTAAGCTCTTGGCCAGCTTCTGTGCCCATATCTTCTAAGCTGCAACTCCTAGGGAAACTGAATCTAATTTTCCCAGCCTTCCTGACTCAACTTCTGCCTCCATGAATAATTAACCCCTTAGTTTCCTTACAAAGATTGGTGACCTATCTCTGACCCCAGTCTACTGATCTGAGGTATTCTCCTCTGTTGACTGGACCAAGATCAACATACTTCCAAAAACAACCCAGCTGTCTGCTCCACAGATCATGCTCTTGGTACCATATCTAACTTGTTTCAGAAGAATGTACTTCAAACCTACCACTTGAGTGCACTGGGATAACATTGTTGATGTTTATTGTATTCAAGTCTGTCTTACGCTTTCATCTAAGTTGCTTTTCACAATTCCTAATCAGCTTGTTCCCTGTTTTCTCCCTTTTCCTACTTATTTAAAATAGAGGATTAACCAAACCCAATGGAGCTTTGACAAATACAGTGCTGAAATGCCTCATCTCTTTTATTTCTTACCTATTTCTATTCTTCTCCACATTTCAAAATTCATATTCATTTATTACTCTCACTTACAGTAAATGATTCCTTATTCTTTGTCCATGCTAAAAATATCAGAAATAAAATGCTTGTTAGATGATTTAGTGTGCGCATGAATAATAGCTAGAGATAAGCAGCACCTGCTATTGATTGAAAGCAGATCAATCAGTTAATTTTAGTGATAATTTAGTATTTTGTATTGAACAGGCTCTTTAAACTGACAAAGAAACAAGATAAACTTTAAGAAATAACTTCTTGTGACCTTTGAAACAGAATTGAAAAATTTGTTCTTTTATAAATATCTGTCTTCAATTCCCTTTCAAATGTCTGGATGGTTTTTTTTTTTGTAAGAATGTTTTTATTATTATTATTTTAATTTCTTCAGACAGTTAACAGAGTGCTGTTGATGTAAAAGGTGAGTTTTTTACTCCTCCTAGTTTGATTTTCCATGGTAGATCTGCACTATGAAAGTAGAATTTTTCTTTATATCTTAATTTGTGCCTTGTCTTTCAAGACACAAATTGAGCAAATTAAATCAACATAATAATCACCTTATCAGATGCTTAATTCAACTAGAAACATATGCACACTTCTGTAGCTGTCATTTAAATGTGCATGTATATCTTAGAAGCACATCCTTCCCATCATTTTTAATTGATTCATAAATCTGCTTGTGTTTAATTATGTTAGAGGTTGTAGTTTATGATCTCTGTAATGTAATAAAGGATGCCTAAGCATCAATTTACATCTTATGTCTTTAGATATAAATATGCAATTCTTCAGAGGGATTCTCCATTCTTCTTACTTAGCTGATCTAATTCACCAAAAAACATAATAATAATAAAATAAAATCACTTGATTTTTTGCAGAACTTGCACACATCATGAAAATTTATTCAGTTTATTAATGTCAAGGAGAATGATGAGATTAATGTCAAGGTAGAGTGATGTCAAAAGACTCATGTAGATTTCAGATTTCAGTTCCAACATGGAAAAATTTTGGAAGTTTTCAATCCTATCCTTACAAGAAAGAAAACCAAACAAACTGAAAAACAATGACTTTTCTCAGACACATCAGAAAACTATGGTCAGAGGAAAAATCATCACCTTGAAATCTGGAGAGCTGGGTGAATCCAGAGAGTCACATCCAAGAACTGTTTGACTTGAACCAAAGCTAGGAGACCCATAAACTGGTAGGAAAAATCAAACGACAAATTGCTGAAGGCTGAGGATAGACTAACATGGCAGTGAGAAACTCGTGGGAACTCATCTATGTGCTCTCTACACTTTCATGTGGTTTAACTTCAGGAAACCTACGAGAACCTCAGTGGGAAGAGCTGAGAAAGATAGCCTGGCTGTGGCAGAGGAAAGGAAAAATAACCATTGTGAAATATGCCCAAATGCTGTCCATGGAAAGAAGATTTAAACCAAACCTTATCCCACCTGGGGGAAAAGCATGTCTCCCACTTCAGCGTCTTTTAGATTTCCTACCTTGAAAAACAAAACAAAATCTAAGAAACACTTGTGAAGGTCACAGCCTAAGGGCAAGGACCCACTAAAGACGGAGATTGAGTCATAAGGTTCTAGCATACTTCTCCTACTGCAAAATTTACCACTACACCAACAGAGATCCAGCATAACCCTTTCATGCAAATTGATAGATGACGCTACGACTCACATCTTCCTCCCTGGAGGTGTGTTGGCAGACATTTTAGCCACTGGTGCAACTGCCTGAAAAATGAGGAAGTTGATCTGTGCCAAATTTTAGTGTTGAGAGCCATTCTTGTTAGGGGATGCTTCCCAGAGGAGTGATTGTGTGAAGCTTTGTGTCTTTTGGCTTCTGTACAGCATGATAAGGCTTGCAAGTATGTTTACTATTTCCTTTATATTACTGGGAAGGTATAGTTACCAGCATTCAGAAATAGTCAAGTATATGAGTTATTTTGGAGCTGAAAACATTTTGTGATGCCCTTCTTGAGCCACAGGACAGATATGTACCATGTATGTGATATACTTCATGGAACATCGGACCGGGATGGCCTGTTTGCATTAGTCACCTCCCTGACGACATCTTTTATAAGTTCTCACCTCCCTGAAAACAGTTGATGATGCACTTCCCGGGCCATGGGACCGATGTGGAATGTGTTTGTGACGTACTTCATGGAACGTGGGACTGACATGGCCCACTTGCAATTTTCACCAAATTTTTTCAATTAATAAAAAACTGCTAACAAACAATGATTCAACATCCATTCCATTAGTGAAGAAACATGACATCACCCAAAATTCCGAATGATATATAATTTATTCTTTAAGGGGATAATAGAGGTTACAGATGACAGAGCTGTAAGACACAGACTCTTTCTGATAAGGAGTATATACTGAAGTCAGATTCAATGAGGAAGACAAAAAAGGACAGTGGAGAAATTTGAAGCCTCTGGAAGCTACATCTGTAGCAAAGATTAAACACAGCTTAACCCTTACCCAGATTAAAATAAAACTTTCTAATAAGTATGTATTTACTTCAGTTTCATTACTCGATATATAGTGTCTACTTTCAACAAAAATATTACAAGGTATGCTAAAAGTCATGGGGGGAAAAAAACTGTTTAAAGACACATAGCAAGCACCAGAACCAGACTCAGATATACTACTGATTTTAGAATTATCAGACAGAAAATTAGTGGTTAAGAAGAGCTAGGGCTGCTAATCAAAAGGTTGGCAGTTCGAATCCTCCAGCCACTCCTTGGAAACCCTATAGGCAGCTCTTCTCTGTTCTATAGGGTCGCTATGAATTGGAATCGACTGGATGGCGGTGGTTTGTTGTTGTTGCTGTTTTTGGTTTTTTTTAGTGTATTTCACATGTTGAAAGCGCTAATGAAAAAGTACACACCATGCAAGGATAGATGGATAATTTAAGAAGAGAGATGAAAAATCTAAGAAAGAATCAAAAGGAAATATTAGGCATGAAAACACTGTATCAGAAATAAAGAAGACTTTCGACGGGCTCATCAATAGACTGGGCAAGGCCGAGGAAAGAATC
Organism: Trichechus manatus latirostris; assembly: GCF_000243295.1. NCBI lineage: Eukaryota > Metazoa > Chordata > Mammalia > Sirenia > Trichechidae > Trichechus > Trichechus manatus. The sequence goes on along the minus strand of NW_004443948.1, from coordinate 21,268,701 downwards.
AGTGAGCATGAATATAGGTAAATAGAAACTTCCCAAACTGAAATACAAAGACAAAAAAGAATAAGAATACATAACAAAACATCCAAGATCTATGGGCAATTTCAAAAAATGTGACATATGCGTATTTGAATAAAGAGAAGAGAGCACAAAAAACAAATATAGGAAGTAATAATGGCTAAGAAGCTTCCAAAATTAACAACAGACACAGAACAACAGATCTGGGTAGCCTAGAGAACACTAAGCAGGATAAAAAGCAAAAACCCACGCCTAGGCATTTCATATTTATACTGTAGAAAACCAAAGACAAAGTCTAAAAGGAAGCCAAAAGGGATAGGGAATCTTTACCTACAGAAGAACAAGGATAAAACTGCAGCAGATTCTTCTTCTTAAAAGAAACAAAACAAAACAAAAAATTAAGTAAGAAGAGAGCAGAGTGAAATATTTAAAATGTTGAAACAACAAGAAGAAAACCTGCTCATCTAGAACTCTATATCCAGAAAAATTATCCTTTAAAAATGGAGGAGAAAAAAGACACTCTCAGACCAAAAAAAAAAAAAACACAAACTGAGGGATTAATAACTAGCAGACCTGACACACAAGAAATGTTACAAGTAGTTTTTCAGGGATAAGGGAAAATGCAAAAAACTAAATATATAAAAAAGCAAAAAACAAAACAAAAAGCCCAGAGAACTGTAAGATATCAGAAAGGAAGACTCATTTGATATTGGGTAGAATGGCATTCTGGGACATCATCTATCACCTGTAATCACAAGAGACGAGTCGTTGATATGGTTAATAAGGTGAGTGCTCCCATCTTCCTCATGCTTTCATGCACATATTTCTTCACATTTGGTAAAGTTTGGTAAGTATACAGAGAGAGAAGTTTTCTACACAGAGAATGTTGACTTTCTCTGTTGCAGGATGCATGAGTACCTATGCTTTCCTCAGAGCCCTGATGGCATAGTGGTTAAGAGCTTGGCTGCTAACCGAAAGGTCAGCAGTTCAAATCCACCAGCTGCTCCTTGGAAACCCCATGGGGCAGTTCTACTCTGTCCTATAGGGTCGCATGAGTCGGAATGGACTTGACAGCACCTAACAGCAACAACAACATGCTTTCCTCAAGTACTTCCCAATAACGCCCAAGATTCTTGGCTCTTTAAGCTCCCAACATCAAAAGAATCTTAAAAATAAGTTACAGAAGATAGAGGGCGATGGTATAACAGTATCACTCACTGATTTACAACCATCTTTTTGTACTATGAAAAGATTCAATCATTGAAAAAAATATCGAATTTCTCAGTAACTTTATTTTAGCATACCTAAAAAATGTTTTCTTATATATTTTTGACAAACATTTAAGTAGACTTTACTCTTTACCAGGCTTTCTGTGCTGGGGAGCATGACGGATAAGTTCTGACTGATCTTAGGTTCAGCGAGAGATGAATGATTATGGTAAACAAGACATCGTTTCCCATAAGTACAATAAGAAATTAAAGCAGGTAACAAGATACAGTTACTTGTGGTGAGCATACGAACATGGTTTTGAGTTGGAAGGGGCTTTCAATCCAAGGCAGTCATTTTGGGGCCAAAAGTGAAATGGTGAGGGCCAGCTACATGAAGATCTGAGCAAGACTAGCCCAGGCAGAGAAAACCGCAGGCACAAATGGACAGAGGCTGGAAAAGAAAAAATGTCAATGTCGATATAGGCGAGAGAGGTTTTGTCATTATGGTAGTTGGTGTTACCAAAACCTAATTTAAGTGTTCTACTGAAGTTAAGGTGAAAATACACACACACACACACACACAAAAGAAAAGAAAAACGTTTTCTAACCACTTTGAAACAGCAAAGAGTGAATTATAATTATTTAACAAGTATTAGTCTTCATTTTTTCACGAAAGTTATACCTTACAGCTGAGATTTTCGCTGATATTTTTGTCGATATGGTCATTGCAAATTAAACCGTGGAAAATACTAAAAACAATAATAGAAACAAAATTGTAAATTTGAGTTGATGAATGTTTTGCCGATATAAAACTGAAAAAGTAGCAAGCAGCAGTGTTGGAAAACATCTGAGGAAGAACATAGCCCTGGGAACTCACCGCACTGGCAGGTGGGCTCTGAAGAGAAGCACGTCGCATTGCAGCGGCGGTTCCCTTGGTGGGACTCCAGCCGTTTATGTCGTATGTCTCTGTGATCAGAAGAGTGCCCGAAGGAAGCGTCCATGGATAATAGCCATGAACTATGTTTAATTTAATAAAGTCACAGCTGCAGAGCTCTTCCACAGGGAAATCTCCTGAGTCTGTATTGCTTGAGGGGGTTGATATCCGTAAAGCCACACATTTCCCTGCCTGAACATTAACTTCAAGATGAAGTAGCTAGAAAAATAAATGGTTTCATGAACCGAGTCACTGAATGCAGTGCATGTGAGTTAGGATTAGCATTTAATAGCTGTGTGAGTCGTGCTATCTCCTTGGCTCAAGTTAAATGTATTTTAAAATTTGAAAAGAATAAAGCAGTACCATTATTAAGCATAATCATGTTCACTGTATCTCAAAAGATCTATAGACATATATCGTCTAAAACTCACAGACTTCTCTTTGCTGTAAATGTAATTTCCATTAGGCCAAGGATTTAGTCTCGTGTATTACATCTCCACAGCACCTAAAAAGTGCCTGGGACAGAGCAGGCAGAAAATAATGTTTGTTAATTAAATGAACGAATGCAAGGATTGTGGAGAGTTTTAACTAAATACACCTAAACAAGTTTTTCATTTATTCATGCTTATTCAATAAATACTTGGAGGCAAAAAGCCAAAACTAAATCGGCTGGTGTACAGTCGATGACAACTCATGGTGACTTCGTGCATTTCTAAGAGTAGAACTGCTCTATAGGATTTTCTTGGCTGTAATCTTTATGGAAGCAGAATGCCAGGCCTTTCTTCTGCAGTGCTGTTGGGAGGGTTCAAACCACCAACCTTTAGGTTAGCAGTCGATTGCAAATGGCTTGCACCACACAGGGACTTTTATAATGAGATCACTGAGAAATAATGTTATTTAAAGGGATAAAACTATATATCCACTTAGATGCAGTAAAAAAGTAAAGTTCGAAAAATCACGGTGAAATAAATGTAGGCTGGGCATATCTGCGTATAGAAAGCAGAGGGGATCTGAAATATAAGTGGAAGTCTCAATATAGCCTGCCTATGTGATTTGGGTTTTTTTTTTTCTCCTTCTGTTGCCTACTTTTTACAAAATTTGTTAAAGAAATTTGAATAGTAGATAGTTTAGGAAACTTAGACTTCTTTGTTTATAAAAAGCTGAATTTAATTCAGGAAAGGAGTTGGCAGAAGTATTTTATCCATTGCAAGCATTATATTATCAGCAGATCTAGTCAAAAGCATTTCTTTCCAGAATTGTGTAAGATTCGAAACTAGTTATTGTCTCCGACAATCATTGATTTCAATAGACAGCAAAGAAAAAGAGAGCATTCCAGCATGAAAGAATTGAACAAGAAAAGCTTGTAGGTAGAAAAATAGGGTCAAGCTCACAGAAAGAAAAGTACCAGTTAAAATATACTATAGTTGTCTGTATCAAGGATAATTGCAGGAAGAATTTTATACAAGGCAGGCAGGATACATGCTCATATTGTAGCTACATAGATTTGTGGTTAATTCAATAGTCTGTTAATATTTAGGGAGCAGGAGACAGTCATGACTGATTCATTGCTTCTTTCATACTAATTTGGAGTATGGAGAAACAAGGAGCAGGAACAATTACAGGAGTCTGTTGTAGTCGTCTATATCAGCCTATAATCCATTAATTATAAATCATAATGAATAAATTATACTGAATAGTTTACCCATTTCTTAAACTTACAATTACCACTGCCCCGATTTTGATAAAATACAAATGTCATTGCTAAAAAAATCATTGATGGAAAAAGAATCCAGTTAAGTATAATATATCCAACTATTGTTTCCTTATTAATTGGATTTTGTACACCTTGTGCATTATTACTATTAATAGGATGGAGCCCTGGTGGCACCGTGGTTAAGTGTCTGGCTGCTAACCAAAAGGTCAGCAGTTCGAATCTACCAGTGGCTCCTTGGAAACCCTGTGGAGCAGTTCTTCCCTGTCCTATAGGATTACCATAAGTTGGAATCAACTTGCCGGCAATGAGTAGTGTGCTCATAGGGTAGACAACGGACGGTGATTACTCTTCGGGGGACATCATAATATAAAATATGATTTCTCTATGTTAAACTACACAGTGCATCAGATTAGTGATAGGTAAAATCAGATGAAAGAAATAGATTAAATCTGCATCAGGAATGTCTTCAATAATGGTATTTTCCCACATGAAGGAAGAAGGTATCAGTGCAGAATGTAAAGCTAAAAAAGCAAGGGTCAGAAGATATTTTAAATGCCCACCCATACACTTTCTGGCTGAGAGAAAACCTGTCTTACAGATTTTCAGTAGGATGGAACCATTGCCAAAGCTGTTGTTAGTGTGAGATGAATGCATCATGCTGTCTTTGACTGAAGTAAGAAAGCATAAAATTGTTGAACTACCTTTAGCCTCATTATATGCTCACTAAGCCACCTTTTGACTAAGCTGTAGGTTTTACAAAGAAAAGATTCGAGGATAACTATGACTGGAATCACACTATAGCTAAAATTTATTTCTTATTTTATACACAAGTTTCCTGAAACTGTTTACTATAAGTTACCAAAACGAAAACCAGTTGCCGTTGAGCAGATTCCGACTCATGGCGACCCCATATGTTTCAGAGTAGAACTGTGCTCTGTAGGGTTTTCAATGGCTGTAAACTTTTGGAAGTAGATCACCAGACCTTTCTTTCAAGACAACTCTGGGTATATTTGAACTAACAACCTTTTAGTTAGTAGCTGAGTGCTTAACTATTTGCATCTCCCAGGGACTCCTACTATAATGTAGATAATATGAATAAGTGGCCTTCCTTAACTGTGGTATTGTCTTCTTAGGTGGCCAGGATATATGTACAGATGAGCTGCCAGATGAACTCCTCCTGATGATAAAGTTCTGCCTCACCACATGCCAACTATAGTCTACTTTCAACTTTTCTGCATATCTCAAGGTATAATTTTGAATTTATTATGACCAGAACTTTCTAAACTACCATTAATAATAAAATAATTTTGGTCAACCATATTTTTTTTTCATCTCTCTATTATTTTTTTAAGTTGTATTTGGAAGCTCAATGACCCTACTCGGTGAGTTATGATCAGTAATAATTTGTCTATATTAGCAAATATTTAGTCTAACTCATGTGTCTGGAAAAAGAAATGACAGGAGACTTCATCCAAACCAGATACGTATCATTCTACTCTTTAGTTTTAATTCTTGTTTTTTTGTAATGCTTGTGTCTGTAACTGAACTCTACAAACCAGAGCTCGGTTATCTTTTCCTACAAATAAGCACAACCTTACAGTGATTTGCCATTGTTGAACAAACATTTAAAATTGTGTAGCTAAATTAATAGCCTTGCAGACAAAGTGTAAAATAAACCAGAAACATTACCTTAAAGTTAAAAAACTATATATATATCCTTATAATTACAAGAGGAAGTAGAAGTGTGTTCAGAAACATCATACATGTTCTTTTTCTATGAATTTTGAGCTATGTGGGTGGGGAAAGGTGGGGGTTAAAAATTCTAACATGATTCCAACTTTCCTTGGGTTTATTCAGACTGCTTTAGCATATCACTGTAAGAATTTGCACTGGATAAATTTTCATAATTTAAGCTTCTCTTCCTTATTTATGTGTCTTCAGAGTTCCTTCAGAACTCAAAATCCAGACAAATATAACCTAAATATTTCATTCTCACTTCAGCTGTCTTTATTAGCTCTGTATGAGCAACTTACCAATATTACAGGTTTTTTGATAGGTGAAGTCATTTATTTTCTCTTGCTATAATTCTTCTCAAAACATTTGAGACCATTTTCAATCACATAGCATCTTACAAAGATTTTTTCTTTACCATTATTAAAAAAGATGACTCAGAATTATTCCTATGTATACAAACATATTCATACGTAGCATATAAATGAATAAACTGCACATTTAAAAAAGAGAGATCACTGATTATATAAGTTTAGATTTCAAATATTAACCTTTAAAAATATCTGAATATGATACACAGGCTGTGTTAGGTTAAATGTAAAGAAATGTCAGATTACATCAGTTTTGCACAAATAGTAAAAGTCTAGACTATTTATTAATAAGTTAGAAAATTGATATTTAAAAACTTTGACAATAGAAATGACCAATATATTTTAGCGCTTATTAATGTTAGGAAAAAAATATTGCTTCTGGCTGAGATCTCAGTTACTTTCAAACCATGTTTATACCTAAATCTTGCTTTCTCTGTTTTAATATAATTTTTCTTCTTATCTCTTAAATGAATTCCAAGACTTTCCAATAAACTGATACCTGGTCCCTTTCTGCTTTCCCAAAGAATAATTTGCTTGAAAATATCCTCAAGTTTGTAAATGCATTCTGCACTTAATTTCATATTTTTCAAAGATTCCATAATTTATGAGGCAAAAAGATTAAATGTTATTATAGTTCATTATAATCAGTCAAATTCACAGCAGACACTTGTCCAAGGTGTGAATTAATTCACAGTAGGATCTTACAGATACATGAGTTATATGTAAGATTATGCTTGAGGTTCAGATATGCATCGCTCAGAAAGTAATGGTATTCATGCAAAATTATCTGAAATTGAATCAGGAAAATGGCTACTAATAAATGAGACACACTTTTTCATCTTCATTTTTTTAATGAATAAATTCCACTTGGGATAATTTCCCCCCTTAAAATTAGAAATCATAAATAAAAACTCTTTATCTTCATAAATATCCCCAATTCACTTTAAAATATTATGTACATCCATTTGTAAGTCCTTGAATTGTGCAGACATAAACATTCCATAGAATTTCTCTTAGATTTTTTTTTTACAAACAATTTTGAATATTTTTTTCTAGAAACAGCTGTTCAGCTCTAATACATTCAAATGGAGCAATACTAACCGGAATCATATATAATTTGCAGTTTTAATATACCAAATTCTGTCTACAGAGAACTTACCAAACTTAGATTTTTTTTCCAAATTTAATCAACAGTGCCACCAGGTGGTTAAATTAATACAGGAAAAGGACATTATTGTGAAAAATGACTGAAGATTTTTAAAAAATAAGGTTGATGGGGCTTGTATTTCACAACAAAGTAGCAGAGCTGACTTTATGAGGGTACTTAAATTTAATGGAAAGTAATCTAAAACTTTCTTTTGCCAGCTGCTATTTTTATATAGTAAGTTATTAATTATTCAGCTTCGTAAGGACTTGGTAAACCATGTAATCCTAATTTGTTGCATGTAATCCCTGCTTCATTAGTAAGCAAAAATTGTTATTTTTAATTGTGCAAATTTGAGTAATACATAGATGCTATCGGTTCAAGGAAGCACAATGAGAAATGCACATAATATGTAAGTAATAATGTACTATAAATTTGTTCCTTTTATTGAGATTTTTCTAAAAGTATACCTTCATAAACACTAAGGATCTTTTAATGTAGAATGGGTTCTGTGTTTCTTCAAATGAATAGCTACTTTATATTCTTTTTATCAATACTTAGGATTGTTTGTGGGACACCCTTAAAGCAAAATCTGAATTTATTAATTTACATTCATTCATTGCTCCAGTCATTTCTCCTCCTATGTTGTCTTTTCTGTGGCAGTACAGCCTTTGGCCACTGGTGGCATTCCTGACCATCTCCCCAAATCCACCCTTTGGAAGAGTGACCCTCCTAATTGCCGAGTGTAGGATGAGAAGAACTACGCTTGTGTATTTCTGCTCCTTACCCTTCCAGTTGGTGGCTGTCACAGCTATATCTTGTATTTCTATGAGCTATGAGTGAGTTTAGCTATAAGTCTTCCCGTACTGCCAATAACTAGATAATTAAGAATGCCTAATTTTAGCAAGGAGCCCTGATGGCTCAATGGTTAAATGCTTGGCTACTAACTGAATGGTCAGCAGTTGGAACCCCTAAAATTTGAGGAACCTGGTTCTTAGTTGGAGCCCTGGTGGCACAGTGGGTAAGAGCTTGGCTGCTAACCAAAAAGCGGGCAGTTTGAATCCACCAACCTCTCCATGGAAACCCTATGGGGCAATTCTACTCTGTCCTCTAGGGTTGCTATGAGTCAGAATTGACTTGATGGCAAGGGACAGTTTTTAGTTTCTTTTTTTTTTTAACTCAGTTTCAAAACTCAACATGCAGCAAACATGTTAACATATTTTTATGTCAGTTTCTTTGTTTTAGGGGTACTCAATGATAAGCAAATGAATCAAACAGAATGAAATGGAATATTGATGAATATCAGCTTTGAGAACGTTTTTAAAGGATGAGATATTTTAAACGTGATTTTTCACTTTATGAAAGTGCTCACTGAAAATCTAAATGTCTCTAATATTGAAAATGATCTGTTAATCATTTACACAAATTTAATGGAAAAAAAACACATTTAAAGCATAGAAATTTGAATATTAAAAAAATTATGCTTGAAGAAAAGTTTTGTCATAACTACAACTTTGACTAGATCCCAAATAAAACATTTCCAGTGCCATGCCAATTAATAACAATTCATATTCCTCAAAAGTATGAACAAATTTGTCTTGGAAGTCATACAGCCAGAAAGCTCCTTAGAAGTAAGGATGGCGAAACGTCATCTAGTATACTTTAGACATGTTATCGAGAGGAATCAGTCCCTGGAGGACATCATGTTTGGTAAAGTAGACGGCCAGTGGAAAAGAGGAAGACCCTCAATTAGATTGATTGACAGAGTGGCTAGTAACTCATGCATTTGTATTAATCACTTAGAGCTCCAATGGCTTATTCTATGAATTGGAAAATACCAATATTGTGTTAGAATCCAAACCTATGATATGCTCAGACCGAGTTACCTTCCCAGATCCTGACACCTGCTTTTTCTTGGCCTAAGTAGCCCTAGTTAATGTTAATGATATTCCTACTGTTACAAAATCCAGGACATCTCTGTCACTGCTCATTTTCTTGTGAGAGACCTGGAAACCCCATTGTTACAGGAAATTTCTACAATGGCCTATGAACCTCTACTAATGATTCTTTCCTCCTGATATTCATGCCCTTGTGGATTCTCCTCTCATTGATTGTGGACTTCACCTAGTGACTCACTTCTAATACAACAAAAGAGATGGCCTTCCATTTCTAAGATTAGGCAAAAGAAAGCTATGGCTTCTGATTTGGGCTCTCACTGAAGGAAGCCATCTGTCATGCTACTCTATAGATAGGCCCACATGGTCAGAAACTAATATCACTGGTCAACAGCCAGTGAAGGTCTTTGACCTGCCAACAGCCATGTGGTCAGCTTGGAAATGGATCCTCTCCAGGTGAGATGTCTGCAGCCCCACTTAACAGCTGAAATACAAGCTTGTGGGAGATGTTGAGCCAGAGGCACCCAGCTAAACTTCATTCAGATTCTTAATCCTAGAAACTGTGATTCAGTGATTCGCCAGCAACTGTGATTATTGTTTGCAGCCACTAATTTTCGGGGGAATTTGCTACACAAAATTAGATAATTATCACACCCATACGCTGATGAGTGGCAATGAGATCATCAAGTCTACACAATAGCCTGAAGGATTGGCTGAGACTCTGGCTTCCTTGTCATGGGGTCCAGGTCAGAATTGCAGGGTTAACAACAATTATGAGTCAGACTTTGATCAGAGAGAGGCATAAGAAGAGAAGGAGCCAATAAATAAATTTTTCATGATTCACTGCACCCTCACCACCTCCACCCTTGAAAAGAAGATTCCAACACGTGATAGTTACACTTGGACTGTTTGCAGAAGTCCCCAGGGTGGAGCAGTCAGCTTGTTATTAATTAAGAAACGTGGCCAGCTTGGTAATGGACCTTCTGGTACTTACTTTATGCTTCCTGCCTCTCTTCCTTCTGGCTTGACTAGCATTTATACTCTTCAATAAAACTTTAGTCCATAAGCTTCTGCCTGAGGCACTCTTTTTCAGGAAATCTCTCTACAACAAGTACATTCCTTATTATTTTTATGTAAATAAAGGTTCACGTGGAAATCAACCAATACCTAATATTATTTTTAAGCTTGCTATAAAATTATATTTAACTCAGTTTTCAATATAGTTTAGCTACAACAGAGGTTTAAGGAGTGTGTGCTATTTCTGTTTATTCCCCCCAGATATTTAGAAACATAGTTCTAAACATTTACAGTTATATGACAATGCTGGTGGGAGGATATTATGAATTTTGTCATAGTTATAGTGAAATAGATACAATATAATATAAATGCCCAGGTTAGATGTTCAGAAAATTATCAACCAGCTGGTTACCTATGTATACATAATGGACAAGAACATCTTCTGAGATTCTGAGAGTGAGATATTTAAGAAATAATGTGGCAGGTTCTGGGCTTCATTTAAGTTTGAAAATGAATAAAAGTTGGCAACATCTCTGATATACGACATGTTTATATGAGAGAATACCAGTTATTGCTTTCTTCATTTCTGTACTGTATATTGGCTGTAGCTAACACAAGATTAGAGTAAATAAATAATGTAAGAATTTACACAAAGAAAAATTTCTATAATAAAAGTAACCATATCTCAAGTTTCAGAATACAAGAGAATGCTAGGTAAAAGACATTCAATTTTTTCCTCAGCAGCCACTGAATTACATTGAATTATCAAAATGTATTGGCTAGAAATGAATTAGAGAAAAGTCAAAGGACAAAGAGAGAAGACCTGAAAAATTTAAATCGGTGCCAGTTATGACATAAAGGGCATGAAATATCTGTATCTTGATCCTAAGGAGTCACGGGTACTCAGCAAAGAATAAATTATACCTGATAGGAACAATCTGTAAGAAAATTCACAAAAACTTAATTCAAGCAAATTACCAATTTGAATGTGTGAATGATTCATAGGAGGCAGGGTTAAAGAGATTATTATACTAAACTGAATCTTGGTTTCAATAGCATGAAACAGCATTACAGACATATATTTACACAAAGAGGCTTTTAGGACATACTCTGAAAATGATCTTAAAAGATTTAACTCAGATTTCAAGGTAATTTGTTGACAAATATAAAATAATCCTAAAGCAGCATTTATTAAAAAAATAAATATTCCAAAGTGCAATTTATTGGTTGGCTTAGTAATTGTCTTGTCAATATTTCCTTAGAGGTGAAGGCACATTCTGAACCATTAACAGCAATTCATGAAACATTGGCTTTGAAAAGTTCTACAGCAGTACAGTGTCATACCCGGTATTAAATACTTAGGGAAAAAAAAAATCCGAGCCTATTGATGCATTTCTTTAAAACATTCATTGTTTTATATATCTTTCTAATATTAAACTTCCTATTTATTTTAATAAAATAACTCTCCTGACATGGGTGACTCCAAAGATAAAATCCATTGATGTGTTTCTAATCAGGATATATCCTCTACTGATTATAATCAAGCAATTTTTTAAAATTTTGATATCCAGCTTCAAACTAGACATATCAAATCAACGGTCTGTTAACAGAAAAAACAAACAAATTTAAAAAAAAAAAACCATAACTCTTGATTTATAGAGGCTTGTTCATATAATGTGAGCCATTGGCAAAAAATAATAACCTGCTGGCTTTGTAAAATTAAAGGGTTCCAAATCATTAACATACAAAATTAATAATAAACCATTTAACATAGACCCTTGAGGGAGACCAGATGTTCCTGCTTAATTAGAGAAGACCTGACCTTAGATGACAGTATATTTCAATCACCTTTTTAAATAAGCTTAAAGTCAACCAAAAGAACTTTAACACAGCTTAACAGTGAAACTCCTAAGATTAAGGAAGCCTCAGTAAAATGTCAAAACTCTGCAAAGGTGAAAAGAAAAACAATTACACTATACAGAAACCAATCTCTCTCTTTTAACCTTATGAAAATATAGTCTGTTATAATTACCACTGAAAGAAAGGAAGGAAGGAAAGTAGGAAGGAAGGGAAGACGAAAAGAAAGAAAGAAACCCTACAATTCACAATTTGAGGGATGTGACTAGGAAGGTATTGGAAAGTAACATCTAACTCTAAATGTACATGTTGTTGTTGTCTTGTGCTGTCAAGTGGACTCCAGCTCAGGGCACCGCATGTGTTACAGAGTAGAACTGCTCCATAGAGTCTACTTGACTGTAATCTTTATGGAAGCAGATCATCAGGCCTTTTCTTCCAAGTGCCACTAGGTGGTTCGAACCACCAACCTTTCGGTTACCAGCTAAGCACAAACCATTTGTACCGCACAAGGAACCTAAATATACACCTTAGAATCTTCCATTTAAATGAGTATGTAAGGTATAAAAATAACAAATTTTAAAATCTAAAACAATCATAAAATTGAAAACATTCAAGATTTGGAAAATTATCAAATCAAATGCCTGTGTTTTAAAAGATGAACATACAAATCTCTCTCAAGTTTTATCATGAAAAAAGTAGATCAAACACACACAAATTAGATATGACAAGACAAATTGCATGAAGAAGAAAAAGATATTACAATAACTTTGAAAATCTACAACAGAGATTGGCACCCTATGCCCAATGGGCCAAATTATTAGAACACAGTAATGGTTATTTATTTACATATTGTGTTTAGCTGCTTTTGTGCTACAATGACAGAGTTAAGTAGTTGTGACAGAGATGGTGGGGTCCAAAAAGTCAAAAATATTTACTATTTGCCTCCTTACAGAAAAAAGTTTGCCAACCCATGGTCTAGATGATACTAACAACATTTAGGGGGAAAAAAAAAAGAATAACAAAAAAATTAAACTGGAATATAAACAAAGAAAACTCAAACCTGTTGCCGATGAGTCAATTCCAACAGACAGCAACCCTATAGGACAGAGTAGAACTGCCCCATAATGTTTCCAAGGTTGTAAATCTTTATGGAAGCAGACTGCCTCATCTTTCTCCTGCAGAGCGGCTGGTGGGTTTGAACTGCCGACCTTTCCGCTGGGAGCCAAGTGCTTAACCACTGCACCACCAGGGCTCCTTATTCTGGAATATACTAACATTATTTAAGAAACTAAAGCAATAGGAAGAGAATAGTCACAAATAAGCACAATTCTAGACAGTTTCAAGACTGAACTTTGACAAAACATTATCTACATATGTAGATATAAAACCTAATGTTATGTAAGGGCTCTCTGGTGGCACAGTGGTTAAGAGCTCAGGCTGCTAACCAAAATGTTGGCAGTTCGAATCCACCAGCTCCTCCTTGGAAACCCTATAGGGCAGCTCTACTCTGTCCAGCAGGGTTGCTATGAGTCGGAATTGACTCGAAGGCAAGGGAATGTTATGTATTGAATTATGTTCCCCAAAAATATGTGCTGTAAATCCTAACCTTTATACCTGTGGTTATAATCCATCTGGGAGTAGGTTGTCTTTGTTATGTTAATTAGGAAGGATTAGTGTAGGGTGTATTTTGAGTCAATCTCTTTTGAGATATAAAGGAGCTGAAGGTCACCCAGGAGCAGAATCTCAAAAGAGACAAAGACTTTCCTCAAGAGCTGACAGAGAGAGAAAGCCTTCACGTAGAGCTGACACTCTGAATTCGGACTTCTAGCCTCCTAAACTGTGAGAAAATACATTTCTGTTTGTTAAAGCTACCCACTTGTGGTATTTCTGTTATAGCAGCGCTAGATAACTGAGACACCTAATATAATTTATAGTGCATTGTAAACTTCTTGAGATAATTAGAAAAGATATATGTTCCATGGTCCTTTGTGTAAAGCTAGTGATTCACTGATTTAGAAAGAAAAAAAGTGGACAAGAACACCTTGGAAAAGGAAAATTGTAATCCAGACTCAGCTGTGAATTTAGATGTAAAAATACCTAAATATGTTAAAAACCAAAGTCAACAATATATAAAGGATTAGTTATATGCCGATGGAGATTATTGCAGAAAAAGTCATTATTGAACACTGGAATTTGTTGTTTTAATTTACCATTTTAAACGAGTCTAGCAAAAAAAAAAAATCCTATCACTTCAATAGATCAGGACTTGGCAAGCAAGTAATTATATTATAAAACATTGATTCAAACATAAGCATGATATAATATTACTAGATAAAAGGCTGCAAAAAGAGTTTGAGGAATGTAAGTCTACATATACTTAAATCTGACTAGCTGGTAGGGCTTTTTCAATTCAGTTGGATATAAACATAAGATGATTTTACTTTTCCTCCAGTCACTGCATTCACTTGGACAATTATACCATAAAATATGTTCTCCCAAACAATATGCTTTTGAAAGTCAATAGGACTGTTCATATAACTGTTCTGGTAAAAAGGTCATAAACCCAGAATTCCCTGGGAAAAGTCAGACATTTGGCTGTCTTGCAGATAGAATTATAAAATTTCTCCCTTTCCCTTCACTTTAGAGGACTTCCTAACTTCTCTATCATGTTTGCTATTAAAACAGTCTAGTTTTAAACTTGCTGTATTTTAAAACCTTCTTCTCATGCTTAATAAAATAAATCTCACTTCCCTACCACTTTTTTCTCCCAAGTCGGCTGGAGTGGGTACAGAACTGTTTGGAGAGAAGGGGATGTCATGGTGCTTCTTCAAGTCTTTCTTTTCTTTTTCTTTTTTCCAGTGGCTGACTGTTGACTGTTTTAGACTTCTTTCTGTTGGTTGCAGATGCCCTTATATCAGAATACTTACTGACTCTGATGCTGTCTGTGAGACAGAACCACCATGGTGCTGTATGCTTTACCTGGCTTCCTCCCCTACAGTGCTGTATTGTGAAATCCTTCCCCTTGCTGGGCTCCCCCACCTCTGCTTTGCATTTGAATTCTGCTTTTGCTTGACGGTTATATGGAAACCTCACTGCGCCTGACCAGTATTATTAAGAATGTTGCTGATGTAACTTGTATGAACTCTCTACTTATAAACCCCTTTAAAAGTAACCGGCCTGCCCTCCTGGGTTAGCAGTCTTGGCAGCAGTAAGCACTGACTGACTCTGTTTCCTTGTACAACAAAATAAAGGTGGCTTTCTTGTTCGCCCACCTCGGTCTCTCATTTATTGGCCAACACGAGTCATGTTGTCATGCCGAGTAAGAACCTGGAGTTTCCACCTGGTAATGCCTGTGTGGCAGGTGTCAAAATTCTGTCTCTTTTGAAGGGTTCATGGTTGAATTCTTGAGATACCTTTGGGCCTTCGCTGAGCATAGTTCTTTAACGTGGGAGATCCAGCACTTATTCAGCTTATTCCACTTGCAGCCTGTTGCTTTGAGGTTTGTTTTCCCTATCAGCAGCCTTTGTTGGTAGGGTATTTGCAAGATGACTCAGGCCGATGGGAAGACACTCACATCTTGGCTGTGCCAAATGATGGAAGCATAGAGTGTTACAACCTGTCTTCTCTCTCCAATTGTTTCTCCAGTTCTAGCAGAAGGGCAGTTCAGCAAGTTGCTGTCCAAGAATAGTCCACTTGGAGATTTTCAATTACTTTCCTGCACTTGGTTACCCCCAATCTCCACAATGGGTTCCCTTGGAGCGTTAATCCCTCTCTCGGTTTGGTACAAAGAAAATCAGCACTCATTCTATCCCGAGTACTTAGGAATCACCTTTTAATACCATGCCTCCGGAAAGCACGAAAATATGTCTGAATCTCTTTCTTTCTTTCTTGCCTCTCCAAATCTTCCAAAATAGATAAGGAATGGGAAGGTGTTTGGGAGATAATACTAAAGCTGCGTGTGCAGACAATTTGTAGACTCTGCTAGTGTTATCTCATCCAATTTTAAGGCAGTCTCTTTTAAATATGGGGTATTTAGGACCCTTGTAGGCCCTAGTCACCATTTATGCCAACAACTAGAATTTCATTTAATATTGTATTACATTAACAAATTTTCTCTGTACTCTTTAAAGACAAATGCATATTTAGTAGAAATACAGAAATGTTTACTGAAAGAACATACTCAAACTTCAGAATAAGTGGGTATAAAGAAGAGAATGGAATAATAAGCTTCATTTATAACGATGCTTTCTGCTTTTTAAAATTTATTTGTTTAATGATTGCCTTTACTTGTTTCCAAATGAAGTGTGTGTGTGTTTTATGTGTTGAGTGATTACGTTTCCAAAATTAAACTCATGTTAATATGTAATGACAGAACTTCAAAAAAAAAAATTGTGAATAAATTGTTTCAGCTTTCAGTACTTAAATTTTCCACACATAAGAAATGTACCAAAATAATCACAATATTATTACAATACGTAAGAAAATTATTATTTAATACTATTTATTATGGATTGAATGGAAAACTGGTAGCAAAGTGGTTAAGAGCTCAGGCTGCTAACCGAAGGTCTGCTGTTCGAATTCACCAACCACTCTTTGGAAACCCTATGGGACAGTTCTACTCTCTCCTGTAAGGTTGCTATGAGTCGGAATCGGCTCGACGGCAACAGGTTTGGTTTTTTTCATTATTATGGATTGAAAGAGCTCTGGTAGCACAATGGTTAAGTGCTCAGTTGTGAACGGAAAGGTCAGTGGTTTGAACCTCAGTTGTTCAGCGGGGAAAAGATGTGGCAATCTCTTTCTGTAAAGATTTCAGTCTTGGAAACCCAATGGGGCAGTTCTACCCTGTTCTATCGGGTTACTATAAGTCAGAATCGACTTGATGGCAATGGGTTTTTTATACAATATATATGTAAATACATTGTGTATATTTGAAGTTTAAGTGTATATATGTATGCATTTGCAAACATACACACACACACACACACACACACGCATCCCTAAAATTTTAGAACTGTAATCTATATTTGACCATTAAAATATGCAAGGGAATAGACAGAAGAAAGTTTCTTTCCAATACTGTAGGCATTATTCAATTTTATTCAAGGGTAAACCTGTAGGTGTTTGCACTGTCTTTCCCATGGAGTAGGAGAAAAAAACAAAACTGGATTTCTGAGTTCTGAAACTACACAGTGAGCTCGAGTATTCACATCACCGAGTCTCAGTTCCTTCATGTTTGTTACTGTTAGGCAAAAGCTTACCTCCTCTTGGAACACGGGCAGTGGAGGATTCCTACCAGATAGAAGAAGTTTTGATATTAGGTAATCAAAAATGAAATATATCAATCACAGTTCATATCTCTGCGCAGTATCTATCATATGTCATCTATCCATAAAAGCTTCTTCTCATGTGTTCATTGTAAAAAAACAAAACAAACTCCCACATAAAAAAACCATCTACCTCCCAAATTGAGCTTACTTTTATACCCAAAGGGACCAAGAGTAAATCTTATCAATAAGAAATCTTCCAGAATCAATCTTTTGTCCTTACTCTAGACATCGACTTTGTTCATGTCTATCTTATTAATATTTTTGATCAGTCCATCTCAACACCCTGATTAATCCTTTGTAATAATTTTTCTACCATTAGCTTTTGTTAAGGTCCAGAATTCTCTTTAATATATTCTTCTTTTGTATTTTTTTCTAATGCTAGTATCTGCGATGCAATGAGTACAGCTATCTAAAATTCACTCTGGGCTGCTTGGACAACCAGCCAGGTGGGGGAGGAGCTTTCCAATCCCTATCTCTCAGCGAGTGAGGAAAACCTCTCAGAAGCTTTTGGAAAGTTGGAAGTATTTTTATTTTTAAAGGTAATTTGAAGAGTAAAGATGAAAATCTTAGGACTTAAGCTGAAAAGCATTGGAATTTTTAGTTGCAGATTTGCATATCTACTTTTTTCTTCCCTTTTTAAAACATGGAATACGTGGTTAATTTTTCCCCATGGCTGCTAGAGTGTGGGTGTGACTCACACTTCAACATCTGACAAAAAAAAACAAACAAACAAACCTGTTGTCATGGAGTTGATTCTGACCCTATAGCAGCCCTATAGACCAGAGTAGAACTACCTTATAGGGTTTCCAAGGAGTGGCTGGTGGATTTGAACTGTCAATCTTTTGGTTAGCAGCCAAGCTCTTAACCACTGTACCACCAGGGCTCCACTTTCTGACTAGCTGAGAGAAAACATGTGAGAAGGCAACTTTGCCTCCCCCTCTCTGCCCTTTCCCTTTTGAAAGTTTAAGCTACAGCTCCTGTGTATTTTCTGCTTGACTATTCATTTATTTTATTCCATTTCAAACTTCTTAGAATTTGACCAACTATGCTTATCAAAGCAAAACACCAACCAGATAATATCATTCCCTCAGGACTGTCTCCAAAAATTTGTTGTGAATGAAAGAGTTGAGGCAGAGAAAGCACGGGAGAAAGCCTTATGAAGACTGGGTGATCTTTAGGTGAAAGTCCCAATAAATATGAAGCCAATGGGCTCCAAAATTTAAGTTAAAAGTATCTTCTTTTTCATTTTTAGCATGTTTTCTTCCTATACATTGTTTTGACTTAGAAGTTTAGGGCTATGGGAATAGAAGAATATTGCTGAGAAGTATGTAAGTGGACATAGAGCTTTGTTTGCCTTTTCAAAAAGCCTTCTGAAAAGGAAGTTGAGTTTATTGAAAATATATTTGTTGGAAACTTTGTAGGCAATTTATTCATTAATTCAACAGATATTTATATACCAAAAAATAAAACCCATTGCCATCGAGTCGATTCCTGACTCTTAACGATTTTATAGGACGGAGTGAAACTGCCCATAGGGTTTCCAAGCTGAAATCTTTACAGAAACAGACTGCTACATCTTTCTCTCGCAGAGTGGCTGGTGGGTTCAAACCGCCGACCTTTTGATTAGCAGCCAATGACTTTAACCACTGCACCACAAGGCCCCTTGATATTTATCTGATGCATATTATAGACTTAGTGATTTTCTGGGACTGGGAGTAGAACAGCGAAGAAAACATAACAAACCATCCCTGTGCCCATAAAGGGAACATCCTAGTGGATGGGTTTAGTTGTTAGCGATATACCTGGGGGTGATGAGGGGGTACATACACTTTGTTAGCCTTTGGAAGCAATTCTTTAGCTCACACATCACATATTGCCCAGTGATCATATGATTTTCCATATCATTATTATACATCCTTTTATTAGTTTCCCTTCCCACATCCACTTCCATACACAATATAATAATATCATACTGAAGCCTGGGGCCAAATATCTTTTATATTTTATCTTTATTTTCTAAACCAAGATAGTGGCTTGCACATATTTAAATAATTAATATTTATTGAGAATTGATGAATTCAAAATAGGAAACTTTATTGGAAAGATTAATCACTCCTACTTAAGCTCAGTTTTGTACAATATTTGTTCTCTATGTTTCTGCTTAACCTCCATTTTGGTTCAAGTATAAAAGACCAAATGAGTGTGACAGCCATGTTCAATGCAAACAGAACTGCAGCCAGAGCATCGGCAGAGCTGAGACAGATGTAATGAATCGTGGCCTTGAGGAAGCAGATGCGCATAGAATTCAATCTGTTGAGAATCTGCAGAGCACAAAGTCAGGGACATGCGTTGCCTACAAGCAGTGAGAAATGTGGAAGCACAGTACCAACCGCTGGAAAAAAAATACCCTAATAGCACTTCTGTGATAACTTCAGTCTTGGTTTAATTTAAACTCTTTACAATGTATCTTTTAAAGGAGCTGATTACAACAATATAGCTTCTTGACACTTATCCCCAAGAATTGCTCCTACACGACATTCTTACAGAAATCTTTTTCCCATGAAGGTTATGAGGCTTATTATTGTGTCTTGGGCTTTGTTTCCAGTTACCTTCAAAAAAAACTACCCTGGAAAACATTAAATGACAGAGGAGCTGAGACAATTACTCATTTAGTATACATTTCCCTCCAATCTAAGGCCAAAAGGAAGATAATTTATATTCAGAATGATATTTATGAATTAAATTCTGGTAATTTACATTTTATCTTTTCAATTCCTTTCATTATAGCAGTTCTACTTCCTGCTGTAGCTAGTACTATGAAAAAAATTATATTTAGTTTCCTAAAATTACAAAGTTTAAATAAATTTTTTTTTTTTTTTAAGAAATAACTCTGTCTCTTGGGCAGATAAATTTGCTACATATCAATAATAGAGACTTTTGGCAATTAAAACCAATATAGAATCATGTAAGATAATGTACCAGAGATTTTCTTTATACATAAATGTTAAATTCTAAATATAACTTATTTTAAGAACCTTGAAACCAAAATGTAATTGAATTACCACAACAAAGAAAAAAAAAATGTCTTTATCTTTAAATTTGCTTGGTTAACGTGAAATCATTCACCTATCTCTCAAACTGCTTTTTCTCTCTCTGTGTGGAATTCCTCCATCAGGCCTACGAAATTAGTTTTCCACAACTTCTCTACTTCCTTGCTCATTCTGCATTATTTCCAGGTAATAATATCAACCCTGGGTGGTGCAAACTGTTTGTACTCAAATACCAGCCTAAAGATTGGTGTATCAAATCCACCCAGCAGTACCATGGAAGAAAGTCCTGGCAATCTATTTCCAAACCAGAAACCAAACCCATTGCCCTCTAGTCTATTCCCACTCATAACAACCCTATAGGACAGAGTAGGGTTTCTAAGGAGCTGCTGGTAGATTTGAACTGCTGACATTTTGGTTAGCAGCCATAGCTCTTAACCATTGTGCCACCAGGACTCCTCATAAAGATTATGACCAAGAAAACCCTACAGTTCTACTCTGTAACACATGGGATTACCATGAATTGGAATAGACTCGATGACACGAGGTGATCATCCCAGTTTTCCATGACAATCAATAGAGGGACAATTCCCAATTTCATGTCTGAAGCTCAGATATTACAAAAGCAACTTCTATTAGCCATCATCATCTGAAGTCATATGTGTGCCCTACGTAACTCCAGTACCCTCTAAATGTGACATGGGGGCAGTCTCTGACATCCTCCAACTTCACAAGGTGGAAGGAAAATCAGGATCAACAGCCCAAAGCTGATTCTTATGGGATGGAGGTCAAACACGCTTCCTTTCTCCGCCATCTTCACTAATTCTGACACCAACCATCCCCACCACGGCACTCTCTACTTCTCTGCTGGGTATGATAATTCATTGCAAAGGCCACACAGAACTCACAGACAATGCTCATGATTACGGGCTTTATGACGGAAGTAACAGGTTTCAATACACGTTCAGGACACAGTTCTTTTGTCAGGACAGCCTCTCTTAGGCTTGCCTACAGGCCCTACTCAGGCAAATGTTACAAAGCTCTTTAGCTCTGCTGATAAGTGACCAGAGGCACTCTACGCTGTCAGCAAGCTTCCTGCCCAAAGGTACTCGGCTTCCTGGAAGGAAGCCCACCATGCCATTTCCTGCTGTCTCCTGCCGTCATTTCTCTGCCACTGCTTCTTCTCTCTCTCTCTCTCTTCCAGTTCCAGGAGCTTCTCAGCACAGGGATGGATCCCAGGTCCAAAGGATGCATTCTCCTCTCAATCTATTGCAGTGCAGCACACATTCCTACAGCTACAATTTTAGTTCAGGTGCTCACCTTTCTTTATCTGAAATCCCTCTTTACGGCGGCCTTACCTGATTCTAATATTTTTTCAGTTAAAGCAATGAGTTTTGTAATCCATGGTTCTCCTCCTATTTTTCAACCACTTTCAACCCTTTGATGTGTCTCCATTACTTCCAGAATAATCTCAATTTATTTTTTTTAGCATAGTATATAAAAGCTCCATGAAAAATTGCTGACAGCTTTTCCAGCCTTGTTGTTGTTAGGCAGCTTTGAGTTGGTTCTGACACAGAGATTCCATGTATAACAGAACGAAACACTGCCCAGTCCTGTGCCATCCCCACAATAGTAGATATGCTTGAACGCATTGTTGCAGCCACTGTGTCAATACATCTCATTCAGGGTCTTCCTCTTTTATGCTGACCCTCTACTTTGCCAAGCATGATGTCCTTCTCCAGGGACTGGTCCCTTCTGATAACATGTCCAAAGTATGTGAAATGAAATCTTGCCATCCTCACTTCTAAGAAGCATTCTGGCTGTACTTCTTTCAAGACATATTTGTTCGTTCTTCTGTCAGTCCGTGGTATATTTAATATTCTTTGTTCTCAACATAATATCTTTTCCTGTTCTCTTTGCTAACCAGTAACTGTATCAAACCAGTCATAATTCTGTGGAAAAAAATAATAATGTTCTTTCACACAATTATGAAATTAACCTCTTTAGAAGTTCCACATGGTAGTTTATGTAATCACTGATGTTCAAGAATTCATCATTTTAAGAACTTTGGACCTACTTAATGAGTCAAAGGCTAATGAAAAAATATACTTGGAAAGCAATCAAGTATATCAGAAGAATTAAGTAAATTTGTATGTCCCCGTTAATATGGCTTAGCAATATACTTTATTTCCATTTTATTGGAGATTGCAGGGAACAAATCTTGACCTCTCCTTCAATGTAGATTCTAGTTCAGATATTTAATATTTTGGAACTTATAGTAAAGGAAAACACTTTGTATTTAATTAAAAAGAATCTCCACTGAGCTATTGACCAGAATTTTAACCTCAAAGTATTAAAATTCTGCTTTATATATGTTTAAATATATAATAATATGTAGAATTGTAGTTCCACCCTAAAGCTATCAGTTTTTCCATTTCTTTCCTAACACAATATACATCTAAAAAGCACAGTATTCTATATGATTCTATAAGAAAACATGCCTTAGTTTATAACTTGACCAGCTTTGTAATCCTGAGAATGAACAACGAAACTGAAGAAAAGCTCCAGGAAGACTGGGTGAGACAATGACTTTTTTTTTAGTTGCTAAAAGATGTTTAAAATATTACAAAACGTTTCTATTTCATATTGAAATGAAAATATCATGAAATGCTGAAGGAAATTCTGGCAGGGAATAATTTAATAAAAATGAGGGCTTGCCTCAGAGATAGTGAATACCCTGATGAAGACTTGTTTTTTTATACTCTTTTTTGGTGTCCTTTTTTTCCTTCTAACTTTGAGTAGTTGATAATTTTTCTGCCTTCTTAAATGATTTTTCACGTTTACCTTGCCATTTAGCTGGCCTTAAGGGCTCAAACCTTGGTCCTCTTCTCTCATCCTTTTGCATTAATACCCATGAGGAACCAAAGTTTTTACTGAAGTGCCTTGGATAGGGCAAAGAAAACAAAAAGGTGAGAGAGGAGCTCATTTAACACACCATCCAAACAATCCATAACTCTGCGCAGCTGTTTCTTTTTCTTTTTTCTTTTTCTTTCTCATTCTTTTCTAACGCCAGATCCTAAGAAAACCACAATAAAGAAGTACTATTTGTTACATTTAACAGGATTTTCAAACATTATCTTCCAGAATATTTTGAACACTGAATGTTTAAATGATAAATCTGTTTAAAGTGTAGCAGCCGTAATCAGAGATTTCTGTTTGAATCCACTTTCAAATGCTAATTCAAAATATGCATTAGATCTCAGCATAGAAAACATTTTGAAGTTTAATGTGGCAATCATCTTGCATATAAAGAAATTTCTGACCTTTAAAATTTATCTGGCCAGAATTGAAGATTGCGTTTACACTCAAGCTAACAAAAGTTTCTAAACAAAACAATTGGTTTCTTTGTCTTTATAGCTGACCAAAAAAAAAAAAAAAAAATCTCTGGAAAGAAATGTGAATTTATCAATAATTAAATATATTGACATATTCTAATATTGTGCGTTTTCCAAAACCTTAGCATTTACTTGGAAGAACTAACACTTGAACATACAGAATATGGGGTGGGGGTATGATTTATTGGGAGTCTCTGGAAGGTGCAAATGGTTACCGTGTTCAGCTGCTACCAAGAGACTGGAGGTTTGAGTCCACCTAGAGGCACTTCAGAAGAAAGGTCTGAGAATCTTCTGAAAATCAGCCATTCATAACCCTGTGGAACACACTTCTACGCTGACACACGTGGGGTCACCATGAGTCAGAATTGACTAGACAGCAACTAATGGTGGTATTGGCAATTTATTTGTCCAGGAGGATACATAAAGATCATCGTATTTATGGATATAGCAATATATTGGAAAGGACATAGTTTTTTGTTTTTTGTTTTTTTTTTTTACTATCATTGGCATCTGAAAGATACAGAAAAAAAGCTAAAAGTCAGAATAAAGGATTATGTATATTTAAATATCTATTCAACATATTTAACAATGTCACTTTTCTGCTATAAAGATTTTTTACTTTAACTTCCATTTACCAAAAGCTATACAGTTACACAGGAGAAAGAGAAGCAAAGTTTGTGACTTAAAATATATTTAAGAAAAAAATAATATATTTTGCAATGTTTATTTGAAACATTTGGTACATTTCTGAAGTTCCTAATACCAATTCTTTGATTTTGTTACATTAGCTACTATCGAGTTGTTCCCCTACTCATAGTGACTCCACACACAATGGAATCGGACTGTTGTGATCCATAGGGTTTTTACTGACTGACTTTTCAGAAGTAGATTGCCAGGTCTTTCTTCCAAGTCTGTCAGTCTGGAAGTTTCACTGAAACTTGTTCAGCCTCTACTGACACATAAGTGGTGACTGAGTTTGAGGTGCATTGGCAGGGAATGCAACCGTGGTCTTCTGCATGGAAGGGGAGACTCCTACCACTGAAACATCACTGCCCCCTACATCTATATACATGTATATATATAGAGAGAGAGAGTGAGAGAGAGATTTACTGACTATTAAAGAGCCCCGGGAAACCTGGCCCTGGGAAGCCTGGTGGCATAGTGGTTAAGTGCTACTGTTGCTAACCAAAGGGTCGGCAGTTCAAATCCACCAGGCACTCCTTGGAAACTCTATGAGGCAGTTCTACTCTGTCCTATATGGTCGCTATGAGTTGGAATCAATTCGACAGCAACTGGTTAAGGAGCCCTGGCGGCACAGTGGGTTAAGAGCTCAGGCTGCTAACCAAAAGGTCGGCAGTTTGAATCCACCAGCCGACCCTCGGAAACCCCATGGAGCAGTCTCTGTGCTAAAGGGTTGCTATGAGTCAAGATTGACTCGACGGCAATGGGTTTTTGGATTTTCTGACTTTTAAAATTATTTTTAGTAGACATTATATATAAATACAAATAGATAATACTGAGTTGTTAGGAAGGCTTCAATTTTATGTAACATAGAAGTTCTAGATTAAGAACTAGAACAAGAAATGAGATCTTTGCAGAATGACAATATTAAGAATAATGAAAAAATTAAATCATTAAAATTTTATATTTATTAACTTAATTAATTTTCTAGTATGTTTTAAAAGCACGTGTTGATGCTCTAATACTTTCAGATTTAACAAGTGTTTGTCTAGAAGCTGGTTTTGAGTCGTTATAATACAACCATGTTGGTAGTTAATCACTTCTTCTGGCATAACAAGATATCCCAGGCTTATGGTATAATTTCCATGTCTAAACACAGAAATCGGTCATTACTCCAAAGAGTCCTAGCTGGTTTTTTGTTTGTTTTTTTAACAATACTTACAAGCTAAATTCTGACCATTATGTGTGCTCTTTGCTCATTCAATGGACAGGCAAGAAGAAAAATAATAAAAATGTGTGTGTGTGCGTGCGTGTGTGCAGTGATAAATGGAATTTAAGTTTTGAATTCTTTATCAACATTTGCCAGCATGACTACAATATAAAAAAAAATGAAGTAAAAACACAATTTTCATGCATATTTAAATATCAATGAATGCAGAAGGGCTGTAATTCACTTTTTGTGTTACATTGTACTTCATAAAAACTCACAATTACCTATCAAGATTTATATCAGTCAAGCACAAAAGTGAAATATAAATTATTATCCAAATGACGTCTGTTATGGATTGAATTGAGTCCCCCCAAAATATATATTTAAGTCCTGGCCACTGTGTGTGTGGATGCTATCCTATTTGGAAATAGAGTCTTCTTTGTTTAGTTAATTACATCATACCAGATTAAGATAGGTGTTAACCTAATTACTTCTGAGTTATAAAAAGAGCAGAATAGACACAGAGAAAAACACAAGGGGAAGATAGACACCAAGAAACATCAAAGAACCCCAAAGGAATACCAAGGACATAACAGGGCAACTAACGAGAAGAGTCTCCTTCTAGAGCAGTACCAGGATTCAGACATCTAGCCTCCTGGGCTATGAAGAAATAAATTTATGTTCTCTAAAGCCACCTGCTTATAGTGTTTCTGTGAGAGCAGAAATAGGCAATCAAGACAGGACCCATGTATAAACTAATGATTTTCTAAAAATAAATCCTGATTAATAGCTAAACATCAATTCATATTTTAGTATTTATTGTTAAGCTTGAATCACTTTCTGAGCATTGGGTATTGAATAAGTGATATATAATAAACTGAAAACTTCTGAAACAATTTGTGAGTATGGCAAAGACTTTCAAGCATATATATGCATCATACCCTGTACTAAGGAATTGTATATATCATCTTATTTAATACTTAAAAGAATTCAATGTGTTAAGTATTTTCCTGTTTTACAGATGAAAAAGCAAGATGTTCAACATATTAAAATCTCTCAAGGATGTGATTTGAAAGACTTGTAGGATTTGCTAAGTCATAAATTTTTAGCAAGTTCTGAGTATTTCCTATGCATGCAAAAGTTTGAGAACAACTTTTGAAAGTCACGCTGCTTGTGGGTGGTAGCTCATAGAAACTGATGCAGTTAAACATTACAATTATATTGTAAGGACTAAACAAGATAATCAAGAATTTTTTTTTAATGGTACTTTAGATGAAGTTTTACAGAACAAACTAGCTTTTCATTGAACAGTTAGTCCACATATTGTTTTATAACCTTGGTTAAGAACCCCTCAACATGTCAACACTCTCCATTCTCAACCTTGGGTTCCCTGATACTAGCTTTCCTGTCCTTTCCTGCCTTCTAGTCCTTGCCCCTGGGCTGATGTGCCCCTTTAGTCTCGTTTTGTTTTATGGGCCTGTCCTTTGACTGAAGGGTGAACATCGGGAGTGACTTCATTACTGAGCTAAAAGGGTGTCCAGTGGCCATACTCTTGGGGTTTCTCCAGTCTCTGTTAGACCAAGTAAATTAAATTCTTCAAACTTCAATTTATATAAAATAACAATGGAAAAACATGCTTAATTTTTGCTTTATATATACAAGCTAATACAAGTAAAATAAAATTTAAATGTATAAATTAAACATTTTCTAAATTTTCTTTTTCATACTGCCAATAAGCAACATAACAATAAATGGAGAAAATATTGAATTCGTTACGGATTTCATTTTACTTGGATCTGTAATCAAGACCCATGAAAGCAGCAGTCAACAAATCAAACAACAAATTGCACTGGGCAAATCTGCTGCAAAAGACCTCTTTAAAGTGTTAAAAAACAGAGCTGTCACTTTGAGGACTAAAACGTTCCTGACTCAAGCCATGGCATTTTCAGTCTCTTCAAGTGCATGCAAAAGCTGGAAAATGAATAAGGAAGACTAAAAAAGAATTGATGCATTCAAATTGTAATGTTGGCAAACAATATTGAATATACCATAGGCTACAAGAAGAATGAGCAAATCCATCTTGGAAGAAGTACAGCCAGAATGCTCCTTAGAAGCAAAAATGGAGAGACTTCATCTCACTTACTTTGGAAATATTATCAGGAGGGGCCAATCCCTGAAGAAGGACATCATGCTCGGTAAAGTAGGGGGTCTGTGAAAAAGAGGAATATCTTGAAAGAGATGGATTTTCCCAGTGGCTGCAACAATGGCGTCAAACATTGCAACGATTGTGAGCCTGACAAAAGACTGGCCAATGTTTTGTTTCTTTATACAGAGTTGCTATGAGTCAGAACCGACTCAATGGCACCTAACATCAACAACAAAGTCAGTTTTGAGAAACAGAAACTCCAAGGTCAGACTATAAACTGTGTTTATGGTAAATTGTTATTATACAGAAGAGCCCTGGTGGCACAATGGTTAAAGCCCTCAACTGCTAACTAAAAGGTCAGTGGTTAGAAC
This sequence comes from Trichechus manatus latirostris, assembly GCF_000243295.1. NCBI lineage: Eukaryota > Metazoa > Chordata > Mammalia > Sirenia > Trichechidae > Trichechus > Trichechus manatus. The sequence goes on along the minus strand of NW_004443948.1, from coordinate 21,240,638 downwards.
CTACCAGCTGCTGTATGGAAGAAAGATGTAGCAGCCTGCTTCCGAAAAGGTTACAGCCTTGGAAACGATATGGAGCAGTTCTACTCTGTCCTATAGGATTGTTATGAATTGTGATTGACTCAATGGCAATGGGTTTGGGTTTGGTTTGTTAATATATAAACATTGTTCTGGCCCCATTTCCATGGCGATGTCAATAAGATGGAGTAAAGAATATCGAAGTTCTTTCCTCTCTGGAACAATTTTGACTCCTTAGTAAAAATGTTACCCTGATTTGCAAATTGTGTATTTAATAAATTTCAATCAATTTCTATTACTGGCTTATTATGATTTTTGTTTTAATATTGCTAACTTCATGGCAAGGCTCAGCATGAGTCCTATTCCCACCTGGAAGTGGATCCAGTCTTCACCTTGCCAGATCTCTCTCCTCTTCACCAGCTGCTCCAGGTGACACTGTCTCTTATCCCCAGCCACTTGGGGATTCACATGACTATGTGCTCTTCAGACAAGCTGGCCATTTCTCTCTCATCCCTGGCCATCTGGGGTCATGTCAACCAGCATTGGCCACAAATTCGTAAATCCACATGATTTGCTCCACCTCAGACCAGCCAACCCCTTCTCTGATTGTAGTTTCCCCAAGCTAGGTCAGAACACACTAGTTAAAAGGACTCAGTCCTTCAGACTGTCAAATAGGCAGACACCAGCCCTTGCTGGCTCTCACTTCCTCCTCTGTGGGTTTGTTTATTCATTGGAACAGTACACAGAATTTACGGAGATCATCTATACTTATAGTTACCCTTTTATTATAACCTAAAAAGATACAAATGAAGAGACACAAAGGGCATGGTCTGGGAAATGTTCGCGCATGAACACTCTCTCCAATTCAGGAAGCCCCCTAACTTCCAAGTTCAAAGCCTCTTATTTGGCTTCGTTGCATAGTCATGACTGAGACTTCATTGCATAAGAACAATCAATTGAATCGGTGAATGTGCATGATTGCATTATGTCCCTCTGCCTTTGTGAGGTTAGTTTACCTGGTGGGATCTGTCTAGTTGCCACTCATTTGCCTCATTTGCACAAATTCTCAGGTGCTGTCCAGAGGTTTTACATAGTAAAAATGGTGTGGGGGCAGTGTCTGACCTCCTCTAACTTTACAAGGGAGAAAAAGAATCAAGATCAACAGCCCAAGGCTGATTCCTATGAGGCGGAGGTCAGGCATTCCTTCTCTCTCTGTCATCTTTACCAGCTCTAACACCAACAGTATCCCTGCTCTACTTCTCTGCTGCATTCGATAATCCATTGCAATGGCCTCACAGAACTCACAAACCATACTCACGATTATGGAGTTTATTAGGGAAATAACAGGTTACAATTCAGACTCAGGAACACTCTGGCTATAATTCTTCCATCAGGACAGCCTCTTCCCAGCTGTGCTCATAGGCACGCCTCTCCCTGGTGCTAGGCCTCTGCCCAAAAGCACTCACCTTTCTCCCTCCTTTGGCTGGGAAGCCCATTGTGCCATTTCCTGCTTCCAGGTCTCTGCTGCCAGGGCACTGCTGCCATGTCTCTCCTGGCACCACTTCTCACCACCTTCAGGGTTACAGCTCAGAAAAGTGTTATTCAGCATCTACAGCCTGGACTCCAATGATGAAGAAGTCCATTCATTTCCCCAGACATATGAAGTATACACTACTGTGGAAAAGAAAAATATTAAATAGGTATTTAAATAATATAAAATCATATAGATATGATTCCTGTGAAGAGGCTAATGTTAGGGTCACCTGTGATGTCTTCTCTTAGGAAGAGATTAAAGAAAATCTTGAATGACATCTTGCTAAGAGACTGTATGAATGAAGACCATTGCAATGGAAGAGCACTCAACTGCTAACCTAGGGGTAGGCAGTTTGAACCCACCCAGCAGGGCCAAGGAAGAAGGCCTGGTAATCTACTTCCATGAAGATTATAGCCAAGCAAAGCCTACGGAGCACTTCTACTCTGTAACACTTGGGGTTGCTATGGGTCAGAATTGACTCAATGGCAACTGGTTATGGGAACAGAATACAATTGTCAGGTTTGAGATAGACCAAAGAATTATGTGGCTGGAGCATAGTAAGCGATGAACAACCTAATGAGGATGGGAAGGTAAACAAAGGCAAGATCTTCTAGGGCCTCCTGGGGCTTGTCGGCATGGAACGATGAAAAGCCATCGAAGATATTTCAGTATGCAAGTGACATGATCATTTTTCAGTATTTATTTCCAACAAATATTTAGAGAGCAAATATTGCATGTTCTAATTCAAGATGTATTTTTTAACTAATTTTGATAACTTGTTAATGGGTACATTTTAGAAGGGCAAGAACAGAAGCAGGCAGAGGAGTTCACTCACTCAGCAAATATTTGTTGAGTAGCTGCTATGAGTCAGGTACTATACAAGACATTGCAAATACATCAGAGTACAGACTAACATTCTGACATCCAGTTCCTATCTTTATTATCATTATTTTTTATCCCCAAACTAAAACCTTTAAAATGTATGGTAAAAATTCATTTCAAATTGCAAACAGCAGCACCTATTATATGCAAAATTAACTGGCTGATGTAGAGGGGAAAAAGTTCAAAATAAAAAGAATGATTCCAAAACCTAAATAAGAATACCTGATGCTTATGTTTAGTTTCGCCTTGTTATTGTAATTTGTGCATATGCATACAGTATTTGAATAATTATATACTAATATACTAATATGTTCCAGTGCTTTGTCATAAATTCTCTAACAAAACTCATAATGCAATATTTCTTAACCTTCTTTCCTCATCTCCTATCCTTATTCACCTTCCTGAAGCCCTGGTGGCCTAGTGGTTAAGTGCTACGGCTGCTAACCAAAAGGTCGGCAGTTCGAATCTACCAGCCACTCCTTGGAAACCCTGTGAGGCAGTTCTGCTCTGTCCTATGGGGCCACTATGAGTCGGAATCGATTCGATGGCAAGGGGCTAGTGGATGTCTCATTCACTTTCCTTAACACAGTCCTCAGTGAATTTTTAACACCATTCTCCCTAAAAGGTGTTTCGTCCTTATCCACCCACACTTTTGAGAGGTTCTATAGGCAGCTGGAGAGGCCATGACATTTGCTGAGGATTTCTGAATCATTTTGACCCTTCTTGAGAAGGAAATATTCCTCGAAATATAAAAGAAATTACAACAAAATTACGAATTAATATAAATCTATCTACTCATTTTAAGGCAAAAATTAAAACATGAATTCCAAAATTTAGTCTCATACTAATCTCACTTGTTTATGCCAGCGTTTTCTAAATGGTCTTTTCTGCACACGTTATGCAGCTGTTACTGAGAAGGATTTTCATCATCGAATCTCTTATTAAGAATGAGCATTCCTCATCCTGGACGTCTAGGCCTACAGAGTTGAAATGGACAACACAGACTTCTAGAAAGGGTTCCTCTTCTGTCAGCCTGTATCTTTAACCTAAGAATTGTATGCATTGCCTGTACATCTTTCTCAAATTTTAAGAGACAGCAGCAGAGTAAGGAGGGAATAGAAGGCAAAACGTGCCATATTAAAATAAAATTGATATCGTTTATATTGAGAAAGCGATGGCTTTTCATATAGGTTTTAAAACATTTGTTTTTTAAAATTAAATTTATTGTAGAAGGCTATTGTCTGGCGGAAACCCTGGGGCGTTGTGGTCAAGCCTAACGGCTGCTAACCAACAGGTCTGCCGTTGGAAAACACCAGGCGCTGCTTCGAAACCCTACGGGGCAGTTCTACTCTGTCTTATGGAGTCGCTATGAGTTGGAGTCGACTCGTTGGCAACGGGTTTTTGTTTGTTTGTTTGTTTTTATTGTCTGGTCATAATATCTGTTTCTTCAGTTTCCTTTTCTAATTACACAAGCGGCATTTATCTCCGAAACATCAAAACCCCTTTAGAAATAACCACTATTTTTCTAGGTTATTTTCTCATAGTTTGGATTTATCATCTATATTCTTTCTTAAATATATAACTCTTTAAGTGAATAAGTCTACGTTATAAGGCAGAGAAAAATGTGCTTGTGATCTTAATCAGAACAGAAATGACTACAACTACTTTCTAAGGATATATTAAAGAATTATCGATGAATATGAAATCTACTCTTCAATAATTAATTTCAGTCTACTTGAAAACATTAATGCAATGGATCTAGGTTTGATAGTCATAAATGAATGAATTGTTCCTTTTAAAAAGAAAGTCACTGGTACATTTGAATTAGAATACTTCTCGAATGGACTCTAGTGACCTTAAATGCTCACTGAAAAAATATGAGCAATTTAATCATTTGTAAGAGAAAGTCCATTACAATGCCAGGATAGAAGCCACAAAGAACTTTATGTGAGGATAATGCATGCCTTAAATTGAACATGAACACCCTGAAAACAAGTATAGTCAATGGAGCGATTATGTAATGTTCTCAATTGGAATGATAATCAGATCTCCATTTACATTCTCTAACAGCTAGCATAAAATATCCACGGTATTTACCAGTGACCTTAATTGATCCCAAGATGTCTCTTGGTAGTCTGCCTCCATCTGGATAACATGCTTCTAAATAGATACTTTCCTTAGTTTGTTGTAACAGTATTATTTAATATATGTATAAATAGGGGAATCATATGTTGAAAATTGTATGGTATAATAATAAAAAATAAGTACAGTATTGAACAATGTTATTCTCTCCAAAGAACTGAAATGGTGCTGAGATCAGTTGAAATCAGGTTTTTTTAGGCACCTTATGCACTTTTAGAAAAAACATAAACTTAGTATTACATTGTAAATAATTTGAATTATATCCTTACCATCATTAAGAAGGCCATCCCTGCTTCCTGACTAGAAATCTTCTATATAATATTTGATAAAAAGATTTGTCTATCTGCTTCACTGCCGTACTTCAGCCCTCAAAATAGTGCCTAGAGGTACTAGATTCTCAATAAATCATTGTTGAATGAATAATAAACCATTCATTGAATTAGTAAGGACCACCCCAACATAGACATTAGACTAATCTCAGAAAAAAATAATAACTTGTCGTGTCAAAAATTGGATTTTTTTCCCCCAGGTAGACACATTCACATCTAAGTCCTTAGATGGCACACGCGGTTTGTGATCTGCTGCCAACCTAAAAGTTGGTGGTTCGAACCCACCCAGTGGTGCTGCAAAAAAAGGCCTGCAGAATTTACTTCCATAAAGATTACACCCAAGAAAACTTATTGAGCAGTTCTCTTCTGTAGCACTTGGGGTTGCCACGAGTCAGAATCAATTCTATGGCAACATTTTTGTATTTTTCAATACACATACACACAGAGAAAAGTTATAGGAATTAATAATATTTTATCTAGACTTAGAAGCTGGTGTTTCTAGAAACGGGACATTTTCATTCAAGTGGCCCAGGTTCTAAGTTTCTTCTTGAGTTGTCTGATTAATTATGAAAACAACAAAAAGCTAACCTATCTAAATTCTTTTAATAATTTTCAGTGTATTTCCAAGAAACAGACAAAAAAATCAATGTTAGAGCAGTTTTCCTTCAGCAATATTTAAACAAAAAACTATCAACTCATGATTTTGACATTGCTTAATCAAGTACGTAAATAGATCATCCTCAGCTGAGATCTCAGTTGTGGTCAACAATTTTATTTCTTATCCTTAGTTTACTCTTGATAGCAAAAACCAGACCTCTGAATCAGAGATTAAGAAAATTCCTTTTTCTTTAGCGTGCTACAATGTCACTAATAAGTGTCTAGATGTGGTTTTACTGGAGAAGGATGTAATTGTTTGATTTATTTTAATCTTGTGTGGACTTGCTGTGCTTGTAAATATTAAAAATCATGCCTTTTGTTAATTCTAGAATATTCTAAATAATTATCTTTTGAAGTATTTACACTTAAGCCATCTCTATATTTGTTGTCCACTTTTAAAACTCTTGTTGGACAAATGATAAAACATCTCTTTCTACCCGCCAAGTTTCTCAACCTCTATTTCACAGTTTCCGTTTATTTTTCTCTGGATAATTTCTTCAAATGTACCTTACAGTTTAATAATAATTCTTCTACTGTGTATAATTTTCTAACCCATTTACTGAGTTTACCATTGAATTTTCAATTTTCTATAATTTATTTTTATGTCCTGCATGCTTTTTTTTGAGCTATTTTTGTGATTGGTTGTATTTTAAATTTCTCTTTCTATCTCTAGAGAATGAGTTCTTTGGGATGTTTTTGAAAGTTGAAAGTTGGTGTTACATCTTTATAGGCTTTGTTTGAGGGAATGTTTTGAGGTCTGGGTTGTGGGTTTGTCTCACCAAAAAGATTTTGCTTTTTCCTGCTGCCGATGTCCCAAGAGAGTTACCACAGTGTGACCACTTTAACATAAATGTCTGGGCTGGAATTGAGCTATTTTGAAGGCCATGTGACTTTGAACTTCAACCCTAGTTTGTTGTGGAACAAAATTAATGAATAATCATGGAACCTTATTGTTATTATTATTTTAAGTAATTTCCAGACCAGTTGAGATAGACATGTGTCTTTATCCTCTGGAATTGTTAATGCTTAAAATTATTCTAGCACACTCCTTCATGAGTGAAATTGACTCTTGGCTTTATCCAGGAGTTTTATTTCCAGCTGCCTTCCCCTCAACAGCCCAGGTTCCTTCTCCTGTCTACGTTGTTAGATGCTGTCAAGGTGATTCCCACTCATGGTGACCCCATGTGTGCAGAGTAGAACTGCTCCACAGGGTTTTCAAGGTTGTGATCTTTCAAAAGCAGATCACCAGGTGCCTCTGGGTAAGTCTAACTGCCAACCTTTTGCCTAGTAGTTGAGTGCTTAACCATTTGTGCCATCCAGGGACTTCTGTCTACATATAACTTCTAAAAAGTAAGCCCTTTGTTCTTCATATATTTATGGTACATAAAGCTTCAGCATGTGCTAATCATTCTGGATTTCAGGCTTCTCTTCCTGGTAGGTCCCTGAGCAATATCTCATTTACTTTTAAAGACTGAAATAAATATATCTAACAGTTTTCCAAACTGTTTTTAAGAATGTACACTCCTGTCGGCCATGTATGAAACTTTCCATTATTCCATATTCCCAAAATTTTTGATATCATATTGTTGCTGTTAACTGCCATCGAGTTGGCCCCCAAATCATGGTGACCCCATGCAAAATGGAATGAAACATTGCCCAGTCCTATGCCATATCCATGATCCATTGCAGATCAGACCATTGTGATCCATAGAGTTTTCAACGGCTCATTTTTGGAAGTAGATTTCCAAGCATTTCTTCCTACTCCGTTATAGTATAGAAGCTCTTGAAACCTGTTCAGCATCATAGTAACACTCAAGCCTTGGCTGTGCATGAGGTGCATTTCTGGAACTAGAACCAGGGTATCCCTCATGGAAGGTGATAATTCTACCACTGAATCACTACCGACCCCTTGATTTCATAGGTCTTCTAAATTCTAGGCATTCTTGCAGGGGTGTAGAGTGTTTTCTCAACTGGAATTAACTTACATTCCCATTCCCTTGTTTCTAATTACACTGAACACTTTTTTTTTGTTTCTTTTTATCTAATTGGTCATTTGGATATAATCATTCGTGAGCTGCCAGTTGAACTCACTTGCTAATTTTTGTTGGGTTGCCTATCTTTTTCTAAATAATTTAGAGGTGTTCCTAATAGATACTTGGTGTAAACAATGATAGAGCCTATTCTTGTCTTCTCCCTACTCTTAGAGAAAAACTTTTCAGCATTTTACCATTAAATAATCTGTATGTTTTTATTTTGCTATTGATAAACATGAGAAGATCAAGAAATTTTTCTTTTATTTCTGCTTAACTTGTTGTTGTCATTGTGATTATGGAATGAATTTTGTGCAATGCTTTTCTCCAAATTTATTCGGATGATTGGCATGGTCTGTGGAAGTTTTGGAATTTTACGCTGATGAAATGTTAATGTATTAACCTGTTACTCTTTCATGGATTCTACCCCAGACATGAGACTCCCGGATGAGAGATGCAACACTTTGTTACTAGTGGCCTGTCAGATAGCATGAGCTTCATGTTGGTTTGTGATGTTTCCCCATACATCACTTCGTCTCGCATGACTGCCAATGCTGGGAAATGGCTTGGGCGAAAATTATGCATGGCCTTGCATTCTTAGCATACCCACCCAGAGCGTGCTGGGTCGCTCAGGGTCCATGAAGGATCGCCTCTCCCAGAAATGACATTATAACTGTGCTCCTTTATTCAGTTTATATATTCAATTATACTACAGTTGATTCTTATGATTTGTGGTAGTTATGTTCTGTAAAGTCACTGGGAACATTAAATTAGCAAACACTGAACCTTTGTTCCTAGGGGAAATACAATGCTAGGTTTTCATGAACCTCTAGTAACAACATTTTAGTTACCAGATCAATAATCTTGTTCTATGTGTGTTTCTGTTTAAATACATCTCATTTAATATATATTGTTGATTCATTACCTTTAAATCCATGGTCAACAGCACTATAATTCATGCCTAAACAAAACTTACTAACGCACATATTTTCTCCATATGGCATATCACTGCTTTTTTGCACTTAGGAGCACTAGACAGCACTTCAGCCCTCTGCCTGGAAGTCATTTTAAACAGCAAAATCACCAATAAAAATCACAGTATGAAAAGCATGACACTAAATAGACAGCACAAAGAACATCTGTTTATAGTATGAGAGCTGGAACAAGAAGGCAGAGCTTTGCCTTGTTTGGTCTCAGCTGGGAATGTCCATGTTGGGCAACTCCAATTTTTCCCTACTCTGTGCATGTCCTCAAACCACCATGAAAGGGCTGGTGAGTATTGATTTTGAGGTTATAAATAGATTTTAGCAGGTGGATTTGTAAATATTGAATACACAAATAAAGAGTATCAACTGTAATTGGAGATCAAATATTAAAACAACTTTACATTCCTGGAATAAATGTAACTTGGTAATGATGAGCTTCCTCAAATTTGCACAGTCAATTTGCAGATATTTTATTTATAAATTTTTTCATTTATGTTCATGACAGAGATATGCCAGTAATGTCCTTACCACTTGTTACCAAGATTATGCTAGCTTCAGATAACAGGCTGGGGAATATTCCTGCATTTAATTTTCCATGCAAGAGTATGAGAAAGATTTCAGTTATTATTATTACTTTTTCTCTTAAGTATTTTGTGAGAATTTTTAAGTGTAGCCATTTGGGTTTAGATTTTTTTCAGAGAGGGTAAAGATGTAAATTACACATTTAATTTTCTTAAATTGCTATTAAATTGTTTGCATTTTATATTTATTCTTGAGTATTTAAGATTTTTCTGTGCAAGCCTAAATAAATTATAGCTGTCTATGAATTTATCCATGTAATCTTAAAAACATTAAGTTTTTAATAATATTATTTATGATCTTAAGTGATATACCTTTTACCTTCCTGATAGTGAGCATTTATGGCTTCAATCTTTTTATTTTTATTGATTTTTTTCATGAAAGATTTAACAAATTTTTATTCTACCCAAGAATTGACATTTGATATTGTGTCTTAGGCTGGGTTCTCTGGATGAGCAAAACCAGTGAAGCATATATATAAATGTAGAGAGACAGATTTATTTCAAGGAAATGGCTCACACAGTTGTGAAGGCTGGCAAATCCCAAATCCATGGGTTGGGCAGCAGGCTGGATGATTCTCCTGACTTATAAGGTAGCAGGGCTTGAGAACCCAAAATCTGCAGGTCAGACGGCAGGGTACTGGCTCTCAGGGTTTTGGCAGCTGGCAAATCCAAATTCTGCAGACCAGGCAACAGGCTACATCCAAACACCAGAAGTCAGAGGATGACAAGTCAGTTGCAGGATTAAGAGAGAGTAAGCTTTACCGGAACATCTGTATTTATTGGATGCAGGCCACACTCCCAAGGAAATTCCCCATTCAACTGATGGGTTGCTCACGTCAGATCACAAAATGGAAGATGATTACATAATATCTGCCAAACCACTGAGAATCATGGCCTAGCCAAGTTGACACATAATCTTAATCATCACATATTGTTAGTCTTATATTTTTTTAAAATTTATTCATTTTTAATTATAAATCTACTATTTTCTTTCATCTGCTTTCTCTGGGTTTAATTTTTAAAGAGCAATATTTATGTCATTGATTTCTTAGCATTTTTTTCCCTTATATATGTGTTCAGTACTATATATTTTCTTTTAAGCACAACTTTACTGTATGCCACATGTTTTATTAAGCCATATTTTCTTCATTTATTTAAAAATAGTATTTAATTTTCATTTTGACCTTCATTTTGATACACAGTAAAATGGGAAATGTATTGCTTAATTTAAAAACATTTGGGAATTTTATAATTATTTTTCTAATTATCTGCCTTATCATTCATATAATTCTCTTCCACTGTGATCACATGATATTCTCTGTATGATTTTAATGAATTGAAACGTTTAAGATTTTCTTTACTTGTTTTATATAGCCTATCATATTGTCAATTTCTTTTGTAAATGTACTACAATTTATTTTGTAAATGCTTTATATGAAGTTCAAAGAACGTATATATATGTGTACTGAAGTTCTTGGAGGAAGTATTCTCTCTATATATAAATATATATAAATAAACTCAATTTGTTAATCATACTGTTCAGATATATTTATCCTTAATAATATTTTCTTGCTTTTTTTAAAAAAAATCTGTTTCTATATTAAAGCCCTAATGTAACATGTAAAAGAAATAAAAATGTATTATTGTAAAACTCTGAATTATTTGAATTTGTTTATTACCACACAAAAAGTGTATATATATATTTGCTATCCACCAAGTCTGTTCTCTCAAAGTTAGCCCAAAACCTTTGTCCTAAGCAAATCAGTCTGTTCTAGGTTGCTCTATTTTAGGTAGTACGCAACTACTCTGTTTTCCATGAAAACTGCACACACTAAGTATTTTCTAATACATAATGTAAGTAGAAACTACTAGCACTCGATAATATTTTCTCAGTCCCTCCTATAGCCTTTTAGAACGAGTTGGAAAACTACAACCTGTGGGCTGGACATGGGATTTTTGTAAATAAAGTTTTATTGGAATAAAGCCTTGTCAATTCATTTATGTATCGTCTATGGTTGCTTTCTTATTACAAAAGCAGTATTGAGTAATTGCTACAGAGTGTATGAGCCACAAAGCCTAAAATACTTACTACCTGGTCCTTTGACAAAACAGCTTGGTGACTCCCGTTTTAGAATATCAATTATCTATTTTTTTTTCTCCTGCAACTAAAAGATTTTCTGAACTAATCTATATTAAAAAAGAAAGTAAAGAACAAACTTGTATTTTTGTCTTGAACATATAGAAAAATGCTAACTTAAACAGACAAAGAGAAATAAAGAAAAATGTTAACCTAAGAGACATAAACAGAACAACGCATTTTGTTTTTTATACATATGTATTCATCAAATATAAACATACAAAGTTTATAAATATATATAATTTTTAATTTCTAATAATAAATAGACCTATTCACAAACGCATTGTGAGAATATTAACTATTAGCTTTAAATGATCTGAGTAAGACTTTACAAGAAAAATGGAATTATTATTGTACAGATAAAAGGAGTATTTACTTTGCATGTTATTTTATGCTTTAATAAGTGAGGGAGGTTTGTTATATTGTTAAATATTGTATTTCTGTGAATATCCTGCCAAGTACAAAATATTTCCCTCTATTGCAAATTGATTCCTTAAGGAAATCTTTTTCTCCCCAGTTGTGAAACTAATTAATGTTGAATTCCACTCCTACAGAGCAGCATTTACTATTATACAGCAGAAAAAATGTTACCAACAATTATGCATAAAGTATTTGCAAGAACTTTCTTCTCAAAAGAGATGAAAGTGGAGACAAATATTGGTCAAAATTCTGAGTGAATATAGAAATTATGGATTAAAATATAATTTTTGAAAATTACAGCTGTTTTTATTGAATGTATTTCTATACTTTTCTATACATTTATAATTGTTTTTATGTCTGATATTGTCTCAGCTAATACTGAAATATTACAATTTAAAAACAATAGTGCATTTTCTTCAATTAAAATAGTTGGATTTTTTGACAAAAAATAACTTTGAAAACAACAAGTTTACTTAAGGGAAATAAAATTGAAGGTTTATTATTTTCAAGCTCTAGATTACATTTATATATTTTGCTTAAATTTTTCTTAGTCTCATTCTGTAATTTGAAAATAAATTAATATCACTTCATAAAAAATAATCTAAGCCAAAAACTCAAGGGAAGGCATTTCAATGTATAAGTAGTTCAAAATTAATAAATAGATATAACAATTTTGTAAAATCCTCTATTAATATTATTGGCTTTGGTAAAAAACATAATTTCCATTGTTAAAACTGAGATTTATTTGAACCTCTTTTTTTAAAGATGTCCCCCACTCCTTTGTATGTCCCCAGAATGGGTTAATGCAAACTACTGAACAAATGGTTTTAAATATCTCCTTTCTTATATTTAGCTATAAAATTGCTGTTGTTAACTGCTATGGAGTCAGCCCCTAATTCAAGGTGACCCCATGCACAGTGGAACAAAACTCTACATGGTCCTGTGCCATCCACATAATCCGTTGTGGATCAGTCTGTTTTGATCAGTAGGATTTTCATTGGCTGATTTCCAGAAATAGATTGCCAGACCTTTGATTTTAGTCCATGTTAGTCTGTAAGTTCCAAAAAATTGTATGTAACATGCCTGGAAGGAACCACCACTGCCCTCAGCTTTGAAATAGATTCTTCTTTATCTCCCAGATCTTCCTCTTCTTCAGGTTTTACAACCTCAGGTGCCTAACCTTACATGAAGCTAATAGTGAAGGAAATAAAACTGGAATTTAATTTGTTCAAGCTCCAGGAGGCCTTATTATAAGAAAAATTAACATTTTGAGCAAACTGGCCCTGATTGCAACTGTCTTTAAAAATCTTGGAGCCTGATTGGGATGTTCTTCAAAACCATGATCTAAAACCTCCAAACAAAGAAAGCCTAATATTGTTTCTAAGTACTTCTGTTCTACATCTTAGGTCATTGCTTAGCAAGCAGCCATCCAAGTTACTAAAATTGGTCTCCATTCACCTGAAGCAACAGAGGAAGCAGAATTAGTAATCGAAGGAGGAAATTGAATATGTTTTTCGTTGTCTCCATGAACAACTGCCTCCTCTGCCATATGCCCAGAAAAACTCAGTGATGCCTGGCTACAATTAATGAATGTTTTCATGAAAGCTTCTATAGAGGAATCCTGATCAAAAGAGGGGAAAATGTAGAAGAAAATTTTCAAAATCTAAATGGAATACAGACTTTCTGGAGGCATTGAAACTGGGTAAGCCCTCAAAACTATTGCCCTGAGATAATTTTTAAATTTAAACCTTAAATGAAACTATCTCCTGAAGTCTTCTTTGAACCAAAAAATAAAATAAACTAACTTATTTTAATTAGTGAAGTACACCTGCTTTGAGTATTGTGCTCTTTTAAAGAATTATCTATGTGAGATCAAATTGACAATGGCAACTCAAAAGGTTGGATGGGAAGCTTACAGGGCAGTGAGTTCAAGATAATACTGGTGGAATAGTATGGAAAAAGATAGTGAAAATGGTAACACATCTTGAAGAATGTAATCAATGTCAACAAATTGTACATGTAGAAATTGTTGAAATAGTGGATCTTTGGCTGTGTATACTTTCATCGAAATATCAAAAATTAAAAAAAACTCTGTTGTTTTCATTGGAGTAGAATCCAGATTTGTGTCTTGAGTTTCCTCTCCTACAGCTATAGACATATTTCCCTTTCTTCTACTTTTTTTTCTTCTATTCCTTTTTGAATATAGGTCATCCTTGCTTTTTTAACCTTGTTGTTAGGTGCCAAAGAGTCAGTTCTGACTCATAGCGACCCTGTGTACAACCGAATGGAACACTGCTTGGTCCTGCACCATCCTCACAATCGTTGTTATGTTTGAGCCCATTGTTGCAGCCACTGTGTCAATCCATGCTGTTGAGGGTCTTCTTCTTTTTTGCTGACCCTCTACCTTATCAACATGATGACCTTCTTCAGGGACTGTTCCCTCCTAATAACGTGTCCAAAGTGCGTGAGACACAGTCTTGCCATCCTTGCTTCTATGAAGCATCTTGGCTGTAAAAGCTTTTTTAACACAGAATGGTACAATTTCTTCTTTGACACCACAAACCTGTGTTGCCTGGAGTGCATGAGTCCCTGCCACTTAAGTCAACCACATCTACTATGTAGAAATACTACTGGTCTTCTCTAGGACATCTTTAAATTCCCCAAACTCCAAAATCCTCTTATTCTCTATTTTCAGTTTAAAAAAAAATGCTATTAGTGTATTATAAGAAATACAACAATCTCAATGTTGTATCTCCATATATTGAGCTTATTGTTTATTTTAAATTAGACTGTTTCTTCTTTCAATGCTACCCGCTGAAATTAAGTGACTTTGCCTCAGAGACACTGCAATCTTATTATTAAGATTTTTGAGGTAAATTGGCTATTTTACCAATCTATCTGTATCTTGGAGGCCTGTGGTACAGTGGTTAAGAACTTGGATGCTATCCGAAAAGTTGGCAGTTAGACTCCACCAGCCGCTCCTTTGAAACCCTACGGGGTGGTTCTACTTTATCCTATAGGGTTGCAAGGAGTCAGAAACTACTTGATGGCAGCTGGTTTGCTTATCTGTATTTTGGGACATTGCCAATTACATCTTGGCTGAAAAATGTCACTATAATTGAACAAATGCCATTAATAGAAAATGTTCAAATTATTCAGACCGTATTTTAAGTATAACATATTTTGACTTGATGTTTTCCAAACCTTTGTCACTGTTTTTTTTTGTGGTTCAAATTTATTTACCTTTTAGTAAAAAACATATTCAAATACTTGAAAACATGCAGAGTTAATACAAATTAGTCAATGGAATATTTTGTTTGACTTGCCATATTATTTATGCTGGGGTGCAAATTTTCACTCATGCTTTTCACTCTCTTTAAGCTCCTAACATGATTTGTAAACTTCTCCTGGGGTTATAAAAATGTAAGCTCAGTTAACTTTTTATTTCACTACTGATCAAGTTAACAATACCAGATGAATCTTGCTGTCCACAACATTGAGCAGTCGTATAGCTTTGTCCAAGACAAATGTTATATGTAATTTGAAGGTCAGAGAAATTGATATAATAGTTGCCAAGAAGCACTTAATATCACTTTACCCTTAATCATCTTGTCTCAGAGTAAAAGCTTAAGAAGTTTAAAGGGATTAATTACAGACAGGGAGACTAAGTATGTTTTGGAGAGAGACATATCACTGTTACATTTATATGGCACTGAAATGTCTTGAGATGGAGCCACTTGAAGAGGGAAATAAATCTATTGCATTCTCTATTGATACATTTTACTGTTGCTAAGAAAATAGAGCATGTCTATTTCTGAAGTTTTTTGCAATAACAAGTAATAATATCAACAGACCTAGAAGCTTGTGACGATCAAATGAGAACTGGTTTCCACTTCAAGCAAGACCACTCACAATCATTTTTAATCTCCCTATTCTTCTTCCATAATTTTATCTTTCTTAATTGAGGTTATACATTAGTGTCAAGTAATTGGCATATTCTTAACCAAAATAATTTAAAATACTCTTATTTGTTTTCATGGATTTAAAACATACTGGTTTACAGCAGCCTCAATATTTCCCTGTATCTTACATGCAACGTATTTATTAAGATTTGACATGTATTTGTTGATTTTAAAAATAATGTGGTATGAGGCAGCACTTCTTTTTTTAATAAAGAAGTAAAAGTTGAGAGCTGTTATGACCTTTGTAACTTAGAGAACGTGGAAGTGGAATTTACGGTACAATCAAAAATAAAAAACACTGCTCAGGATCCATTCAATAAGGGTGTAGCATAACTGGTCTGCCTAATCTGAGTCCCAACATTTTAGCTACAAACATAATTGGGTATTTCTATTCCCTTACAATATACACAGTGATTCGGTTAAATTTGCAATTGAAAGATGTTGTTATTATTAGTTGATGTTGGGTCAGATCCGACTCATCATGACCTTACGTATAACAGAACAAAACGTTGTCTTGTCCTGTTCCATCTTTGTCATGGATTGAATTATGTCTCCCCAAAAATGTGTGTATCAATTTGGCTGGGCCATGATTCCTGGTATTGTGTGATTTTCGTATGTGTTGTAAATCCTGCCTCTATGATGTTAATGAGCGGGGATGGGTGGCAGTTGTGTTAGTAATGCAGGACTCAATCTATAAGATTGGATTGTGTCCTGAGGCAATCTCTTGAGATATAAAAGACAGAAGTGAGCAGAGAGACAGGGAGACCTCATACCATCAAGAAAGAAGCACTGGGAGCAGAGCTTGTCCTTGGGAGCGGAGGTTCCTGTGCAGAGAAGCTCCTAGTCAGAGAAAACATGGATGAGAAGGCCAACAGAGAGAAGGCCTTCCCCTGGAGGTCACACCCTGAATTAGGACTTTTAGCTACTTTACTGTAAGGAAATATACTTTGTTAAAGCCATCCACTTGTGGTATTTCTGTTATAGCAGCACTAGATGACTAAGGCAATCTTCATGAATTATTAGTTTGTTTAAAAGATGGCCTTATATATTAAGAATGACAGAAAACAAAGGATGAATGAAATACATACACAAACTAAAAATACTATCAGGGATTCCATACAATGCAATGTTGATGCTCTCTACCAGTCTTTTCCCTTGAGGGAAATTATGGCCTACTTCTGATATGATATCCCTTCTTAGTTCTTTATACTATTTCTTTTATTATCTATTGATCTGTCTCTGTATCTCCTAACAGTCCTTGTTAGACTGCATAGTTATACGGAGTTTTGTCTCTCTGAAATACTCAAAATCGAGTCACAACTACTTTTGAATTACACTGTCACCACCATATAGTCTTATTCATAGATCCTACTGCAACATCAAGGAGTCTTGGTGCCACAGTGGTTAAAACTCTCAGCTGCTAACCAAAAGGTCAGCAGTTGGAACCCACCAGCCACTCCAGGGAGAAAGCTGTGGCAGTCAGCTTTCGTAAAGATTGTTTTTGTTGTTATGTTGCTAGATGTCATCAAGTCCATTCCAATTCATAGCGAGCCTATGTATAACAGAGCAAAACACTGCCTGGTCCTGTGCCATCCTCACAATCTTTCCTATGCTTGAGCCCATCTTTGCAGCCATGGTGTCAATCCATCTGGTTGAAGTTCTTTCTCTCTTTTGCTCACCCTCTACTTTACCAAGCATAATGCCCTTCTCCAGGACCGGTCCCTCCTGATAACAAGTCAGCTTCATGCATTTTTAAATGAAAATAGGGCCAAGAATCTTCAAAAAATAGCGGTTAGAATCTAACTCTTCTGTCTTAAGATAATGATATTAGTTTCTGTTTCTTTGACTTGAAACTTTAAGAAGACAAAAATGTAGGCTTAGTTGTAAACAACCACAAAAAGATCAGTGTATACTTTGCACTACAGTCAACTTAAACATGCATTTCAGATTCAGCGGGCTGAATTCTGAACTCCAAATATGGCTAAGTAAACAGTTACTCTTCTAGATTACACTCTTATAACTGTTATTTTAACCTTAAGAAAATGCATTCGGTGAAGATGCAACACTTGTCTAATAACAACTTGCTGTGGAATGTTGCTTCCCTCCTTGAGAGAACTTAGGCCTGCTTGTAGAAACTTCTTAGTCTATTAATATGCATATGCTCATTGTTCTTGTTTTCCAATGGGCAGAATTGTCTTGTGTTCACTAAAACCCATTTGCAAGTCTTAGATTCACAGCTAGAACTGGCCCATATAAATCTGACAGCATTATTGGTCAAATTCTTTAGTCTGTTTCTAATTGGAAGCAGATAAACTTGGGGGCCTGATGAGCCACATATTAAAGATACAATTGTCACAAAATAGCAGGACCTGGATCCTGGAGCCTGGATCAGGAATTCTAATTTTCACTTTACATGAACGAACCACTGAGATTTGTTTACAATTTACCTTTTCAGGTGTTGGAGTTGTACACGTAATATGGAAATTTGTTCCAGGAGCACAGCCCTGCTGCAATAAAATCCTAAAATACGAAGTACTGGTTAGTTTTAGGACAGAAAGCAAACTGATATTGGAGATTTGCCTCTCAAGGAAGTGGTTTAAAAATGAGTAATTGTGTTGATATTTTACTTTGTATTTTTAGGAAGGCATTATATAGGAGAAATGAGCTCGAGAAATGAGCTCAAGAAATAATTGGTTAATCTGCAGGCAGGAAGGAGGGCATAAAGAGCATCTTGAGATGTTTTGATAATGAAGTCTTGGGAAAAAAATAAATGCTTTTAGATATTATTAAGAGCTAATACTGAAAGAGAACATTTGAAGCCAAAGATCATTAAGACTTAGCTCTGTGACAACAATCAGATTAATAGTACGCCTCGCTCTACCCTCAAACTAACATGACAGGTAGCCTTAAGTTAGCTTTCATTAAAATGAAAGGGCAGGTAACGGGATTGAAAAAATAAAACAGGCTTGACAATTATAACTAAGACACATTTTAGGTATGTTACTAGCACATGGAATTGATTAGAAGCAAAAAAACAGAAGCTTACTAATTATTAATTAAGCAAAGTATATACCCCAAAATTACACAAACTAAAAGGCTTAATAAATGCCTTTAGATTTTTCAGTCATTAAAAAAAAAAAATCCTTAGGCTCCCAAACAGCAGCTAAATCAGGTGCAGCCACAGACGTAATGCACAGAAAGACTATCCCAGAGGGCAGTGAGCAGAGAGAACAACAACAAGGGAACTTTTCCCACTAGCAGAAAATAGATAAAAAACCTCTGCCACTTCCAGGGGGGCGACAACTCAAATCTGTCCAGGTTGATTTCTTTATAATCATGGACCAGTGACTGCTGCCTGTCCCAATTCTTACAGTTTCTGAATGAGAGTTTCTTCTGTGGTTTCCCTACCTGCCCTCCCACATTGTCTTCTGGGTGTGATCTGACAAATAGCTTGGCTATTTAGTGAATTGGTTGCTGTCTTCTGGAAGCCATACGTGGATGCTGTAGATGAACTGGACTGTACACAACTGAGAAATCAAGCTTCGAGCTGCAAGGGACTTCGTTTACTTTTCTTGGGGAGTGAGTGAGTGTGATCTGGGAATGAAAAGAATGTCATGGAATGAGAAATGCCACCCAAACTCCATTAAGCTTTTATTAAAGCGTTACAATGTGAGAAAAGCTCAAGAGGACTGTTTTTCAGAAAGTAAGTAGCCTAAAAATTTTCTAGATTAGATTAGGGCATGTCAGATATAATTTATCTTATTTCAAGTTTTTCCCGTTACTCAAGTTGTTGGCAAGTAGAAGGAACTTAGATTGCATTAGACGTGGGACAAGATTCAGAGAATGTGAGGCCAAGGCCACAGTTTTAGCAGACATCAGGGTGGCAATTAGAGTATATATGAAGAGTGGACAGGAGTAGTTACCTGAGTCAGTGGACAATTTTCAGTCCTTCAGCATCTTTTACAAGGGTTTTTGATGACTGAGGGTAGACTGTGGTGAACTTCAATGTGTTCATCCTAAATTTGTTGCATCTTCTTTCTGAACACAGAGCCAACCACATTTCCAGCCTCTCTCGAAGTTATGTATGGATCCACAGACCAACTTCCTCGCACTTTTCCTTCTGGTTTGATGCAGATAAGCACAGGCTCTTAGAATACAAATGTTCAAGATGGTGGAGCTACAGGTGAGACAAGTCTGGGTTCCTGAATTACTGCTTGAAGAAGCACTGCTCAGTCATCAAGAACATCTATTTAGACTTCATATGAGAAAATAACTAAACTTCTAATAACTAAACCTCTGTTGAGCTAAACCACTGAAATTCTGTAGATTACCTGTTTCAACAGATAGCTGTTGTATGGCTGCCTGACACCTATACTCTGATTTGTCTCAGTAGTCTGAGTGTCCCATGTCCTAGTCAGCTGTGTCTCCTGTTCTGCTTCTCTGTTCCCTGACATGACCAACAAGACTAGGGTCAAAATTAACTTCAGACTCGACATCAAAAGAGGGTTCATATTAATAACAAAATGACTTGTTTTTTTTTTCTCTTTTATATCTGGGTTTTTTGTGTGTCACCCGTTCTTGTAGTTCTTTACTGTGTCCCCTAATGGCTGTTTCATAAGCCCAAGTACTATCGTCACACCTGGAAGGAGAGGACTGCCTCTCAAAGTCTCAACAAAGTCCCACTGCATCTCATTGGCTCTCTATGGGTCACTTGGCATCCCTGAACCTACTGCTGCAGCAAGGAAATACAATGTTAAAAGTAGCCGTTTAAAGCCTGGCCCATTGTACAGGTATAGTTTTGGGGGAGTAGTGGCTCACCAAAATAAATTGAGATACTATTACCTAAAACTGAGGAATAAATTACAATCATTCAAATCCCTATGTGAAAAGCAAAGTAAGGCATGTTCACCTCTAACTGTGGGTTAGAATGTTTTACACTTTTATAGATTGAATAGTGTGTTCAGGGTCATTACCCACCTTAAAATTTTTGACCCTGTAAGACACAGTAGAATTGCCTCATAGGGTTACCAAAGAGTGGGTTGTGGATTTGAACTACTGACCTTTTGGTTAACAGCCAAGTTCTTATCCACTGTACCACCAGAGCTCCAAAACTTTCAGATCTTTGGAAAGATCTGCTCATAAACCATAGATATAAAAACTGAAAACCTGTAAATAAACAAACTGTTGAATAACATTTGTTCTCTCCTTTTACATTGAAAAAATATTCTTTCATATGGAAGAAAGAAAAAGAAAAAAAAAACCTATGTAAATAAGTAGTTTTAATATTACTAAAATTATCACAAGAACACAGATGACTCACTTTTTTATTGTAGACATCTGTCTATTCTATCAATGAGTCACCAATGTTGGAATGAGCAATAAAGACATGCAAAACTTATAAGTTATCATGGACTTATTCCACTAAATTTATTTTTATTGCTTTAATTTGACAAAAGCAATATTTGGGTTGTATTAATATACCATTTCATATAATTTCTGTTTTATTGACAGTATTGATCTAAAGAATTACAAAATAAAATGGAATTTTATTTAAGTTATACAACTTTTGAATACATTTTATCAACAAACTATAATAAATATAAAGGATAAAATGTTTTTAATAATACTTTTTCTTTTAAAATATTCACAATTATCAATTAAAATTAAAATCAAATATTAGTCAAGGAATATCATAGTATAAAATCAAATTTATTTTAATAAAGCTTAATTATTTAATTCAGTTTATTAATTCATATTAAATGTTTTATAAAAATAAAAATGTTTGCAATTTTTTAACATTTAATGTTGCTCATGTAGAGAAATAATATTAGAGGCTATTTCTAGAACTACATGTATACAACTTGAAGAGTAATATGAATTTTTCATATTGTAAAATGTTCCTTTGCTAAGGTGCAACTGTTACAGATATTGCACTAATTTATAGGTTCCTCTTGTCTATGTCCAAACGCAGTATTTATCATGTTATCTTTTAAAATCTAATGTATACAAAAATATTGAAAATCCATAAAATATTAACATTTTAATGTTACATTAGAAATTATTTGTGCATTTCTCAGACTTTTGTGAGAATATGTTTAGAAAAGTGACCCCATAAAAGTTTTCTTTAAGAGGAACACATTCAGTATTCGGAGTTTACCTCAGCTTTCATGCTTTCTGAACTTGCCAAGGTAATCACTTTAAACCCTCATTCAGTATTGCTTACATTAAGCTCTGTGGTTCATGTTTTACTCGGATCAGTGTTTATAACAGATGCTTTTTAAAATGCCAATGCAGTTTTCAGCAGCAATCACTGAGTCAGGGTTTAAATCCAACATCTGGCACTGTATGTCAGCACCTGAGGTAAATAATACTCTTAGTGATGTACTTGTCTGGCCCAATGAACGTGTTCATTTGAAACTGTCATTGGTAGATGCCATGATTTATTACAGCCCGTGGTTCTTCAAAATGCCCTACCAGCCAGTGTTCAATAGAATATTTAGACCAAGAGCAGTGCTGGATTTTCCAACACAGTCTTCTCTGTTACCCCGGTACTGGGGGGAGACTACAGAACAAGGACCTGAGTAATGAAATAGAGAAAAAGAGAAAGAATGGTAGTCATTTAGCAACAGAAAAAAATGAAACAACAATCAAGTAAGACAGCCAATGGCTGTTTTCTTTGCACCGAACCTCCTGGTTGGTTGTTTTAATGTATAACAAATCCCTGGGGCTTACCTAATTGACAGCATTATTAAACCAGTTTCACTATCAATATTTAATATGTAAGCTATATATATGTGTATGTGTTTACATATGTGAGTTTTTATGAAAAATGATTTCCAACAGCAATTGAAATAAGAAGGTGACCACTTGCAGTGACATGACTGATAAAACAGAACGCATTCAAATGAACAAGTATATCAGAATAAATCAAATGAAACACGCCTCCAGGATAACCAAATAAAATACATTGGAATAGTTTAATCATTTATAGGATATAGGCATCCCTATTGCTATTGAAAATGAACTATAATTAAGGTAACAATTATAAGTGGTTTGCAATATTTTTATTGTAATAAAATGAAGATACCAAAGACATTTACCTAGACCAAAATATTAAATAATGAAATTTTACACTCAGCTGTACAGATTGTTACAATGCATGCAGCTTTTAAGTGGTTTTTATAACAGCATAATTTCTTTGCCATTATTAAAAACATACTTGTTTATTCATCTTACTGCTTCATGATTTGTAGATATTTAAAAAAATTATTTCATAATTGACATTGTTTTATCATTTGATATTTTCTTTCTACAAAATATCTTACAAATAGCTATCTGTCTTTAGTATAATTATGACTGTTTTTTCAAGTTTGCCAATGAAGGACACTTATCAAACATGTAGAGAAAGAGTTTCTTATGTAAAATATATTCTAGGTAAGAAAGAATGATGGACAGAAATATTAGATATGAGCACTGAATTGGCAGAATGTGTACTAACAAGTTCAAAAAATTATTAATATCTACCATGCCTGTACAATGTTGAATGAAAGAGAAAATGTGCTTCTTACATCTACTTTGAACACTATTATGCATGCCAAATGAGCTGGAGGTTGACACAATCACATAAAAGTATTAGGTAAAAAACTGAATAATACCCTGCTTACACATCACTGGGTAATAGAAGAAATAAGAGATGGAAACAAAAAATTCCTAGAATCAAATGAGAATGAAAACACATTATACCAAAACCTTTGGGACACAGCAAAGGCAGTCCTCGGAGGACAATTTATAGCAATCGATATACATATCAAAAAAGAAGAAAGGGACAAAATCAAAACATTAACTACACAACTCAAACAAATAGAAAGAGAACAGCAAAAAAAGCCCACAACCACCAGAAGA
>NW_004443948.1:21158889-21216961 GCF_000243295.1 Trichechus manatus latirostris | reverse complement strand
ATAAAACAATATGTGTACTACTGTTTCATGAGAAACTATTTGTTCTGTAAGCCTTCACCTGAAGTACAATAAAAAAAAAAAAAGTATTAGGTAATACTCAGACATGTAGGATTAAATTATGTGAATTATTGATGGATAGCTATATATCCCATTTCCTAGACAAAATGAGCACCCACAACAAAGCATGCCATCAATTTTCCAAGCAACAGTCTTCTTGTAACCTGTTAAATTCCCCGGGCTTAATTATGGTTGATTTACTTTATTGCATATATTTTCAGCTGATGTGAATGTTGCAGGTGTGAATGTGTGTGTGTCTATGTGTGTATTGGGAGTATGAGTGAGTCTTAGTAAATGTGTATCTGGATCTATTTTAAGCTTCAAACAGGCAGCTGGAAGAATGATTTTATCATCACTTGTTTGATACCAAAATAATATTTTATCACCGTCTCTGATCCAAATTCTTCATATTTAAATGATTTTTTGCAGTTTTGATGGGTATTGTGAGAAAGGCAATAATTAGTTCACTAATTAATGATCATCTTTTAAAAGTTGTTAAAGGATCTGGTTAACTACATTTTGTTAGAGAGGCATCATTAAATTTTGAATACTGAGAACTGCTACAGCATTATTCTAAGTGCCAGAGAGCCTCATAAATATAATAAGTGCCTCTAAATGGCGCAAGTCTGTAAAGAAAAACAAGGAGTTGTTTAAAGGCTTTAGTTATGCCATGATATCATGTAAATCCTTCCTTATGCAAAGCTACGCGTTCCTCAGGGAGCAATAAACCTTTGGTTTTCAAACTAGCCTATTATAGACTGTGCAGATTTAAACACCCACCAAAATGTTAAACATCAGTTCCCAAGACTAGTGCTCCCTTGTATAATCACCTTTATGAATAAGATATTATGATGAATTATATTTTTTAATCAATAAAAATATTTTTAGATTAAACAGCTGAAGACAAGTGATTCACAAGTGCTGAAAACATAATTTACTCTACAGTTGTTTGAAACATATGCCTGCTATGAATTTCAAGGACTCATACTTTAGGATTAGAACTGCCCCATAGAGTTTCCAAAGACTGCCTGGTGGATTTGAACTGCATAGCTTTTGGTTAGCAGACGTAGATCTTATCCACTACGTCACTGTCCTATAGGGTGTCTATGAGTTGGAATCGACTTGACGGCAACAGGTTTGGTTTGGTTTTGGTTTTATAGTTTAAGAATGTATAATGTAAAATCATAGAAATAATAGATCAGAGACTAATATTTTTCCTCTTTTAACTGATGTTTCTGTAGTGGAACGCCTAAGCAATCTTTTGAAGTTAGCGATATAATGACATGTAGTAGGTTTAGAGACCGCCAGAATCTACCTACTTTCTAAAGAATGTTCTAAAAGGAACCTTTGAATATACTTGGATGCATGGTATGCTGATGAGTTTTTCGTGATGCTAAAGTTTCGTGTTAAAACAACATAAATATAGATAATAAAATGATGTTATCTACAAGATTACAAACTCATTGAACTCTGTGGAAAGATGTTTTATCAAAACAGCCATGATCATTTTATATATATTTTTGCTCATTTTAAGGGCCATGTTTTATTTCTGATGTTTCTTTTAGGCTTAAAATGTTTTTAAATAGGATTCCATATTCTGAATCCTATAAAATAAAATATAATTGTATCATTTCCCAAATTCTCTTGGAGTAATTTTTTTTTCCTTATAAGGTTTTTTGCCACTCTTCCCTTTAAAGTCATCGTCTTTGCAAAGTCCTAAATAGCTGAGGGGCAGCCAGCATAACCAAGGCATATTTTGCAAGACCTGTCCAAAAAAGGCTGAAAAACCAAACACCAGACATGTCCAGCGAAGCAGGACCAGAAGGCAAATCAGAAACAAGAAATATTTGATAAGCAGAGATCTGAACATCATTGAATCAACACCCAAAGAGGCTGTTCATTGGAAGAAATACAAAGCTATTTATGCATGTATAAAGTTAGAAGCAAGGGTGTGGATGTTTGTAGCAACTCACTGTCTTTAGAATTACATTCTCATCTAGGTTATTGTTTGTGTTAGCTGCCATCCAGTTGAATCAGATTCATGACAATCTTAAGCTCAACAGAGTGAAATATTGTCTGGTCCTGTGTAGTCCTCACAATCACCAACATGTTCAAGTCCATTGGTCCAGCTATTGTGCCAATCTATATTGCCAAGTCTCTCCCACACCTGCGTTGACCTTTTACTTCACCAAAAACAATGTCCTCCTGCAGTGATTGATTCCTCATGATGACATGTCCAAAGCAAGTAAGTTGGACAATGTTCTGTTGTGATTCATAAGGTTTTCATTGGCTAATTTTCCATAGATCACCAGGCCTTTCATCCTGATTTGTCTTAGTGTGGAAGCTCCTTTGAAACCTGACCACCATAGGTGACCCTCTTGGTATTTGAAATACCAGCAGCATAGATTGCAGCAACATATCAACACGCCAGCCACCACTGTATGACAAACTGACAGACAGGTGAATATGTGTCTATAATTTGTGTTCTCTTTTTTCCAAGGTAGAAAACAGAATTACTACTACAGACTCCCTTACCTCTAGGTTGCAGGTATACGATCTAGTTGCTGTTATTTAGAGGCACCCACAGGAAATTCCAATTCAGCAGAGAGAAGACTGAAGAATCCAGTGCTGTTTGTAATCTATTCATTGGATGGTGAAGTAAATTGGAAACCCAGGAGTGGGAGTGATAGAAGTTCTGGATGCAGAGCTCCATGTTCATTGTGCATTGTGATACCGTGTGAAGATACTGCAGGTAGACCTTCAAGGACGCATAGTCTCCACAGTCAGTTGTTTGTACCTCTTAGAATTCAATAAACTACTTGTTGTTGTTGTGACTTGTCATCCAGTTGGAGCCCACTTGTGGCGACCTTGTGTATCACAGAATGGAACGTTGCCTGCTGGAGCCACCTTCATGATCTCCAGTACATTTGAAACAATTGTGGTGGCTATTGTGGTAATCCATCTCATTGAGCTTTCCCTTGCTTTTGCTGACCTTCTACTTTACCTAACATGATGTCCTTTTCTAGTGATTGCAATTAAACAAGCTGAAGTTTTGGCATCCTCATTCTAAGGAGCATTCTGGTTGTATTTCTTCTAAGACTGATTTATTCGTTTTTCTGGCAGTCCACAGTATATTTAATATTCTTCGCCAAAACCACAATTTGAATGCATCAAATATTCTTCTGTCTTCCTTTTTGATTGTCCAGCTTCCATATGCATATGAGGCAATTGAAAAGATCATGATTTGGTTCAGGTGTGCTTATCTATTGACCTTTAATAAATTTATTTTTTACCTAAACTAGGTAAATACAATTAGATTTCTAAGATAAAGAAAACTGTTGAGAAACTAAATATGTAAGTACATACGTGTGAGAGATTTTTTACCTTCCCTTCCAAAAAGGATGAATAGAGGTGAGATTGGCTGGGAATAGGGTAATAAGATCAGAATGAACCTAGCAATCTGGATCAGCAATACCGACTCATTTCTGATATTTGCGAGTGGCTTTTGGTTACTTAAATCTCTCCAGACTTCTACCAGAAAAGAGCTCAGGATTTGAAGCTTGAGTGAAACCAGGTGAAGTTGCAGGAGCCTATCTTCAATGAAGAAAGTGATAGAGCATCTCAAAAGAAACAGGGTGTCATTCCGCAGTTTCCTTTTAAAATTTTGAACACTTCACTGCTGCTCCTTTAATGCCATTGTGTTTGCTTCCCTCATATGCTTTCAGTTTCATCATTGTCTCATAGTGGAGATTTGATTAGAGGTGAAAAAAAATCAATGTTTGTGTGGTAAGGACCAAGAAAAAGGAAATAATTCATCAGATACTTTTTGGAGATTTCCGTCAAGTTTTTGCTACAAGGTTTCTCTAAATTTGTAATGAAAATTTAATCCGGTAGTGAAGGAGACATTTTTTTCCTTAATTTTCACATTTCCTTAATTCTAAGATGCATATTTTGCAACATAATAACATTTCTGAGATCCGGATGATTTTGATAAATGAGTGCATATGAGAAAAAAGAAAAACAAAAAAACCAGGCCGTTGCTGTCCAGTGGATTCCAACTCATAGCGACCCTATAGGACAGAGTAGAACTGCCCCATAGGGTTTCCAAGGAGCAGCTGGTAGATTCGAACTGCCAACCTTTTGGTTAGCGGCTGAGCTCTTAACCGCTGTGCCACCAGGGCCTCAATAAATTATATAGATAGTATCAATAATCATATTGTATAAAGGCAACGTTGATCGCCAATGCTGAAATACACTTGAATTAAAATCTCTCCCATGTGACTTGCTGCATTTTCCATGCCTAGACTTATAAATGTAATATGCTGACAGCACATGACGCGGTTCACCATTCTAATTTTGTGAGGTGCTAAGCCTGAGGTCTTTATTCGAAAAGTGCAAGGCATTTCCTACATTTGCTGTGTTGTCTTCTGGTCTTTTTTTTTGTTCTCATTCCTGTGCCACATTAATAAATAGATATAAAAAGCCTTATATTCACTCAAAAATTAATAAAAAAAAAAAAGGTTGAGAAGTTAGAGGGTTAATATGTTGTGGGTTGTTAACCAATGTCATAAAACAACATGTGTACTACTGTTTCGTGAGAAACTATTTGTTCTGTAAGCCTTCACCTGAAGTACAATAAACTATTTTTTAAAAAAATTAATAAAAAAGCCTTCAGTTTACTTTTTTCATATATGTTGGGATGCCAAAGTCAAAACACAATTTTATTAGGAAATTGATTTTGGGATAAAGTGGCTGGCTGTATTTGGGATGCAAATAAAATTCCTATTAATTTTATTGTTGTAATGTCATTAAACATTATTACACATTTAAAATTAAAAACAAATAAGTACACTGTGGGGAATAACATAACTTTAGGCCTGAAATGCTAATATACTGTGTTTCATTTACGCATTACATCTGTGAGGTTCTTTTCCTCCCTTAAGTGAAATAATTAATTTAATCTTACTGATGTAATTCATATTTATGCTCTGGATTTGCTTTTTGTACTTTTAATTATTCGTACATGGTTCTTAATAATAAAATCTAATGGGGAAGAGATATTGGATTTGGTCTTATTATATCAAGTATCGCCTAGTTTTCTTGCCCCACAGGATACAGTTTATAAGTGACCTGGAGGTTGTACGGAAGTAGCAGTGACATCAAAAGAGCAACTCTGCTGCCTATAGTGATCTCTTTGGTGATACACTTCCAAAAAAGTAGGCTGTGACACAATTTGCTCTATGGATTCGAAAATGGCATTCCCTTCAGGCAGCCTTAGAAATTGTGTTTACAAATACACACACTTTTCACCAATTTATGCCAAAGATTTGATTTTCTTTCTCTCACATAAATGGATTTTAAGAAGCACAAACTTTAATTTTAAAATTATTCCTAATTCCGTAATGTTCTCTTCACTCCTGCTTCTTGTGCCTGGAGGTAGGACTGGGGAGCAATGAAAAGACCATTCATAGCATTTGACATCAGAAGACATGATTCCATGATAATTTTGTCAATTTTTGGTGATTGACTTTGCTAAGGTGTTTGACTTCTTGAGCTTACCCACTTGTAAATTAAAAAAAACAAACAACAACCTCTATGTCTGTGAGGAACAACAAGTATAATTGATGAGAAAGGAGTTTGAAGAGCATCTATATATGTAAAAGTACTCATACTGGATTTGTTAGAAAAAAAATTGTACTGTTAAAAATTCTTGTGATTGTTACTGTTAAAATATTTCTAAGCCTTTCTGATTACATACTGTTGTTTATCAGTGAACATCCCTCTCTTCCTACATCTTCTAAAAGTTAAAAATTATTTTCCCTTCCTGAAAGAAAGGTTTCACTCTGCGTGCTTTTTCTTTTTTCATAATAGAAGAGTTATACAATAAGGTTTATGTTACTGATTTTTTAAGTTCGAGTAACACAGTACATGTTGAATATTTACTTAAAAATGGAATATACAATGAACTGATATATTAGCTCATAGAAAACGCAAAAATGACAATCTAGCCTTCTCATAGAAGATACTTTTTTTCTCTGAAGATATTTTTCCCTGAAAACACTTCTGTGGAGCGCCTAAATGACTACTGCACATGTTATATAGATTGGAAAAGGTCATGCTCAAGCATCTCTTTCATTACACAGCTCATTAATCAGAAAATTGCCACCTAGTTCTACTTGAAGGCTTTTGATGTTAGAAACTTCTTTGTGGTTGGAAACTTCTGTCTGCTTTCATTTATATATATTTTTTTCCTTGCAGTCTCTTCCATTCTTGATGGTCCCAGCAAAATTACTTGCGTCTTTTTTGGATGTAATTGTTGACAGAAATGTGTTGCTGAATTATTACGTGCAGTAAACTCTGGAGTTTGATCAGTGTCTGTGTGTATGAATCCATATTTCTCTCCATTGATGTATTTGCTGAAAGTAGTAAGCAGAAAAGGTAAAACAGTTGACCAACTAACTTGTCACCTGCTCAGATTTATTTGGTTCTAAATTTAGTACCTGTTACACTGGGAAAATTATTGGTATTTCAAACCTCTGGGCCAATTGATTTCCTTTGTACTGATGTAAAATTTTATTTTTACATCAATCCAGTGTTTCACTTTTTACATCACTTACTCACTTTCTTTCCCTCTTTCATGAATCAGGACAGGACCTTAGATGATAAGCCATTCTATTTCATCATCGATTTAGGATAAAGAAAGTCATCATTTTTTTTTTGTACCTAAAAGGCTGTCATGTGGAATATAAAGAAAATTCTACTCTTAGGTATTTCAAGTAGATAGTGTCTCTGCATATAAAACCTATGGTTTTGAATCTCACATCTATCACTCATCAGTCTGATGCCGTATCATTAACTTAATTCATTTGTCTACAATGTTACTCGTCAATTTTATTCATAAAATGATTCCACTCCCTCTACACATTAAATTACATTTTGAATCTGAAGAAATTACAGAATCTTTCCTTATTTGAAGGTTAAAAATAAATTAACATTCATCCACTGGTGTCTTGTATTTGATTTTGTTTCTTAATGCAATGTATCTTTTCCCATTACACGTCTGCAATCCTATTCTCTATCCCATAGGCTCAAATCTTTCGTACTTAATCAATTGTCTATACTTATGTTTACAAGCAAGTATAATCTGACCAAAGCATGTTGTTGTTTTACATATACATTTTAATGTTATTTAAATGATATTTTGTATTACCTCACTCCATCATTTACATTTGTTATTCAATAAAGTGCTTTTGAGATTTCGTCTTATTCGTGTATATAGATATAATTCATTTAATTTACCTGATATAAATTATTACATTGTTTGTACAGATTCGTGGTCATATTAGATTTATTTACAATTAATTAATTTAATAGTAACAGATATCCTTGTGTTTATCCTTTTGGTATTAGGGAATTTCTCTGAATTAGATACTCAGAGGTAAAATTTTTGTCTGTAGAGTACATGCATTCCCGATTTTTCTGAATATATTGAAATTTTACTCTCCAGTTTACAATCTTAGGAGTAGTATGCAGTTTGGAAATGTGATATCATCTCTTCCAATTTATATTTTTCTCAATTTTTGTCTCCTAAAATATACTACTCTTAAATTTACCCATGCCATTCTCTTCAAAGTAGCTCTATTTTTTAGAATAAATACATTCAATGCAAGTGCAAGTATGTTAGAAATTTCTTACTATTTATATGACAACATTGAGCACATCATGAATCAGATGAGCACATCATGTTTCAATGAAATAGAAACAACCTTTGTGGGACAAATGCTAAACCAGAAAAGACAGTAGGACAAATAGACACAAAGAAAGACTATCCTGGGCAAGCGGAGACACATGGTCACAATATTCTTGAAATGCATAATAATTAGTGGTTTTATACGTACAAAATGGTGCCCTGGTGGCACAGTGGTTAAGAGCCCAGCTGCTAACCAAAAGTTTGGCAGTTCAACTCCAGAAGCCACTCCTTGAAAACCCTATGGAGGAGTTCCACTCTGCCCTGTAGAGTCGCTATCAATCAGAATCGACTTGATGGCAATGGATTCCTTTTTTTTTTTTAATATACAAGATAGTTTGATGGCTGCTTTCGAGGACAAAATGGTATGGCATGTTTGAAGAATAGAAGGATATCACTTTTATAAGAAAGCAGAAAGATACCATAATAATAAACTAATTTTGACAAAGCATTTCTGGTTGATTTTTTACAGCATATGGACTACAAAAATTTTAATTTGTCTATCAACACTTACCAAACCAGATAATTTAATATTAGTTAACTTATGAAATTCTCATAACATTATGGGAGAAAGATGTAATCTCTGGTAATAAACACCAAAGCTTGTTATGCACAAATGAATTTATATTCATTATATAAATTAGATATTAAATGAACAATGATTTTTATATTGTATTAATTTCATATGTTGCTGT
The DNA here is from genome assembly GCF_000243295.1 of Trichechus manatus latirostris. Taxonomy (NCBI): domain Eukaryota; kingdom Metazoa; phylum Chordata; class Mammalia; order Sirenia; family Trichechidae; genus Trichechus; species Trichechus manatus. Next base: position 21,208,462 of record NW_004443948.1, on the reverse strand, counting down.
AACAAATTACTAACAACATGATGGCTTACAACAACACAGATTTATTATCTTAGCATTCAGGCATCAAAAGTCCAGAATGAGTAGTAATAGACTAAAAATGAAATTATGGCAGGGCTGCATTCTTTCTGGAAGATTTAGGGGAGAATCTCTTTCCTTGCCTTTTCCAGCTTTTAGAGATTGTCTCCATTGCTTAGCTCAGGGCCTCTCATCACTACAATTAATGGCAATTCTATTATTACATCTCCTTCTCTGACTCTAACTCTCATCCCTCAACTTCCCTTATGTTGTTGATGTTAACTGCCATATTATTGGTGCCTGACTCATGGTGACCCTATGCACAATGAAACAAAACTCTGCCTAGTCCTCATCCCCATGATCAGTTGAGGATCAGATCATTGTGTTCCATGGGATTTTTGGAAGTAGATCACCAGACCTTTCTTTCTAGTCTGTCTTAGTCTGGAAAATCTGCTGAAACTTGTTCAGTATCATAGCAACCCACAAGCCTCCACTAGCAGACATGTGCTGGTTGTGTGTGAGGTGCATTGGTCAGGAATTGAAGCTGGGTCTCCAGCATGGAAGGTAAGGATTCTACCACTGAACCACCAATGCCCCTATCTTTACCTTCTAAGGACCTTTATACGTTGGGCTCACTTAGGTAATTCAAGATAATCTCTCAGTCTCAAAATTCTTAACATAATCATATTTGGAAAGTCTCTTTTGCCATGAAAGGTAGCATATTCACAGGTAATAAGTCGTAAGTATCAAGACATGGACATGGACTTCTTGGGATTAGGGGGCTATTATTATCCCAAAACGACATATTAAGGTTATCATTTAAATAATTTTTGTCTCTTCCGATACAGCCCACTTTCAATACTCTGAATTATAAAGTGATTTTTTGACTCTTTGCATAGGGCTTTGAAAACACATTAATTATTTAAATGATGGGATTATTAATATTTAAGAATTTTGAATAAGGTCTAATATTAGTTAATCTATTCATCCATTTTCTAGTGAGAAAAAAGTAAAATCAAAGAAATCTAAAATCGATAGACTCTATTATATAAAAAAGTAATTATGCTCAAGTTTAGAGATGATATTAATATAACCAACATTCTTAAGGATACAAACAGACCTTCCTGAATTACTAAAGTAAGTTTCTTAAGCTTATTATAGATAGAGAGACGGAGAGATAGACAGATAGGCAGACAGATAAATACTTATCAAGTTGTCTCAGATTCGTGGAGGTTTTATGTACAACAGAAGGTCTTTCATCATCCTCACAACTGCATGAGTGTTCAAGTCCATCCTTGTGGCTATTGTACCAATCCATCTCACTTAGTCTCCCTCACCTTCACTGGCCCTCCGCTTCACCAAACATGAAGTCCTTCTCCTCCAGCAATTGATCCCTCCTGATAACATGTCCAAAGCAAGCTAGTTAGACAATGATCTGTTGTGATCCATAAGGTTTTCATTGACTAATACTTTGAAAGTAGATGGTCAGACCTTCTTCCAAGCTTATTTAAAAACTAGAAATTATGTAAGGAATACGTTAGGTTAAAAAAAATACAGCAACTTACAAAATTATTGCATTAATTTCCATTGTATTGGAAAGGCTAAATGAAACTTGGACTATTATACTTAATAAAATATACGTACAGACAGTCCCCAGGTTATGGACATCTGATTTACATACAACTCATAGTTATGAACCAACCTCCGTAGAGCTTATTACATTAAAAATTTGAGGTATATACAGTGGTTCGTAATAACAAACTGGTGCTACTTTGTGATGTGCGTCAAAACATTATTATTATTATTATGGTATTATAATGTTAAAGATGTTTTAATGCATCTGGAAGTGTTTCTGTAATGTTTATTAAGCATATAAAGGTACACTATATACGATATACTAAGACAAACATTTGAATACCTGACGTTAGATACAAACCACATCTAACTTTTCCAATTTACGTACAAATTCGACTTAAAGACAGACTTAACAACGGAACTCATTCGTAATCCAGGGACTACTTGTAATTTCCTTTTACTTGGCACTGGTTTATATAACATTATTATTGAAAATAGAAGGTTAGAAAATAAATATTATTTAGGTAGTTTGAATTTTATTCTTATCACTATCTGTTATCTTTAAGAATGATGTTCTTTCACACTTTGGAATACCATGTTTAAAGGAAAGCAAAAGGCAGATTTCCTTTGGCTTCACTTTCTAGTTTTGTATCATGGTATTTGTCTTCTACTATGAAAGTTTCTGTAAATGCACATCAGGTTCTTCTGTGCTTCAAAATTTTTGTGTGCTACATGTCAAGTATGGTGCAGTTACAAATTTAAACTAAAAACATCAATTCTTAACTTAGCCCAAATGATATATGATAGAATTGTTACAAAATCTTTTTACATGAATAGTATATGTGTATATATATATATATATATATATATATATATATATATATACGTATGTATGTATACAAACCAGAAAAAAACAAACACATTCGTATCGAGTTGATTACACCTCATAGCCACCCTCTAGGACAGAGTAGAAAGGCCCCATAGAGTTTCCAAGGAGCACCTGGTGGATTCGAACTGCTGAGCTTTTGGTTAGCAGCTGTAGATCTTAACCACTATGCAACCAGGGTTTCCACATATATATACATATATACATATATATACACGTACACATATACATATATACATATACACGCACACGTATAAATATAAGGAGCCCTGGTGGCACAGTGGTTAAGAACTTTGCTGCTAACTGAAAGGTCTGCGGTTTGAATCCATCAGCTGCTATGCAGGAGAAAAATATGGCAGTCTGCTTCTGTAAAGATTTACAGCTTTGGAAGCCCTATTAGGCAGTTCTACTCTGTCCTATAGGGTCGCTATGAGTTGGAATCCACACGATGGAAACAGGTTTATATATATATATATATATATATATACTCATTGCTGTCAAGTCGATATATATATGTATGTATATGCACACACACACACACATATATATACATGGAGCCCTGGTGGCACAGTGGTTAAGCGCTCAGCTGCTAACCAAAAGGCCAGCAGTTAGAATCTACCAGCCTCTCCTTGGAAGCCCTATGGGCAGTTCTACTCTGTCCTATAGGGTCACTATGAGTTGGAATTGACTCGACCACAATGGATATACATACACACACACACACTTTACTAGAATATAAAATTAAGATCTGAGGGAAGATGTCGATAATAAAACTATTATCAATAAAATATGTCTACATTCCCCCAGGATGTTGCTACACCTCAGGAACATAGAGAGTGGTCCTGTGGTACCAGGGCTCATACCTCTGAGCAGTTGAGTACTTCCCAGACTTCTGAAGGGGTGTGATGAGGCTGATGCTGGAAGGCCAAAAGAAGCTGAAGTGTAAATCCAAAGGCCACGGTCAGCAGGAAAAGTGCTGCTGGAGCGACCCACAGAAATAGCAAGCAAACAGGAAGGATCAAGTCCTTCCAGGAAACCAGCTAGCAGAGAAGGAAGGTAGCTTGCTTAGTCTCATCTTTAGCATCACAACGCAGGGTAGAGATCATTGGGTTTAGAGTTGAAAGAAACTAGTTTAATAACTGGTTAACCAAACAATAAGCCAAGAGCTTTATTCATGCAGCAGTCACTGTTGCCTTCTGTGTTTGTCCATGCACTTGTTCTTGTCAAGTTTGTCTACGTCCCTCTGGCAGAAATGCAAGAGCAGTGTGCTTTGGGCTTTGGCCATGGGTCTCACTGCTTATTCACCTCATCTCTTCTCTGGCAGTTTCTTTGGCTAGGCCTCTGACTCCCAACCCATCTCCAACTCTGAGGCTGAGACAATCTTTGTATGATTTCATTGTTACCAAATTAATCTTTAAAATTGGTGACAGTTTGGTTAATATTTCAACTGGGTATATTTTTGAATTTATTAATTAATTCAAAATTATAGCTGGACCAATAAAGCAATGTAAAATTAAATAACTTTTTGAAAAATTCAAGAGGACCTAGATCTAACTGATATGAAATTGTTTTATGAAGTAACAATACTGTCTAAAATTGACAAAGAAACATAGACAGCTTAATAAGTGAAAGAGATTACAGAGTCCCGAAATCAAATCCATGTAGTAAAGAGGGTGGGGCAGATTTGTGTGTTTTTTATAAGATTGCATCTTGACTTAAGAATACATTTTGGAATGAGCAAGGATTTGGTTCAAACTCTGGATCCAACACTTACTAATTATCAATTGTCTAATTTTTTTGGAAATTCATATAATTTCTCAAAGACTGAGTTCTCACTTAAAAAATAGGAATGGTAACAGTAATTCAGAGTCATTTGGAGAACAGAAGTTCTTTCACATATTATGTATGACATATGAAATAATATGGATCATACTTCATGGTCAAAGAAAGCATGATTGTTTATAAAATCTCAAACTGCCTAAGTATATAAAGAAAATTTATTAGGTTAAATAAATAAAAAGTCAAGAGATTGATTAGGCTGTATTTAAATTTAATAAGGACTCAGAGCTCTTTTTCTGTCATTCTCTGTGCTCCCCATCCTTCATCTTTCCTGCAACCTTTATTTTAGGAAAATTTCAATGACAGTACTAGACTCATATATGTATTCACTGTCATCCAAAAAAAAAAAAAAGAGTTCTTCTTCCCCAGAACAACAAATAATAGTCTTGGAATAGTCTTCAATTGGTCCATCCTGATTCATATGCACAATCCTGAAACAGTATATACAACAGGGCACTACCATAGGTAGTTGGCTGAAAATCCCAGAAGAAGTGTGGGTTTCAAGTTAGGTTTTATCAAGATCCTTACTCTATGTGTGTGCAATTCTCTAGCTTTACCTTGCCCTTTTTGCCTCTTTAGTTCTTAGATATCCTTGCCTCATGTTAGCGATACAACTACCACTGGCCCAGACTTCACATTATTATATCACAGCATTGGAGAGGAGAGAGAGCTGATTTTCCAAAACCATTGAATCAAAGTCCAATGTTTCCCACTTACGTAACAAACTTCTTTCACCTGAAATAATTATGTACCAGTGAGATTAACAGAATATTTCTGATTGCTTTGGGCCAATCACAGATCATTATGGAGTTTAGGATGGGATTAATCTAGGTAAAGTTTGGGATGTGAAGAAATAGAGGCCAGAAGGATAACCACAGTATCCACTGCAACTTTGTATATTGTCTTAGGCTGGGTTCTCTAGAGAAGCAAAACCAGTAAAGTGTATAAATATATATGGAGAGAGATTTATATTAAGGAAAAGGCTCACATGATTGTAGAGGATGAACTTCCCAAGTCTGTGGATCAGGATAGAGGCTTCTCCTGATTCATGTAGCCACAGGGGCTGTTGAACCCAAGATTTGCAGGTTGGAGAGCAGGGCTCTTGTTCACAGGCTATGAAGATAGATCGAGGAATCTGAAGATTGGCAGATAAGCTCATAGCTCAAGTCCCACGAACCAGAGGTCAGATGAACAGGAGGCAGCTGCAGAATCCAGATCAAGCAAAAGCTAAAATGTCCACTTATATTTGGATGCAGGCCACATACCCAAGGAAACTCACTTTAAACTGCTTGGCTACTCACAGCAGATCCCATCATGGGGGTGATCACATATAAACACTGAGAATCACGGCCCAGCCAAGTTGACGCACAATCTTAACCATCACATATACGAACACTAATTACAACAGCAGTCAACTAATGGGAAAACATGACCAAAAAAAAACTCATCCTGAATAAGAGAAAAGTTCCATCTTATCTCATGTGAAAATCCTCATAAAATGAAATTTAATAATTGATTTAAAAAAGATTAACTTTTGCTTTTCCCTGATCATATACACAATATTATTGGCAAGAATAAAAACTATAAATATGTTTATTCACTTATTATGTATCAGGGAACATGCTATGTTATTATTATAAATAATGTGATCACATCCTAATAATAAGTTCCAACCAAAAATGAGCTTACTGTCCCCCTCCTCCCTCCCAAAAAAAGGCTAGGAAAAAATGGAAAAGAGAATATGCAGAAGTAAAACACCTATGAGTCAATGGATATAAACATGTTCAGTTTTCTTGAACATGATCAGTCAGGATTTCTAAGCTATTACTGTATAACTAAATTTACTCCCCTCCCCTCGTGTTATCAGTATTTAAGAAATTGGCTGTTAATCATAAAGTCGGTAGTTCAAATCCACCAGCCACTCCTTGGAAATCCTATGGGGCAGTTCTACTCTGTCCTATAGGGTTGCTATGAATCTGGAATTGACTTGGTGGCAATGGGTTTTATAAGTATATAAGATTAAGTAGGTAAAATGTGTATAGAGAATATTCATTTAAGAACTTGTGCTTCATGGAAGGAGACAGACATGAAGGTTTCTGGAACAGTACCAGAAATAGGGGTGAGTGTTTCAAGGGAAGAATTTGATTATTTTTATATGCTGAAGGAACATGTCAGTAAAGAAGAGAAGTTAAAATTACAGGAAAAAGAGAGAATAATTGATGGAGCAATGCATCAACACAAGAACAAGGCCATACTCTATAACTTTTTTCCCATTACATTGAGATTTATAATATAGTCTCTGATATGTTATGAACATATGTGAATTTTCCTTAAATTGTATAGAAATGCCAACTATAATATCAATATAGACCAGTGAGATACAGGAAAAATTGTGAAATAAAATAAAATCTACTAAAAAGAAAATTATTTCATGAATCATTAAGCCAATTACTACTCTCTGGTTAGCTCTACCAATTAACAGTCTGAAAATCTTGGTAGCATTTATCTGGATTGAAGCTTCTTGGAAATGAATTAATAAAAGCTAATCAATCAAGCTTACATTAAATCTTCAGTCAACTGGAATATCTCCCTTTATTCAAGATAGCATTTATGACTGATTTAGTGTTACTATGTGTTAATTGATGAAGATCAAAGACTATAGCCTTCAATATGGATTATACCTCAACATAAGGAAAACAAAAATGTTACAACTGGACCAGTAAGCAACATCATGATAAATGAAGAAAAGATTGACGTTGTCAAGGATTTCATTTTACTTGGATCCACAATCAACGCCCATGGAAACAGCAATCAGTAAATCAACCACTATATTGCATGGGGAAAATCTGCGGCAAAAGATCTCTTTAAAGTGTTCAAAAACAAAGATGTCACTTTGAGGACTAAGGTGCACTTTACCCAAGCCATGATATTTTCAGTTGCCTCATATCCATGAGAAAGCTGGACAACGAATAAGGAAGACAAAAGAAGAACTGATGCCTTTGAATTATGGTGTTGGTGAAGAATGTTGAATATACCATGGACTGCCAGAAGAATGAATAAGTCTGTCTTGGAAGAAATACAGCCAGAGCGCTCCTTGGAAGCGAGGATGGCAAGACTTCATCTCACATACTTTGGACATGTTATCAGGAGGAATCAGTCCTTGGAGCAGGACATCATGCTTAGTAAAGTAGAGACTTAGCAAAAAAGAGGAAGACCCTCAATGAGATGCATTGAGACAGCGCATGCATCAGACATAGCAACTATTGTAAGGGTGGTGCAGGACTGGTAGAGTTTTTGTTCTGTTGTCCATAGGGTCACTATGGGTCAGAACTGACTCAACGGCACCTAACGACAACAACAACAATATATATTAATTTGAATATCCTTTAACATATACGCCTCCTCTTGTCCCAAACTACATAATTCCATCTTTGTTAAAAATCATATAATTATATAGTAAATACAATTTTATTTGGTTACATTTATAAATAATATATACACACAAAAATTAAACACATATTTTTGGGGGGCACAATTAAATCCATAACAACATGGAACCTCACTTATTGATAACATAATGACATAGAAGCAATGCTATTAATTCTCCCCTTGAAGTTTCAAATATGTGGAATTAGAGCACAGAAAGCCATTATACCCATAATCAGACATATAATTAAGCAGTTGACCAGACTGATATATATAATGAGCCACAACTGGAAGAAAAATGATGTTAATTGTTAGAATTGGATATGCCCCCTTTAGAACATACATTTATTTATTTTCTTAAAACTGCTAAGTACACATTGGTTATCTCTTATGCACCAGGGGTGATGTAGTGATTATCCTAGAAGAATTAAACATCTAGTGAAAGAAATAGATGTTTACATAGATAAATTATGGTACAATGTACGGAATGAACACAAAGCTAAGGTCACAGACAGCACTAGCATAGGAAAAGGTATTCATGTTGATTTAGTTGTATTCATTCAGTGTACAAGTAAACAAATGTTTACCTAACCTTGATTGATTGATCGATCTATTAATATTAAAAGCATGTATTTTATTTTTTGGTTATAATAATGATAAAGCAAAAATTTGTTACCTATACATTTATACCTCAAAGGGCAAAGACTTCATCTCCTCTTAGCCTGTGTAAACTAGTGAGTGGGGAGAACTGGATTAATGGGGAATGGTTCTGGGAATCCATTTACAAAGCTAGGTATAAAGGCATGATGCACCCAAACTACACTGTTGCTTCTGTTCGTTTGTTTCCTCAGTACAGTTCTTGTAACAGGCTGTCATTTATACTAAACGGCATAGGGTAGGTTGGAGTTGGTTGTGGTCTTCAGCTGGCTTGAACCTAGATCCCAACTTCATAAAGTCAGTTTTTGTTTTTTGTTTTTATTTTTTCCTTTTCTTTTACCATTGATAAGATGATTAAGCTTTGAGATAATTGTAGAGATAAATTCCTGAAAAAAACTACTAACACTCTGCTATTGTATCCAAATTTTCATATCTACCTAGTATCTATCACGGAGCCTATGTGAGAAATGATTTTGCCCAAATAAGTATTTTTTAATCATTATGTGAGAAAAAAAATGAGTGTACTAGGCAAGTTCATTTATAAGTCATTGGTCTTAATTGATCTTCCAAAAAAAATTCAAAACTCTACACATCTCATTTTCTATTAATTAATGTATGTAAAACGTGGTGTAATTGGTCTTCTTTTCTCTCTGCAGATCAGACTATACCAATGTGTTTTGGCCATGTCTTGTAAATGAAAAATAATACATAAATCATAGTTGGGAATACTAGGATAGTTAAAGTCGTGTCATAAAAGAAAAAAAGAATATTTACAAAAAGAAATATGCAGTGTTTTAGATATAATCTATAGTATATATCCTCTCCATTATTTCTGGATTGGTGCACCTGCTCAGTCATGCCTGAATCATAGGTCAGCTTCATTCTCATGCTCTTCATACAAATTTCACAGTTGTTGGTTGGTTACAGCAGCATCCAGCATCAAATTCTCCGACACCAATAACCATAGCAGAGAAGATAGGAGTTTTACCCTCATGACTTTCTTGTATCAGGAAGGAATATCATCCACAAAATACCCCCAATATATATCTTCTCAGGCCCCAAAGAATCAGTTCAAGTGCTTTTATCCTAACAGCAAGGGACACTGAAAAATTGAGTATCTGGATTTTTCACACTTTATACGGGATAAAAAACTACTAACAAGGCAGAGAGTAGGGGAACTGCTATAACTAATATTATTTATAACAGAAGCTAAAATTATCATCTGCCGTAGAGAAGACATTACATAAAGCATACAGTGTTATCCATAATTTGTTATGGTCCACACAGTCGAATGCCTTTGCATAGTCAATAAAACACAGGCAAATATCTTTCTGGTATTCTCTGCTTTCAGCCAAGATCCATCTGATATCAGCAATGATATCCCTTGTTCCACAACCTCTTCTGAATCCAGCTTGAATTTCTGGCAGTTCTCTGTTGATGTACTGCTGAAAATGTTTTTGAATTATCTTCAGCAAAATTTTACTTGCTTGTGATATGAATGATGTTTGATAATTTCCACATTCTGTTGGATCACCTTTTTTTTGGAATGGGCACAAGTATGGATCTCTTCTAGTCGGCTGGCCAGGTAGCTGTCTTCTGAATTTCTTGGCACAGACGAGTGAGGGCTTCCAGCATTGTATCTACTTGTTAAAACATCTCAACTGGTATTCCATCAATTTCTGGAGTCTTGTTTTTCACCAACGTCTTCAGTGTAGCTTGGAATTCTTCCTTCAGTGCCATCAGTTCTTGATAGTATGCTACCTCCTGAAATGCTTGAATGTCAACCAATTCTTTTTGGTACAGTGACTGTGTGTATTCTTTTTGCATCTTCTTTAGATGCTTTCTGCGTTGTTCAGTATTTTGCTCATAGAATCCTTCAATATTGCAGCTGGAGACCTGAATTTTTTTTCAGTTCTTCCAGCTTGAGAAATGCTGACTGTGTTCTCCCCTTTTGGTTTTCTAACTCCAGGTCTTTGGACTTTCATTACAATACTTTATCTTCTCTACTCATGCTTTTTGGAAACCCTGGTGGCATAGTGGTTAAGAGCTACGGCTGCTAACAAAAAGGTCAACAGTTCGAATCCACCAAGCGCTCCTTGGAAATCTTATAGGGTAGTTCTACTCTGTCCTTTAGGGTTGCTATGAGTATGAATTGACTCAACGGCAATGGGTTTTTACCCACTCTTTTAAATCTTCTATTCAGCTCTTTTGCTTCATTATTTCTTCCATTCGTTTTAGTTCTCCATGTTCAAGAGCAAGTTTAAGAGTTTCTTCATTTTGGTATTTTCTTTCTTTCTGTATTATTAATGACCTCTTGCTTTTTCCTTGTTTGATGTCCTTGATATCATGTCACAACTCTTCTGGTCTTTGGTCATTAGTATTCAATGCGTCAAATTGATTCTTGAGATGGTGTCTAAATGTCTATATATACCCTGAGCCCTACTGGTGTAGTGGTTAAGCTTTCAGCTGCTACTCAAAAGACAGCAGTTTGAATCTACCAGCAGCTCCTTGGAAACCCTATGGGCAGTTCTACTCTGCCCTATAGGGTAGCTATGAGTCAGAATCCACTCCACGGCAATGGGCTATATATATATATTTATACATATATTTCAAATATTTATACAGAGCTCTTGTTTATACTTGTAAACATTTCAAACTTAAATATTTAAAAGGTTTTAAACCATTGAATAATGTTAACATCTTCATCATGATGGAATATTGAAAAAAAAAAAACTGAAGTATGTTCTTTGCCCTGAGAAAATATGAATGTTATGCAGGAAAGATATATAGGCATATAAATATTTCAGAACCCTCAAGCATCTAATAATGTCATTTTAAAATATAATTTCTGGGAACTTTTGAGATTTATGTTAGAATGGCTAAATTTATTTCACATACAAAATCTCAAGAACACAGCACTCTTAGATTTATGTTATCTTGGGATTCACTCTACTTTCTCAAAATTTATCTCTTGTTTAAAATAAATTGCTTCCACCTCCAGCAGCAGCCTTCCAATCTGGTGGGTCATCTTCAGCCCAAATCTTTAACACCCATATGCAGGTAATATATACTAATGTGTGATTCTGATTGGTTAAGTATGAAGAGTACTTCCATTCACTACTGAGGCCACAGACTTTATCAGATGATACAATCTGGGGTGCCTCAAAAGTTAAAAGCCCCAAACTGGTTCCCAGTTTATACTTTTGCCTTGAATTGGTTTTTAACTTAGAATACCTGATATTCCTACATCTTCCTAGCAACACATGTTCAGTTCCACAAATAAATTGAGCAAATCTAGTATATCTCATTAAATAAGTAGTTCATAGAATGGTCAATTGTCTCTTGGTTTCCCCTCAGCCCTTGCAAAGTGTGCAAATATACCATAAATTGAAATAATGTCTTCATTTAGTTCAGAAAACTTCTTAATTACCTGTCTCACACCTTCTAATTTTAAATTTCTCCATTTGTTTTGGCTTCTCCATTTAATGCTCCATTGATGCATATATTTTACCATTTGATCATCTCTAAACATATATTTAAGAAATATTTTGAGAAAATGCAATATTATTCTAGGTATTTGAGGCCACTGTGGTGAACAAGATGTATCTAAAGGATGTTATGGACTTACATTCCAAAAGATGACTCTTTTTTTTATAAGTTCCCTGTGTTTCAGGTGTATTTGAGCATCCACACCCAGCAGGGATAGAATGAGACATTCTGAGATAGGAACAGTAGCTTCTACTTCTTAGGATAAGAGGACTGGAGAGATACCAATTTCCATATCTCTCTACTCTTCTCCATTTCCTCAACACTCCCTTAGCCCAGACTATTGTCCCCATAACTCCACAGTCCATCAGGAATACTGCACCAGATTTCTCTCTCTTATTCTGATTATCCTATATATGTACTCAAAACACAAATGTAAAATTGCATTATTTATATATTATATTACAAGTAATAATTCCCGGAATTGAAGATTTTTGAGGAGCTGAACCAGCCAGTTTTTCACTAGCCCACCTCTCGTCTCCTATTCTCCAATCAAATGGAGCTATTATATCCTCCATGAAATTGGGCTGTTTTCAGATTTCAAGCTCCTGAAAATATACTTTTGTCAAGAGAAAATTGCTTTCTCCTACTTTTTTTTTTTACATTTCCAAGCATTCTTTTGATCAAATTAAACGAGCCATTTTCCATTTAGGCTTCTTCAATTCCCTAAGCTTAGAAACAACTTCTCCTTTTTGTGGATTCCTATAGTATTTTACCTTTTTTATATTTTTCTTAAAACATATCCTTTTCTAACTTACTTGTCACAGATATTTACCCCTATTTTACTTTCTCTACTTGTCTTCAAACATCTAGAAACAAGGATATCAGAAGAAGAATGTGGTTCTAATGAGATGTCAGAAATAACTTTTTGATAAAAAGACTTAAGTCCATGGGAAGAAGGAAACAAAATGATGATCACCACTAAATAATTTTAATTTCATTTTTTGCATGTATCTTAGCTAGAAAATAACTATACAATAAGGCTAGTCAGTAACAATAAATGGATTATATTCTATCATAACCAGGCTAATACAGTCCATGTATTTGAGGAAAACAAAGGACAATGATGATGAAGATGAGAACGGTGATAATAATGATGACAACTATAGTCTTTTATTGAGTGCTTATTTTTCCAGACTTAGTAAGAAGTTCTGCAGTTGATTTATCTTGATTACTCTTGACAATAACCCTATGAGGTTTTATAATCCTCATTTTATAGACAAATACATAAGGACTAAATTGGTTAACCAAGAGCCAGTCATTCAAACAGAGCAAGGGGATACTGTGTAGTTTAATATCGAAAAAAGTATCTGTCAGGGTTGCAGCTTTATACCATACTTATTCAACCTGTATGCTTAGCAAATAATCCAAGAAGCTAGACTATATGAAGAAGAACTCTGCATGAGAACTAGAGGTAGACTCATTAACAACCTGCCATATGTAGATGATACAACCTTGCTTCCTGAAATTGAAAAGGACTTGAAGGCACTTACTGATGAAGATCAAAGACTACAGCCTTCAGTATGGATTACATCTCAACATAAAGAAAACAAAAATCCTCACGATAGACCAATAAGGACCATCATGATAAAGGAAGAGAACACTGAGGTTGTCAAGGATTTAATTCTACTGGGTCAACAATCAATGCCCATGGGCAAATCTTTTGAAAAAAAGACCTCTTTAAAATCTTAAAAAGCAAATACAGTAGGTTACTTTGATGACTAAGGTGTGCTTGACGCAAGCCATGCTATTTTCAATCATCTCATGCATACAAAAGCTGGATAATGAAAAATGAAGATCAAAGATTTGACACATTTAAATTACGCTGTTGGTGAAGAATACTGAATATACCTTGGACTACCAGAAGGACGAACAAATCAGTCTTGGAAGAAGTAGAGCCAGAATGTTTCTTAGAAGCGAGGATGGCAACTTTGTCTCACTTATTTTGGGCATGTTGTCAGGAAGGACCAATACTCAGAGAAGGATAACGTTCTTGGTAGAGTAAATGGTCAGCAAACAAGAGGAAGACCCTCAATGAGATGGACTGACACAGTGGCTGCAACAAAGGGCTCAAACATAGCAACGATTGTGAGGATGATGCAGGATCAGGTAATGTTTTATTCGGTTATGCATTAGATTGTTATGAGTCGGAAACTCATACCAAACAACAACAAGTTTCACAAAGCAAAACCAAAAATTAATCCCATTGCTATCTAGCCCTTAAAGCTTCGGTCCATTATATTTTGTTCGCTTTTCAATATGGAACTTAAAAGATAATTATAGTCAATATCTGATACTCAACTTGTGTAAAAAAGAACATATTGAGTGACTGAATATGCAAGTACATGTAACTCCAGCAGTTTTCAAGGATGCTCAGGAAAAGAAATGAGCATAGACTGTTGAGATAAAGATTTTGAAAATACGGTATTTCCTGGGAATATTCAGGGTCAAAATGCATTCACCGATTTAAAGTTCAATATATTTTTAACATAATACATTAACCTCAATTAAATCTAACAATGCAATTTGGAGGCATGATTTATTTTTTTCCTGTTTCAAATACCCTTAGCACACCTGGAAAAGTAGAACATACAGCCAGGTGGTATCCCATGAATAAAAAATACCTGGCAAAATTCATGTAATAAATATATCAGTGATCATGGACAAAATTTATCAAACCATTATTTTCCAAATGTCATGGAGACTTTTGAGTCTTCATCTTACTTGATATTTCAACAGCATAAGACATAATTGATTTCTTCCTTTGCTTCCATCACATCATACTCCTGATTTTTTCTTTTATACCTATGTCTTTTATTTTTCAGTTATTTCTCTTCTAACCAACTCTGCATGGGGTTAGAAGACTTCACTCTGTCCTGGGCTCCACTCCCACTCAATATTCTCCTCCTAAGTTATCTCATTCGGTCCCAAAAGTACATCACATTTTAATATTATTTTCTAATTTCTGTGCTCTAGCCCTATATATCTATCTGTCAGTCTCTGTCTATCTATCTGTCTGTCTGTCTGCCTATCTATGTCTGTGTATTTAAAATGTATACTTGGTTTTCTCATAAGGCTCAACTAGGCGAATGTGTTTTCCAAGTCACACTAGTTTCTCTATAATTTTTTCTGCCTTATTAAATGGCATCATCATCTACTGAATTACTCACACTAGGTATTTGGAACTTATCTTTGACTCTCTTCTCCCATCCACCTTCAATCAGTCACCAAATTTAGACAATGTTAATGTTCTGACTTGTAAACATCTCAAATTATTCATTTCTTTTCTCCAAAATGCCAAAGGCTGATTCTAACTCACCATCCTCACTCCTAACCTGTCTCAAAGGAGCTACTCTCGCTCAACAACCTCTAAAGTTTTCTCTAAAATGCACTACAAGTGAACTTTAAAATTCAAATGTAATTATGCCACCTCCTTGCTTTAAACATTTCTGAGGTTGTTCCCTTCCCTTAGTATGAAGTGTGATCCTTAAATATTGCCTCAAAACTTCAATGTTTTCTTTCCAGTCTTGTATCTCATTTGTTTGCTGCTTGTTTTCTATGCATCAGTTGTAACTTCCTTTCAGTCCCTCAAGTACCATATTCTGTTGCTTCTCATTGTCTTAGTTATCTAGTGCTGCTATAACAGAAATACCTCAAGGAGAAGGCTTTAACAAAGAGAAATTTATTCTCTCACAGTTTAGGAGACTAGAAGTCTGAATTTAGGGCACCAGCTCCAGGGGAAGGCTTTCTTTCTCTGTTGGCTCTGGAAGGTCCTTGTCATTAATTTTCCCGTGGTTTAGGAGCTTCTCAGTGCACGGACCTCGGGTCCAAAAGACACGCTCTGCTCCCAGCACTACTTTCTTAGTAATATGAGGTTCCCTGTCTCTCTGCTGGATTCTTTCTTTCATACCTCAAAAGAGATTGACTCAAGATACAATCTAATCTTGTAGATTGAGTCCTGCTTCATTAACATAACTTCCTCTAATCCTGCTTTATTAACATCGTAGAGGTAGGATTTACAATACACAATACTGGGAATCATGGCATAACCAAGATGACACACATTTTTGAGGGATAGAGTTCAATCCATAACAACAGTATTCACAAGTTTGTGTTTGTTTGTTTTGTTTCCCCTCTGTCTGGAGCACACTTCCTCTCTACCAACCCAACCTTCACTGTTCCTGCTCCACACACACAAGCTAGCCTATGTTACTTAATCCTTCATTTATCATGAAAATCAGAGCTCTTATGATTTTTCGAGAAAAATTTTCTTGGTTCCCTGTCTGGTTAAGTGCCTTAGTTATACACTTCCCTAATATTTTACATGTGTTCTTAACACTTCTTTATAATCATTTTATTTTTTGGTGAAAGTACGCATAACCAAATATATACCAATTCAACAATCTCTACACATACAACTCAGTGACATCGATTACATTCTTCAAGTTGTGCAACCATTCTCGCTATCTTTTTCCAAAGTATGTCACCATCGTTAGCATAAAATCACTCCCCTCTAAGCTTCTCATCTAACTTTTCAATTTGCTGTTGTCAATTAGATCACCTATAGATAATTCTTTAAAAGAGCACACTGCTTAAGGCAGAAATTTTTTTTTCTAATTGAGCTAAACTATTGTTTGGATTAAAGATTACTTTAGGGGATAGTTTCAATTTAAGGTTTAAAAATTATCTCAGGGCAATAGTTTGAGGGTTCATCCAGCTTCAATGGCTCCAGAAAGTCTGGATTCCATGAAAATTTGGAATTCGTTTCCCCATTTTCCCCCTATTGACTTGGATTCTTCTATAGAATCTTTGATCAAAACATTCAGTAATGGCAGCCAGGCATCATCCAGTTCTTCTGATCTCATGACAAAGGAGTTTATAACATTTTTAATTGTTTCGTCAATACCTGAATTCTCAACCTGATTTGAATTTCCACGTGAGTAGGGATTCTATCTATATATTTTTTTGTGGCTCATTCCACATAATATATGAAATCTAGTAACCGGTACCAATTGTTGTTGAGTTAATTCTGACTTATGGCAACCCCATGTGTGTCAGAGTAGAATTATGCTCAATAGTGTTTTCAGAGGCTGATTTTTTAGAAATAGACTGCCATGTCTTTCTTTTGAGGTGCCTTTAGGTGAACTCAAACTGCCTATATTTCAGTTAGCAGCCACAAACATTAACCATTTTTAGTAGGATCTCAATATTTACCAGACGAGCAAATTAACCTATCACTATATTTTGTGCTAAATAGGAATGCAATAAAGATTTGGATAAGTTAAATTCTTGAACTTGAAGTACGTTAAAAGGTTATGACAAAAAAGGAGTCTATAGATGTCTATATAATTTTTCTCTTCCCTAGAAAAAGCCAGATAAATCAATAATAATGAGATATTTATATTAGCATCAATAGATAATTTTTATGGCATTCTACCTAGGTTTGCACTAATTAGCTCTTGGTGGGAATGTAATTATTGGTATGCAGAGTAGAGGGGAGATGTTAAAGAGAAATTAACATCTCTCAAGTGTACATTTAGAAATAAACAAGCAAACAAATATTAATAATAACCTAACAATGAAAACAAATATAAGGATTTAAAGTAGTATACTTGTCTTTCTTTGTAACATTTGGAAATAAAGGATTTCTGTTTCAAATAAAAAATGATTATTAAAAAGAAAGGAAAAAAAAAAACCTTATAGACCATTTGTATTTCTAAGGATAACATTACAAAATAGCTGATGTAATATGGCAATTTATTAGAATTTATAACTATATTAAGCTCTAGAATTTCTAATAAACCAACAAGATAATGATTAAGGCTCTTCATACTATTATCATTTATATACCCAAAATAGTGTTTGTAGAACAAAGTGGAAGATAGCTATGTAAGAAGTAATATGATTTTCATGCTTCAAGTTAATTTGAAAAGGATAATAGCATTAGAATTAATAATGGAATTAACAAGTTTACACACCTCAAATTGCCAGTAACATTTATCTTATTAAAATTTAAATTAGATTAAATTTGCTGTTAAATAAGAATATTCCCCGATTCTAACTATTTTTTTTAAATATTATATATTTCAGATTTTTCCAATGTCAAATTCTATCTTTTTCATTTTTTTTTTCCATTTGGCAAAGAAGTTCATCTTCTTTCTCTTTTCCCATTTCTTATCTCCTTTCCCGTTTCTTACCTGTTTGTCTTCTATACAAGTTTCAAATTCATTTTAATAAGAAAGAATATATGTAATTACATATATATGTACATGTTGTCATGGATTGAATTGTGTCCCCCAAAAATATCTGTCAACTTGGCTGGGTTGTGATTTCCAGTATTGTATGATTATGTAATCTGATGTGATTTCCTTATGTGTTGTAAACTCTATCACTATGATTAGATTATATGTGATCTCCTTATGTGTCCATCACTGTGATGAGGTTATACTGACGAGGCTGGCAAGATTAAATAGTGTCTTAATGCAATCTCTTTTGAGATATAAAAGAGAGAAGCGAGCAGAGACACATGGGAACTTCATACCACCAAGAAAGCGGTGCTGGGAGCAGAGCGCTTCCTTTGGACCTGAGGTTCCTTCACTGAGAAGTTCCCAGACCAAAGGAAGACTGATGCACCACAAGGACCTTCCTTCTCCTGGAGCTGATGCCCTGAATTAGGACTTGTAGCTTACTGGACTGTGAGAGAATAAATTTCTCTTTGTTGAAGCCATCCACTTGCGGTATTTCTGTTACAGCAGCACTAGATGACTAAGACACATATATACACATATAATTATCCAAGAATCCCAAGTTTCAGATAGATAGACAGACAGACAGTTAGGTAGGTAGGTAGGGAGGGAGGTAGGTTGGGCTAGAGCAAGGAAATCAAAAGATAATTTTGAAATGTGATGTACTTCTGGTACTGGACTAGATAACTTAGATCTCTGAAGAAATTTCCATGCTCTATCATTGTGATATCGGTACACTGATCTTCTCTGAGGTAAGTAACACTTCTGAATTTGCTTGTTCTAACTCTTTCTTAAAGTATTATTTTACAAGACACCTATCTTTTACTTTCACGCTTTCCAGAAGGATCCATTTCCCTTAAGAACTCTCATTTCTTATAAAACTGTTTCCTCTCTTTAGCCTTCCTGAAATAACCGACCTCTACAGAAGACAGCATAATCCCACCCTTATCTGTTATCTTTGTTCAGGAAACACAGTTGTTTTAGTCTCTCAGCAATTTCCAACATTCATGTTATTGTTGAATTAATAACTCAGCAAAATACCATGTTCTGAGCAATCCTTTGTTTCATTCATTGATTCAATTAAGAGAATAAACTTAAAGACAGAGCCTTTGTGACCCAGCTTCTAAAGTCTTTCTTTTTGAACTTGACAACAAATAATTAATCGCCATAATTTTGAGTTGGGTAATTTTTTAAAAAGTCTTAAAGTGACTTATCTGTAAACACTCATGCAGATCACTTTTCCCATTTTCCTCTATGATATTAACTGGAAAATATTTTTTTCAATACTTATAAGTTAAACACTAAAATTGAAATATGAACCTAAGCATATTTCTTGAAAGTGATATAAACTGTCAAAAAAATGTAGCCAGACCTTAGCGATTGATGGAATACGAGTATAGGGTGGCAAAGAATTGGGAACTAAGTCAAATTCTAGAGGTTTCAAGTGTATGTTATAAATTCCATTTTAATAATAAGGAAGTAAGAAAGAGTTTCTTTTGCACATGAGAAGAATCTTTTGGGTGGTAGAATTCTTTTGAATATAGGCACTTCATCTCTGGATTTGAATTTTAATGGAAATTATAGACATGGACATCATCAACAAAAATTGAGAGCTCCTTCTGGATCATGCTCTGTCCTGGAATTTGAGACACTAGTAGTAACAATTACTGATTGTCTACTGGTCATTCATTACAAGACACTCTGGTTTCTATGAAGTCAATGTAAAAGAACAATCAATTACATTGATTCCTGGGCACTATACATTGTTCTTGTGAGGTCACCTTTAACATCTCGCTCTCTAAAAAGGCTCTGAAACTTAGAGTAATAATTTAACCCACTTTCTGTTCCAACTGGAAGCCATGATGGAGTCTTGAGAACAGTACGACATTAGCAAGATCATAACATTATCTATTTAATGTTGAAAGAATCACCTGAGAGATGACATTATCGGTATTAAGAGAAAAGGAGAAAAGCTACACAAGGTAAGAGATCACATGTTGATGAATATTTTGGGTACAGGTTAAGGAAGGAGAGGGTACATAGTGAGGGGAAAGTAGAAAATGGCACTTTAAGGGATATAAAATATTTTCTTTGACAGCTTAAGAGAGAGGGAAAAAACCCTTTGAAGAAGTAGATCTCTGAAGAAAGAGGATTGTCATATTTCCTTAAAGACCTGAAATGTATTATCATTGAAAGAAATTATGAAATGTTCTGCCCCAGAGTTCTCAGAATGAAATAGAATAATAAAGTGTCTTAAAATGTTCAGTAAAATAGACTAATTGCATTCTCAAGGTCTTTCCCAAACCCATAATTTTATGAGTACCTCATTAGCTGTAGTCACAAAACAAAATTCGTTTTACGGACACAGAAGTTACATTTTTACCCATAGTACCTTCCCCTTCTGACAATTTCAGAATAGTAATTAATTACACAGTCATGTGGGAAAAAAGTATTATGTGATTAAAAAAAAAAAGATTTAAAGTTGACCTCCAAATATTTTTATTAAGATACAAAATTTTACCTGAGGTTTATTCAAAATTCATTATGTGAATGTATTTGAAAAAAGAAAGCAAAAACAGCCAGTATTATTCAATTTTAGTGAAATTTTGTTTGTCCAGAACAGATTTTTTTTAATACCTTAGAAGATTTTTATAAAGCTTTACTATTAGGCAAAACATTTTTACGTATCTTCCCATATGTGTTTTCGTTTCAAGGATCTCTAATCTGAATTCTAAAGAGCCCTGCTTGTCAATCTGAAATGCGTTAGGTCCACCAGAGCAGGCTGGTTAAGTGTTTTTCTCACTTAAAAGGAACAGCTCCATTTTCTTCTTTAGTATTTAATTTGGGATTATTCATAAAAGTTTATTTGCAAAAATGTGAAACTACATAAAAATTTTATTGAATATCAATTCTTTAAAATGTTTTGTGTGATTTCCATTACAGACTGAAAAATGCAAATATATAATTACACTTGCAGCTATCGAAATTATAAACTTCTAAATAAAGATTTTAATCTTACTTTTTGAATAAGGTTAACATGAGCATTTTATATGGCATATTTTAAACATAGAGATTAATCAAATTAAGTAGATTATGTGTGAATTATGAAACCCTAGACTTCAGTATATAAATTATTCTAAATTCTTACTTTTAATTTTTACTTATATTATTCACAGGTAACCCCATTTTGATTGCAGGTTTTCCCAGTCAGTGGCTGTCTTTTTTATTGCCTACTTTTAATAATTTGAATAAATTGCTGTAGCTTTATTTTGGAAAGGGTTAATCCTCTACAGTAACATTTATGAAGATATAATCATCATCATTAATTTGCAGCATTATAAATATTGAATAAGATAAGTAAAGACAGCTTTAAATAATTAGACGAAAGCCATCCACTGTTCAATTTCTTGGCTAAACAATAAGAAATGATTCTGAACAAGAGTGGGATGACCTCTGAAAATTTTATCCTTTCAGTAATTATACAGATGTTAAATAAGTTAGACAGTCTCTACTTAATTTGACCTTATGAGGATACTAAGATTGAATATTACATCAAAAAATTACAATAAGATTTAAATAAAACACTAAAATTTTGGAACGGAATTTCTTTTCAATCTAATCTCTTAAAATTCTAACTTCTTTGTTCTTTAAGAAAAGCAATGGTAAAGTTTAAAATACAATAAAGAGAACGAAGACAGTGATAATAAAAGATAAGGAATCATTTGTAAATTAAATAAAACAACTAGCCTATAAAATCTGTATTTTAGAGATCTAAATACAAAAATATTTTGGTGGTGTAGTGGAGGAATTAATTTTATTTACTTACGTATATTTTTATTTGCATAATCTTTTAGGAAAGATCTTCCTTGTCATGTCAAGAACAAAATAATTTATAGATTCTTTTTATATTGCATCAAGTGAAAGCTTTATAATTAAAACATATCCTTGTATTTTCTTAAGATAATGTAAGTAATAGCCAGGTAGTCATATCATGGGTTTCCAAACCCTTTATATCTATCAGATACTTTTTCTTCAACATCTTCATATATCACACGTATCTGAAGATCTGATCCCAACATAAGCCATTTGATGTGAAAGAAAATTTAAAAGGTCATTTTATAAGTATGTTCTATAGCAGAACTGAACATTGCTTCTCCTTCTTTGTATAGTGATCTTTTATTTCTGATATGAGTAACAGTGATGACATCCAAATACATATTTTCCCTTCTTATTTGGGGCAGACTTTTATCTACTGTTCTATAGAAATATTTTGACATAGTAAACTTACATGTTCTTAAAATATCAATGAAGATATAAATCCTGAAAAATATCTATTAGATTTTGGTCTCTCTTCTGGTTGAAATTTATAAAAATAAGTCATCGGGAAGGGAATGGCCCAATCTTTGCTGTACCATACTGCAGTAAACCAAAAACGAGCAAACAAACCCACTGCCGTCAAGTCAATTCCAACTCATAGCGACCCTATAGGACAGAGCAGAAGTGCCCCATAGGGTTTCCAAGGAGCAGCTGCTGGATTTGAACTGCCAACCTCTTTGTTAGCAGCTGAGCTCTTAACTACTGCACCACCAGGGCTCCACTAGTGAAAAATTTTCAAGCCCATCTGTTTTTAAGTGAAATAAGGATTGAGGTAGCATTGGGCAAGAATCCTCTGGAATAGCTACATGTCGTGGATTGAATTATGCACCCCAAAAATGTTTGTATCAATTTGGCTGGGCCATGATTCCTGGTATTGTATGCTTTTCCTATATGTTGTAAATCCTGCCTCTATTATGTTAATGAGGGAGGATGGGTGGCAGTTATGTTAGTAAGGCAGGACTCAATTTACAAGATTGGATTGTGTCCTGAGGTAATCTCTTGAGATATAAAAGAGAGAAGTGAGCAGAGAGACAGGGGGACCTCATACCACCAAGAAAGCAGTGCCAGGAGCAGAGAGTGTCCTTTGGATCCGGGGTCCCCATGCCGAGAAGCTCCTAGTCCAGGGGAGCATTGATGAGAAGACTGACAGCAAGAGAGAGCCTTTCCCTGGAGCTGACGCCGTGAATTTGGACTTTTAGCCTACTTTACTGTGAAGAAATAAATTTATCTTTGTTAAAGCCATCCACTTGTGGTAATTCTGTTATATCAGCGCTAGATGACTAAGACACTACACACGAGTTGACGTATGACAATCTCTCAGCACGGTTTTTGGCACATGGTGTATAACCAAATAACTAAATTCCCACTCTGTTAAGAATTTTTTTTTCAGTCTCATGGAAGACTGAGATGCATAGGCTTAATTTTAGGCGAATGAAGCATTATTACTTAGAAGCAAATTGGGCGAAGCAGCATATGTTGAGAAATGGTTGCTCAGAAAGAAATATTTGAATATTAATATAAATGAAGTAAGGAAGTAACAGGATTGTTCCAAGCTGAATGAATAACTTAAATTGAAGAGCAAAGTGATTTAATCATCTTATCGTATTCGATAAAAAATTAAAGGTGATTTGTCAAATTTAGTATAAAATGTAGATACGTTAGAAGGCAATAATAACTGAATTAAGGTCATTTTAAGAGACAGTTCTCTTTTTGAGCTTATAAACTCATGGTAAATTATATACCAACATATAAAGTGATAATAGAGTAAATAAGCATCATAATTTTGTTTTTTTTATTTTTTTAAAAAATTAATTGGCTATATGAAAATAAATAAGATGGAGTTCAAAATGGAAAAATAATTCTGATTCTGCTTTTTCTCTCCTGAATTAATAACTTAGTGTTTTGTTTTATTTTTGCTGGTTTTTTTTTTTTTTTTTTTTTACTTACATGTTAAGTATGTGAGCCATGATTGGCATTTTCAATTCACTTTTCCATTTGGCTTAGTTGTTATGCTACTCTATAATTTCTGAACATTCTTTACACCTTTCGTATTGCACACATATTAGATCTACATACAGTTAATCCATAGATCAATGTATGATTTCCTGGGCTATGAATCTTTCCAAGTTTCCATAGGTGATTTTAAAATTATATTTCTAGAAAAGAAAAGTTAAGGACAAGTAAATTAACTAATGTATAATCTTTTTTTTTTAAACCATACTTAGAAACTTGCCTGCCAGATAACATTATCCTAAATTAGACCTTAGCGTAGTGACTCCGTCTGCTCCTTGCATGCTTCAGTCACCTGTATAAATTCAGAGCCATGTTCACTTATAAAAAATTGATTTCCACCCGAGTAAACAGAATCAATGGATCATCTGTTACAGACGATACTACTTGTACCCTTGGCCAGAGAATTTGATTTGTGCTTACAATCCATAAGAGCTTTCAGGTCCTTCAAATCTGCCTGTACCTAAAAAATTTATGGCAACGCAACTCTTTTAAAGCTATACCTTCCACCATTAACACCACAGTCTAATTCTCTAGAAACTTTAATTAATTTTCAATAATAATTTAAAAATCAAAAGCATTTTTTATTTTTGTCTATTCAGAAAATTAATATACTCTTTCTATCCAAGGGAATTGTTGTTTTATTTATGTTGTTAGTGAAGATTCTAGAAGACCGTGGTTATTTTTAAGTTTACCAGGAAAGAGAGGAAACACATGCAACACATATGTATTATTTTTTACCGTTCATTTTGCAAAAGATTATGAACATTGAAAATACAACGAATATATAGTTTTAGCAAGAGTTGGGGACATAGGCACTTTTTAGAGAGACATAAAATATGCAGGTAGGTAGCAAATGTTTGCTCTTCAAATAAAAAATAATGGTCTAGGACTCCCCCCTCCCCCAGGGAAATATTCATAAAGTACCAAATGAATGAATATTAATGAATATCCATTCTAGTAAAGTATAACTAGTAAAATATTGAAAATAACCCAAATTTTCCTTTGGGGGATATGCTAAATAAAATATAGTATACGAATGCAATTTAAAGATTAAGTGATTAAAACAAAAATAGTAGAATACATAAAAAGCATGAAGAAGGTGTTTATGCATGGACAGAAGAACAAAGCCCTTTAGATATGAGATGAAAAAATATTGCATACAATAAACCAAACCAAATCCATAGCCATCAAATCTATTCTGACTCATAGCACCCCTACAGGACAGAGTAGAACTGCCCCATAGGGTTTCCAAAGAGTGGCTGGTAGATTCAACTGCCGACCTTTTGGTTAGCAGCCATAGCTCTTAACCACTGTGCCACTAAGGCTCCTTGCATACAACATCATATGTAAAATAATTGAATTTTAACATTTATTGAATTTACTTAAATATAAGCTCACAAAAATTTCTGGTGGGTCACACTTGATGAATTTGCCATCTCTTAAGTATCAGATTGGTGGCCAAGGTAAGATCAATTGGACTTTAAAGTTCTTTTTCACAGTGTTTGTATCATTTGCTATTTATATGATTGCCATATTTTATATTTATAATCAGGCAATAAAATCAAGATATTTCTACCTTTAAATTAAAAGTAAAATTCTTAATTATGATTTCTTAAATGTACATGCATTTATTTCCCATAAATATGTGGATGACTATGATGTTTAATACATTATTCCTTTCTGTGAGAACCTAGGCTAAGACTTTCACTAAGGTGTTCATAGCAGGTGCTTTTGTTCTTTTGAAGAAGAAATGTTATTTTGTTTTGTTTTTCTTTTGTGCATTCAATCGTGTAACCGATCACATATTTCTCATTGCCAGACATAATGGAGTAAATATTGTTTCCCTACTCTGGCAGGTATGTTCCACTTCTTGACATGAATTATGTGTACTAGACACAAACTTCGCTCCATTTTATTTTCTGTCCTTGTTCCTGCTTCCCCTCAATTCTCACTTATGTGTCAGTGATTTAGTTTTAAAAAAACTTTTTAAATTTTAAAATGCATTTTCTATTTATAGAACAATGACAACGATATTATATAGAGTTCACATATACCCCATACCCCCTTTCCCCTATTATTAACATTTTACAAATGGTATGGTACATTTGGCACAATTAAAGAACCACTATTGATACATTCCACCTCCTGGAGATCTTACGTATTGCAGAGTAGAAATTTGTTTCTAGGGCTTTCAAGGCTGTGAATTTTTTAAAGCAGATTGCCAAATCCTTCTTTGAGGTGACTCTAAGTGGGTTCAAACTGTCAACCTTTTGGTTAAACTTAATCATTTGTGCCTTCCAGGGACTCCAACACTTGGGGTTGCCATGAGTCAGAATCCACTCTACAGTAACTGGTTTGGATTTTTTGTTTTGTTTATCGATACATTATTATTAATTAATTTCTATACTTTATTCATGTTTCTTTAGTTTTGCCTAATGTCATTTTTCTGATGTTAGATCCCATTCAGTATACTAAATGGCATTTAGTCCTCATGTTTCCTTAAGCTACTGTTGGCTGTGACAGCTTATCAGACTTTTCATGGTTTTGATGACCTTGAGAGTTTTGAGGAATACTAATCAGATGTTTCACAGATTGTCCATTAGTTGGGAATTTTCTGAGATTTTATCTCATGATTAGACTGGGATTATGTGTTCTTGATAGGATGACCACAGAAAATAGTGGCATTTTCATCATATCTTATTAAGGGCATATGCTATCATAATCTGAGAAGCTAGACTATAAGAACAAGTCATCAGGATTGGAGGAAGACTCATAAAAAACCTGCAATATGCAGATGACAAAACCTTGCTTGCTGAAAGTGAAGAGGACTTGAAGCACTTACTGATGAAGATCAAAGACTATAGCCTTCAGTATGGATTACAACTCAACACAAAGAAACCAAAAATCCTCACAACTGGACCGATAAGCAATATCATGATAAATGGAGAAAAGATTGAAGTTGTCAAGGATTTCATTTTACTTGGATCCACAATCAATGCCCATGGAAGCAGCATTTAAGAAATCAAACGATGCATTGCATTGGGCCAGTCTTCTGCAAAAGACCTCTTTAAAGTGTTCAAAAGCAAAGATGTCACTTTAAGATCTAAAGTGTGACTAACCCAAGCCATAGTATTTTTCAATTGCCTCCTATGCATGCAAAAGCTGAAAAATGAAAAAGGAAGACTGAAGAAGAATTGACGCCTTTGAATTATGGTGTTGGCAAAGAATATTGAATATACCGTGGACTGCCAGAAGAACAAACAAATCTGTCTTGGAAGAAGTACAGACAGAATGCTCCTGGGAGGTGAGGACGGTGAGACTTTTTCTCATGAACTTTGGACGTGTTATTAGGAAGGATGTTATTAGGAAGGACCAGTCCCTGGAGGAGGACATCATGCTTGGTAAAGTAGAGGATCAGCAAAAAAAGAGGAAGACCTTCAATGAGATGGACTGACACAGTGGCTGCAAGAATGGGCTCAAGCAAAACAACGATTGTGAGGATGGCACAGGACCAGGTAGTGTTTCATTATGTTGTACGTAGGGTCACTATGAGTCAGAATCGACTTGACAGCACCTAATAACGCAACAACAATATCATAGTATTAACATGACTTATCACTATTGACATTAACATAGATAAGTTGATAATAGTTTCCACTACTGTAAAGTTACTCTTCACTTCCATTCCTTCCATACTGTACTCTTTGGTAGGAAGTCATTATGGGTACACTTAAGGAGTGGAAGGTAATGCTCTATTCCTGAGGGAGTATCAAAAACTTATTTCCAATTCATAGTTGTCTCTTTTATGATCTTTATATATTGATTTAATCATTCATATAATCAGTATAGACACAAGGGTATTTATATTTTGGGTTATAATCCAATAGTACTTAACATTGTTGATTAAATTGTTTTAGTTTTGCCCAATGGGAGCTTTTTCTGTTGGCTTGTGTGTGTCATTTTGACATACTCCCATCACTTTTATCTATCTTTTTATTTACTTACTTATCTATTTATGTATCTATCTATCAGTCTATCTATCTGTCTATCATCTATCACCTATCTAGCTATTTATTTATTTGCACTTCCTTGCTTTTGGGCACTACAGGATGATCCAGGCTGATTTTATTTATTATTCAGCCCCAGTTCAAGAATCAATCATTTCTCCAAGGAGCTCTGGTTCCCCTTATTGGAGAATGGTATTAGAAACCAAGTTCTTTTTGCTAAGTGTGCTTGTTGCTACTGGAGTGTCATTGCTTCTAGACATTCTCAGTTACAGCAAGAAAATATTTGGTTGCATATTAACGCATATGTATGTACATTTCTATAAATGATCTCTATGTTACTATCTGAATATATATTAAGGTTAAAAGACATGATCTTTGCTATCTGAAATATAACTGTCTGATGGAGGAAATATCAAAATAAGAAATTAATGTGAAGTGTGCTAAGCACTATAGTACTGAGACTCTGAAAGGGGTTTGGTATCTCTGAAGAGAGACACTTAATCCAGACTTGCTGAAGTGTGTGTGTGTGTGTGTGTGCATGTGTGTGTGTGTGTGTGTGTATATGTTGGACAGGGAAGAATTTGTTATTAAACTCTTCCTAGGCAGCTGGTATGTGAGCTTGTTCTTGGAAAAAACAATAGAGTTAGCAAAGTAAAAAGAAGGGAAAGTGCATTCCAGTCTGAAAAAACAAGTGCAAAGCACTGGGGTGTATCAAAGCACGTTTTTGTAAAACCGAAGTTCAGCATTGCTAGAACAAAGCTTGTGTGACAGACTTACGGGGAAAGAGGAAAGTAGGGGCTAGATCAAAGAAGCATGAGTTAGATTGAGCAAGCCTTTCAAACAGTGGGAAGCCACCGTAGGATTGAAATCAAAGTGAAATGTTAAATTTGTATTTCAGAATGGTCATTCTGGTGGCAGTACGAGAAATGCTTTGGTGTATTTATGTTTGAAGGCTGAACGTGAGGAGGCAACCTCTTTTTTTTTTTTTAAATAAGGCAAGAAATGTTAAGGACCTCAACCATGCCAGTTGTTCTGAGAGTGAAGCAAAAGGAACAGATGTGGAAACGTTAAGGAGATAGACTTTATTAACTTTTGACTGAGTAAATGCAGAGAGTAGGAGGAAAGAAAGTGTACAGCAACTGCTTTTTCCATTTCAAAATTCCATAGTACCATCGTAAAAAGAATGATATATCCTCTTACCTTCATAAGGCTAAATAAACTCTTCTATTAACCTCTTTCTGAGTTGGAATCAAGTTGATAGCAACAGGGTTTTTTTTTTTTATTTTTATTTTTTATTAATCTCTCTAAACACCGATTATCTTTTCTATTAATAGTACTTTCAACTTGTCCTTCTTCATTGATACTTTCTACTGTACCTTTAAGAAAATACTGAAATTGTCAAGGATTTCATTTTACTTGGATCCACAATCAATGCCCATGTATGCAACAGTCAAGAAATCAAATGAGGCATTGCATTGGGTAAATCTTTTGCAAAAGACCTCTTTAAAGTGTTCAAAAGCAAAGATATCACCTTGAGGAATAAGGTGGACCTGACCCAAGCCATGGTATTTTCAATGGCCCAATATGCGTGTGAAAGCTGGACAATGAATAAGGAAGAATTGATGCCTTTGAATTATGGTGACACCAAAGAATACTGAATATACCATGGACTACCAGAAGAACAAACAAATCTGTCCTGGAAGAAGTATAGTTAGAATGTTCCCTAGAAGCAAACGTGGCAAGAATTTGTCTCACTTACTTCGGACATGTTTTCCAAAGGGACCTGTTCCTGGAGAAGGACATCATTCTTGGTAAGGTAGAGGGTCAGTGAAAAATAGGAAGACCCTGAAAGAGATGGAATGACACAGTGGCTGCAACAATGGGCTCAAACATAACAATGATTATGAGGATGGTATAGGAGCAGGCAGTGTTTTGTTCTGTTGTACATAGGGTCACTGAGTCAGATCCTGCTAGACGGTACCTAACAACAACAACTCTGTGTCTTTATTAAACCCTTGGAAATTCTGATGCTGCTCCTGTATACCTCATCACTGTAAATGACACCCTTCCTCTAGGAGGAAATAACGCGAGAAAGACAACTGCGGCAAGGGAGAGCGTAGTAGAGAGCTAAATGAAGTTCAATATAGCTGGAGTTTACTAAGTAAAAGATACATTGGATTTGTAGGCAGCTGGAAAACTAGGGACAAGAACCTGAGTACTTGGTGGAACGTTAAAACTGTTTATAGTGATAAGCAAAAGTAGAGGAGCTGCTAGTTTTAATTGTTGGGAGAACAGATTATTTCAATTCTAGACCTGTTCACTTAGGAAGTTTCTGAGAACACCAAAAGAAGAAATAATAACAGTTAGAAGTTGGGTAATCTGGTCTGGAGTTCAGGGGAAACAAAAACAAGCTCTAGGCTTAAACTGTATTTGAGAGTCATTGACCCTTAGGTATAAAATTGAAGCCAAAGAGCCGAGGTTTAGATACTCATACATTCATGATCTTCTCTTGCGCCTCACACACACAGTACAGTAATTGCCACCCTCACTTATTTTGCCCCTATTAAACTATAAAGGTCTTGAAGCTAGGATATGGGTCTTATTAATCTTTATTTCCCCCAAATGTTGTGCAACATGCATTTAATAAATAAATACATGCTTTCACATATGTCACTTAAGTAGAAATCCTATGAGTTAAGCATAATCATTTGTTAATTAATATGAATAGATATTATCATCCATAGATAATAAACTATGACTTAAGGTTCTGAATGATTATATGATTTACCCACTGTTACAAAGAAGAAAGTTGCAGAAAAGTATTCTTGACTTACATTTTTGTCCCTTGGCTATAAATGTTCCTCATTTACTCCCGAGAGTACATCTACTCTTCAACACTGTTCTTAAGATATCAGTGGTTCTTGTACAGTACCTGCTTTCACTTCTGTCGCAGCGGTGACGATTGTCGGGGCTTCGAAGACAGTAGCCAAACACAACTCTTACAGAGACGTGGGGTCAAGGAGGGTCACTCAGAGGAGTCGACCCCGGCTTCAGTCCCAGGAGTTTATAGTCAATACAGCAAGCAGCGAAGCAAATAACAGAACAATGGGCTTTGGGTAAGTAACAGTAAGTTTCGGGCAAGGGAGAATGGGCTTCAGGTAAACAAGGCAATCAGTAACGGGACAATAGGTTTTGGAAAAACAAGTCGTGTGCCTAATCTCCTTCTCATCGCTGACAAGTCTCACCATGTTGCTGACAAGTCTCAACATGTCCTGTGCAGCACAGAGGCCTTTGAGGGGCTGAAGTTGTCAATAGTGTAGCCATGTTTAAATGGCACATATCCCCACACACTTCAGCATGCCATTTGGTTTCACATCAATACTGTTTGCTGCAAAATACATGCAAAGCTGAAAAATGAATTTCTCTTCTAATGTGTCTGCAATAAACAGACACTAAGAATACACACATACTCTTGAAAATTCTAAGGCATGGAAAATGCCTACTTAATATCCATTTAAGAATGAATGAGGCATTGTCAAAAGTCTTTGTTTCTAAAGCACGTGTAATTACCAGCTTTTAGACAGGACACCTGATGTTAGGTAGGTGCTCAAGGACTTTATCTGTAGAATAAATCAAGCAGTCATGACTGTCTTTTAGGGCACTAGATTTTTATGTGTTTGTTTTTACCAACTAAAAAACCAAACCAGTTGCCTTTGAATCGATTCCAACTCATAGCGACCCTATAGGACAGAGTAGAACTGCTCCAATAGGGTTTCCAAGGAGCAGCTGGTGGATTTGAACTGCTGACCTCTTGGTTAGCAATCGTAGCTCTTAACTAGAGCGCCACCAGGGCTAATGACTTACATATTCCATATAATCAATTACCCTCATATAAATTGTGAGCAGAATGAATCTGGCCAGAAAAGTGAAAATAAGCTGAGTAACGCACCATGACTATGTGACTGGCAGGCCCTGTTTGAAATCCTTATGCATATCAAAACCTGTCAGTGATAAATAAATGGGAAAACAAGACTTGAGAATTTTCCAGGCTACTTCCAGTTTAGAAAATATTTAGAATATGCTGATGATAGTTTACTGCCTGGGAGTATTTTGAGCACTTTTGAGGAGAATTAGCTTTTATAGACATGGAGGTAATCTTTGCTAAGTAAATAATTGCTAATGTGCGATTAATTACAAGTTCTTTTTGTGCAAGCAAAAGAATTTTGAATGCTTATTGTGGAATTAGATTTTTTTGAAATTATTCTTTTTGCCTTCCTCATTTAATTAACTTCACCAGCATCTTTCACAGCATAATATTTTCCACAGTATGTTGTAACTGACATCTAAATATTTCTGCCATTATTATTAAAAATTATCACAATTTCTTTACTAACGATTCATGATTTTAGTTTTTGCAATGTTATTTTCTTTATAATAAATAAGGACTAATTATAAAGTAATTCTATAACCTTTATCCTAAATTTTAGAGGTTGATTCTCTACTTCCTGCCTACTCAAAGACTGAAATGAAAACTTGATTTTAATGTATAATCCATCTGTTGGGTCAATAAGGCTTTGATAGCTTTCCAATTTGTTCCTGATTGGAAAATATGACAAGAGTGTCAAATCTTTCCATTACGTAATGTTTATAAGTTTACATATTGCTGTTGTCATTGTTGTGTGTCATCGAGTTGATTCCGACTCATAGTGGCCCTATATGACAGACCCTAACCCTAACCCATAGGGGCAGAACTGTAATCTTTATCCGTATGGGAGCAGAACGTCTGGTCTTTTCTCCCATGGAGCTCTTGTGGGTTCCAATCGCTGATCTTGTCTTCAGCAGCTGAGTTCTTAACCATTGTGTCACTAGGGCTCCTTCGAATTTATGTATACTGCACTTGAAACATATTTGCTTCTTCCAAGTTTACTGCAACCTCTATATCTGAGCCCATTTTCCCTGCTTGCTTGCTCTTCTCTTTCTTCATTTTTCCCCCTCTTCCTTCATCATCTTCACTATCTAGATTCACAGCAGCTGGATGCTTACTCATGTAGCTACTTCCCAGTGGTATTGCCAGTATATTAAGTGGATGTATTTTGAGTTCACATTTTGTATTATTTGAATTGGGAAGATAAGACGTAGTATATTTTAAGAGTCAAGGAACATATCCTAAAATATCAGTTAAGAAACATGGTAATAAATCAAACACGAATCCAAATCCAACTCTGCCTTTTATTTCTTCTATGACCTGTAGCAAATCTTTTAACATAACTGAACTTCATTTTCCTGATCCATAAAATGGTAGTTAGATTGTTTATCAACTATCAGTTTAAACAAGATAACGTATAAGAAACCCCTAGCATGGTGCCTTGGAAATATTACTAATAAACAATGGTTCTTAACAGTTACCATTTTATTGTTCTTTCACTCTCCTTAGTCTTAAAAAAATTCATTGCTTATGTTCCTCTAATTAGAATACAAATTTCTCAGGAAAGTTATTGATTTAAAATGTTTTTCTTTAGCATTGATGGCTTAGCACAAATTAACAGGAAGATTTTAAGGAAAAGGAGCCAGGACAATATGACATAATTCATTAGTGTTGTGAGGAAGGCGGTCGCTAGGTTTTCTGTCATCTCACCCTGAGAAACACTGATGCGTAGAGTGTTTAATGTTATTTATTTCTATCTACATCTTTACTTCAGATATGAGTAATTTAGCTCAAAGCAGATGATTATTTTTGGAATTTATAAGCTTAATCTTAGCAAAACATAAAAGAAGTTTCAGTGGAATAAATAGTTGATAAATTCATGTTTAATATTTCTACCTAAGGAAGGAAGGAATTTTTTTCTTATGAAAATACTTTTTACCAAGTGATTTTCTGCATGTTGTAAATGACAAGTGCAAATTGTCTTCAATATGTAGTTATTATAACCCTCCTAATTATGTTGTTCTGTCCAGGGGAAAAAAAAAAAAAACATGTCTAATCATTCTTTTAAAACACAAGTTCTAACAGTCAATATGTGTTGAAATTTTCAAAGATAAGCCCAAATATCTAATAAGCAGTAGGGCTTGGTTTTGCTCATGTCTCTTTCACTTTATAGTTTATATGAGCTATATTTCCTCTAACTAAACTTTGTTACCTCTCATAAATTTATTTTCTCTGAGCATACACTGTTTGTTCTGTATTCTGCTGTTAGAGACCCAAAGAAAAAAGTGAATAGGAGGAATGAGTCGTTATAAATAAAACCAAGAAACAGGGAGAGTTAATGTCAGGTGGCGAAGCAGGTAAACGGGCAGCTTGAAAAAGAAGTCCTAAACCTGATATATGTGCTATATATTTTCACAAACGTGCGTGCGTGTGTGCAGGAATTTTTGAAATGCACTGTTAAAGAACTCTAAAATATATGATTATTTTTGTTATTTTCATAAATGAGACTGAAGCAAAGGTTCAACATTGAGATTATCAAAGACAAAAGCCCATCAGAGAATACAAATTTCTTCTGTGTCTTCAAAGTTCAAATGTAATAACCGTTTGCAGGAGCAGTTTAGGGGATATCAACTGCCATTGAGATTACATTCGCTTAAGGAGGCCATCTAAGAAAACCAGAGTTCTCACCACATCACGATTTATGAATTTGGCTTGAACACTTATAACTATTTCCTTAGCAGAAATGGGATGAGTAGAGTTGAGGAAGCTTCACCAAGCTCGAATTCTTTGGAGTATAGGACAATTGAGTTTCTTCTGCTGATGGATTCTCAAGGGTAGTACAGTACCAAATAGGTTAAAATGTTATTTCATGCCTCAGACTGAATGCACAAATTTGTATCAAGAATACTACTACTTTTAAAGCAAGATAGCAGCCCTTCAAATCCCTTCTGGTAAAATTTGGAAACAAAAAAATGTTAATTAAATACAGAGTTTTTATCTGAACAAAGGAGCTGATTATATCAATGTGAGATTAATTAACCTCACAATTGCGAAGACATATTAGAATATATGAGATATTTCCATTTTAAATAAAAATAGCAATCATTGCTTTTTTCTACCTCAGATGCTGAAAAAACTCAACTATTAAGAGATATCTTATTTCCTTTCAGATAATGTTTCAATTTTCTTTTGGTTTTCTGCAAAATTAAAAAAAAATTAAATCTAGAGAGTACAGGGGTCAGTGTCATGCACAGCGCCCTGAGATGTTATAATCTATTGATTTTTCATTTCAAGCACTGTGATTAATGCAGCAGTGGTCAACCTCTGCGTGAAAGAATAAATACATCATTATGAAAAACCACAGGAATCTACGGTTCTTTTAGTTTTATGTCAAGAAGCAATTAAGTTATTTGTAATTCAACTGTTACCTAATGTATTTATGCTAATGTACAGCTTATACCTTGTAAAGGTAAACCTGATCTTACAAATAGTCAGTGTGTGAATGTCACTTACATAAAAAAACCTCTCTTCTCCCCTAACTAGTTAATTGAAACTAGGATTATTTTACCCACTGTGACAGCAAAGACATTATGGCTTTGTTTTGTTCTCTCCCTGTATAAATCCTTGTTACTGTGTTCAATTCCAGAGAAAGCTGGTTTGTTCAGCAAATTCATATCCACCCTCAATTAATGAGCTCCTGTGGATATATAGCCACAACCTCTTGCTGTTGAGTGGATTCTGAGTCATAGCGACCCCAGGTGACAGATTAGAACTTCTCCATAGGGTTTCCAAGGCTGTAAATCTGCCACATTTATCTCCTGCAGAGCAGCTGGTGGGTTCGAACTGCAGGCCTTTCAGTTAGCAGCCTAGCACTTTAACAACTGAGCCATCGGGGCTCATATATATATATATGTATATGTATATAACCAAACAGTTAATAATTTAATAAACTTCACTAGTATTTTTCACAGCATGATATTTTTCATGGTATGTTGTAACTGATGTCTGAATATTTCAAAAATTATCATAATTTCTTTACTAATGGTCTCATGATCTTGGTTTCTGCAGTGTTATTTCCTTTATAATAAATAAGGAATAATTATAAAGTGCCATTGAGTTGCTTCTGACTCATAGTGACCCTATAGGACAGAGTAGAACTGCCCCACAGGGTTTCCAAGGCTGCAGTCTTTATGAAAGCAGACTGCCACATTTTCTCCAGCAGAGCCACTGGTAGATTCAAACTGCTGACTTTTTGGTTAGCAGCCTAGAGCTTAACCACTGTGCCAGCAGGGCTCCTAGGATCAGAGGCATACCCGGGTGGATCTGAACCGCCAACCTTCCAGTTAGTAATCCAGCACTTATCCATTTGCACCACACTGGGACTCCCTTAGATATCTACCCAAGGAAAATAAAAAATAAAGGTACACACAAAGACTTATTCATTACAACATTATTTTGTAATAGTTGAAAAGTTGAAAGAATTCAAATGTCCATCAGATGGTGAATGAATACACAAAATGCGGTGTAACTGTATAATGGAATAATATTCAGCAGTTAAAAAGAACAGACTAACAATACTTGCAACAGCTTGGATGGACCTCAAAAAAACTATATTATCTGATAGAAGCCAGACACAAAAACCATATACAAATCCATTGATTTGTCTCATATGGCTTCATTTATATGAAATATCTCCAAAAGGAAAATATATAAAGGCTGATAACACATTAGGGGTTGTCTGGGGCTAGGGATGAAAACAAGGATTGACTACAATTTTGCAGGAGGAATCATTTGGGGTCATGAAAATGTTCTCATGCTGGATTGCGGTAATGGTGGGTCAAACTCTGAAAATTTACTAACAATGACTGATTTGTACAGCGAAAACAAGTGAATTTTATGATATGCAAATTATACCTTAAGAAAATGGCTTGAAAAATAGCAAATGTAAAAGATTTAAGATGTTAGGAAATCAACTTATTTTTGTAATTCAGGGGCACAGAATGCCTACATTAAGCAAAATAAAAATTTGAAAACAAAATGATTGTCAGATTTTGCTACTTAAAATCGATACAACTGTATTCCAAAGGCTACCGTAAACTAAGTTAAAATTAAGTGATAGAAAAGAGAAACTATTTGCCCCACTTCTAAGAATCAGCGGGGTTGGAGCACAGGGGCACAGGAAAGGGACCAGTTTGGATGCAGAATGGATTGAAGAGTTCAAGGACAGCAGCAGGAAGCCCTCATATGTGGATATTGCGGTAAGAGCCCTGGTGGCCCGGTGGTTAAGAGCTATGGCTGTTAATCAAAAGTTTGGCAGTCTGATCCACCAGCCATTCCTCGGAAACCCTATGGGGCAGCTCTCTTCTGTCCAATAGGGTCACTATGAATCAGAAACGACTTGACAGCAACCGGCTTTGGTTCAGGTGAGAGAAGGTGATGGCTTGGGCTATGTTGATGGTAGTCAGATTGGGGAGAAGTGAATAACTTAATATTACCTGTTGGTGTGGGAACTTGAAGAATGTGAAAAAGAAACAATAAATCCTATAATTCTAGTTTGAACACTTCGTTATATTATTGTTCCGAGATTGGGGGAAGATTTTTTTGGTTAAACCTTCTGGTCAAATTTGCAGTTATTTCAAATGGACATGTCATTCTTTCTGTGCCATGTTTGTTGTCTTCTTAAATCTGTTGTCCTACGTCTTCTCTGAGCCTAGAAACCTTTTTCCACATTTTCCCATCGCTTCTCCTTCTGGTCATACAAATTTTAAATTAACTGTCACTTCTGCAGAGAGGCTTTACCTTTCAGCAAATTTTACTCAGTCAACATTGAGGCTCAATTACCCATATAACTATTTGATATCACTGTTGTGTTTCATTATTTTCTAGACTTTTTCAGATAACATTCACCCAGCCAATGATTATTGAGCACCATAGGGGTGCTACCCTATGCCATGTTTCAGTGACTCAAAAACCTTACTATCCAGTCAAGGGTTCCAGGCAGATAAACACACAAGGAAAATAGAATATTATCACTGATGTAATAGATGTGCTGCAATCAGTATAAAGAATCACAAAAGAACAAGTTTTCAATTCCATACGGAACTAGGTCCCATGACAAAGAAGTGATCCTTAGCTTTTTCCATTCACCCTAAAACAAACACGGTGATCTTTCAAAGACATAATTCCCACGACGTCGCTTCAATGTTT
This sequence comes from Trichechus manatus latirostris, assembly GCF_000243295.1. Lineage (NCBI taxonomy): Eukaryota > Metazoa > Chordata > Mammalia > Sirenia > Trichechidae > Trichechus > Trichechus manatus. Next base: position 21,170,245 of record NW_004443948.1, on the reverse strand, counting down.
AAAACACCCAGAGCCTTCCCAGTGATCTTCGAATAAAGCAAATTCCTTACTGTGGAGTACTGGCTGCTAACCAAAAGGTTGGCAGTTTGAACCTACCCAGTGGCTCTTCGGAAGAAAGACCTGGTTATCCGCTTCCATAAAGATTACAGCCAAGAAAACCGTGTGGGGCAGTTCGACACTGTCACTTGGGGTGGCTATGAGTTGGAACTGCCTCGATGGCACCCAACAACAAAAACAGGATATCAACCTGTCAACCCTTTAAATTTCATCTCCTAACGTTTTTTCTCTTGTTTTTTATTCGATTCAATGGCAACAGGTTACAGGTTATGGTTACAGGTTTTTATTCAATAAGAATATTTATAAATCTATCTTCCTTTGACTTGGAAGTTTCACCTAAACAACTACCCCATGGAAATAAATACCAGTAATAAGGACATGTGAAAGTTTATTACTGAACTGTTTGCTGTATTGACGCAATGGAAACAAACTCAATGCCCATCCACCGTGAAATAACTGATTAATTAGGACATGTGTATATAATGCAATTATTAATTCTCTATATGCAGGGAAAAATTCAAGCTGCAGAACAATTATATAACGTAAATCATTTTGGAAATAAGTAACAAAACAATAAAATTGCTGAAAAAAACTGTATATATCTTTATAAGTTTCTGTGCATATAGAAAAGGGTTGATAGGATGCACATCAAATTACTATCACTGGTTTTGTAAGAGGAGGTGGAATTCTGTAGTAAGAGGGTATTAACTTTTATATATTTCTATTTTGATTGATTATAATAATCATGCTTTACATAATTTTTATTTGGAGAATAAACTAGTAACATCTTTTAAAAAAGAACATTTCCCTAGTTCTCTTCTGTGCCTCTGAGTTTAAGCCTATCAGAAAGAAAGAAATGATAGGAATTTTAAAGAATAAAATTCGTATGTATCTGAAGATTTATTTTTTGAAGAAGCACATTTCATAAATTCCCTTGTGGAAACACTGAATACATTGTGATTGTATTCAATCATTCTAACTAGTCCTTGATTTTATTTAGTTTTTTTTTTTTTTTTTAATGTAAGCAAACATTTTATCTTTTTATGTTTGAACTATAAAGACGTTTTGAATAGGAGAAAACATATAGGTTAACCTACCTGCATGTGTTGATGTGATTGGAGTACATCATATAGGTTGTAGAAATGCAGTGATCAAAGGCTTAGAAAAAGCCATTGATTCTTCTCATACAGTTGTTTCTGAAGAGATTGATCAAATTATAACACGTCACCTAGAAAAACTGAAAAAAGAAATTTATATTGCCACCCAATTCTGTATATATATGTACGCACTTACATGTATGATACATAATATACATATATATCATATATGTATGCATACACAGGTACTGAATATTATATATATAAATACGTAAGTTGTTGGTTGCCATCAATCAGCTCTGAGTCATGGCAACCTTATGGATAATAGAATAAAATGTTACCTGGTCCAATGTCATCTTCATGATCGTTGGTATGTTTGAGACTATTATAGCTATCTGTATATATATGGAGCCCTGGTGACACAGTGGGTAAGTGATATGGCTGCTAACCAAAAGGTCAGCAGTTCAAATCCACCAACCACTCCTTGGAAGCCCTAAAGGGCAGTTCTACTCTGTCTTCTAGGGTCCCTATGGGTTTTCTTTTTTTTTTTTAATATATATACATATACATATGCATAGACATATACATGTAATATATATTCATAAGGTATTGTTTTTTTTAATGTTTATGTCAAAATTGTCTACTTTAAATCATGAACATTTTTCTCATATGTGGACCCCACAATATTTACCTTTGGTTATTTCTGAATTTGCTTTATGGTCTAATATACTGTTGTTAGTGTTTTGTGAGTGTGTGTGTGTTTGCGTGTGTATGACATTGTCAACAATCTGGAACAGAGTTTTACATTTGAAAGTTATACATTTTGTCTGCATTTTCATCTTTCCCAATTATATTATTTAAGTTCTTCATGTCTTTATGTTTTGTGTAGTATGTAATGAACAGACAGAAAAGTGATATATATATATATAAATAGTATACAAGGAACTTTAGAGACTATATAGAGTTATTTTTTCATATAAACAGTTACAAGAGAATTAAAACTCCCTACGAAATAAATTTAAAAATGTTATGTCATTACAGGGTGCTTTTGACTGCTAGACTAACTTATGTGTATTATAATGTACTTCTTGCTAAACCTACCCCTTCGTAGGAAATGAATGATCTTTAATCCTATATGGCAAAAAGAAGTGAAAAGAATAAACACCATTAACTAGGTTGAATATTACAAGATAAAGATAATGTTGACGTCAATCACCTTTGTTCTAATCTCTCGTCTCTCATAATAAGCAAGAGTGATGTCAAGATGTGATCTTACTCAAAATGGATATGGCTAGCAATGGCTACGGACGTTATGTTGCTCTCAGGCCAAGACGTGCTGACGAGGACACTTCTGCTTTGAGTTTCTTTAAAAGCTTTATGCATAATTTGAAAAGAGTTAAGTTGGGTCAAAAAGCATCATAAAAATTAGAAGAATGTAAATAGACATTTGATTTGAGTTGCTGTTATCCACCCAGCTTCTATCAGAGCATGACCAGTTTCTCATGGTACACCACCCCAGGCTATTACCATGGAACTAGGCAAGTGGGCTTTGTTACCACATTTTTTTCATGTGCACCAATTGATATTTTAGTTACAGTGGGGAATTGTGACAATACTGGAAAACAAATATTTCTCTTGATATATAATTCTGAACATTAGAATCTCCTTGATTTCACGTCTATTTTAAAAAATGTTTTGATTCCTTGAATACTGGTTAAAACTATGCTTCTCTCTGCCTTGCTCCCTCTCTCTCTTTCTGTAGGCTGCGGGAAGTGGAAGAGAGAAGAACCATGGGAAGAGATATAACTCCAGGATTTGCTTTCACTCCCCCTCTTCAAACCCTCCAGCAGCTTCGCTGGAGAAAAGACCTGGTGATCTGCTCCCGTAAAGATTACACCCTAGAAAACCGTATGGAGCAGTTTTACTCAGTCACATGGAGTCACTATGAGTTGAAAATGGACTTGATGACACCTACCAACAACAGCATGGCAAAATATTTACATAACCACAAATGATGTAAATATCCTGTATCACACACACACAAACCACACACATACACACGTTCCATATACGTTCATGTAAGTATGTTAATTAAATTAATCAAAGCTATATAGGTAATTATATACACACATACGTATACATAATGGTATAGTATATATATAACTGATTTATCAATTTATTCAAATTCATTTAGTATTTATATTTATATTATATTTACATTATATTATATATTATATTATTATATATATTATGTTATATTTAGTATTCTAATTAAATCCCGGTATGGGGCAGTTCTATTCTGTCACATGGGGTTTCTATGAGTCAAAATTGGCTTGACAGCACCTAACAACAACATCAACAACAAATGCTGTAAGAGATATAAACTCAAGGTTTAATAGACTAGAGTTCCTTTTTTCACATGAAGTTAAATGGTTGGTTGTCGCAGCGGCGACGGTAATCGGGACGGCGAAGACAGTAACCAACTGCACAACTCTTAGAGAAGTGGGGCCAGGAGAGTCACTCTGAGGCGTCGACCCCCGCTTCAGTCCCAGGAGTTTATTTTATAGTCAATACAGCAAGCAATAAAGCAATCAACAAAACAATGGGCTTTGGGTGTGGGCCAGGGAGAAGGAATTCAGGTAAACAAGCCGAGATTGGTAAAGGAACAATAGGTTTGGGAAAACAAATCGTGACAAGTCTCAACGTGCTGTGCAGCATAGAGGCCTGTGGGGGCTGCAGTTGTCAATAGTGCAGCCATGTTTAAATGGCATATATCCCCACAGTTGGTGATGGGTCTTCGAAAGGGAGAAGACACTGCTCTACAAAATCATCAAGGTATCCAGGCTGACCGAAGTTTGCAATCTTCAAAATGTGTCTTCTAAGGTATTGTAGGTCCATCAATGTCCAGCTGCCAAATAGGGAAAGAAACAAAAGAAACAAGAGTGCCCAGAAGATTATTAGAAGCCAGGTCTGGAAGTGGAATGTACAATTTCTGTCCACATTTCATTGACCAGAAATCAGTCACATGGATTTGCAAAAGTCAAGATGGACTGAGAAACAGAATTCTTGCCTGGGCAGCTGCTTCATGCTGAATGCGATGCACAGGTCTTTTGGTGGGCTATTAGCTATCTCTGACACAGAGTAGAACTGACAGATATCTACCAGGGCATTTGCTGATTCTTTACTCCAAATTCAAATCATAAGACAGAAATTACTTGGAAAAAGATGGAACATTGTGCCATTCTTCCTCTACTTTCGTCCCTTACTCAATGGTATATACTTAATCTAAACCACAATTGGAAACTTTTCCTCATTCAAATGGATGCTACCATTTACATAGCCAGAACAGAGACGTTTGGCTTCATTTCTACCAGCTACTTTTGTGCTTATTATCCACACAAACACTAAACATATGGGTAGGAAGCAGCAGAGTGAATTACAAAGAAAGTAAGCTTTAGAGAGTACATAATATTCTAGGATGCGTTGCTGCCACAAAGTGCTGCCGTGTGGGAGAACAGAAAGGCAGATTATAATAGCCCTGAATGCAGTAAACATAAGTTTATTTTTCTTCTCCTTCTCTTCTTTCTTCCCCTCTTCTTCTTCCCCAAATATTTCCTCCTTATTCCCCCCTTTCCTCCTCCTCTTCCTATCAGAATACCAGATAAGTAAGATAGGAAATTATGTCACTTTTTAGGAGAAGTAGTACTACAGGTACCCTAGCTAGAAACTGGGGTTTGGCAAATATGCCAGAATAAAATACATTTGACTCTAGGATATAAAGTAAGTGTATTAGTCAAGGAATTAAAGCTAGCCACTGTAAAAAAGTAACTCAGAAATGTTGGAGGATTATACTTCTTTTTTTTTTTCCTTTCCATTTCTTGGACACAGGACATTCTGGAAAGGGAATTAAAAAAAAAAAAAAACAGAATCGGCATCATGGGCAATTCAAAATCCTTTGCCTTCATAGAAGGTTCATTTTTTTTGAAAATAAATAGAAACAAACATCGGTGACAATAAAAAACCAAGAATTAAATAAAAGAACTTTAAAAAATAGTGCAATTCCACAAAATAATAGAAAGGGAAAAACTCCCTGAAAATGCATAGAAAAATCATACCTTTAAAAGTAACTACAGAAGAGAAATTTAAAAAGTCAGAAAATTGTCAGTTATGCTTAATGTTATCTAGATGACATGACCTGAGTTATAATGAGGAAGTTGAGAAGTAAAGAACATATAAAGGCAAAAAGTGTCAGGAAGATTTTGAAACAAACAAAAACAGGATGGGTTGTATGAAGGATTAGATAAGGAGAGATGGAAATAAAACCAAATAAGATTACAGAACATTTAAAATTTAGATTTGTAACTTAGTGTTTAAATCATAATTAAAAAAAATAAAAAGAGTTGTCATTGTGTTGACTCCAACTTATGGCATCTACTCCATAGGGTAGAACTTTTGGAAACAGATTGCCAGGCTGTTCTTCACAAAGACCACTGGATAGGTTCAAAGAGCCAACCTTTCAGCTAGTAGTCAAGTGCTTAACTGTCGTGTCATGCAGGGACTCCAACACTGATAATATCAACCATTTTTTGGGCACTTCCATTATACCAGTTACTGCACACTATATACCAGTTCCATTAAATGTACTATCTAGTTTAATCCTCACAGTACATTCATTTTATGGTAGGTATGAGAGCAGAGACAATATTATACAAAATAAATGTTTATTTTAGTAATCATATAGGCAGGGAAAATCATGTATTTTTATATTAGAACAGAGAAATTAAGAATATAATCAAACATTTCTGAAGAAGAAATCATCAAAACAACGTGTATTCTGAATAATTTAGAAGTGCAATACTCTTGGTGTTTCAAATAGTATTGCAGTATTTTCAAAGATTAAGCAGCTCTGATTTATTTATATGTACAGTACCTCCCCTGACTAATCATTTTAAATGCATCCAATTATTGCTGTGGGATATGTAGTAATTGAATTGGACTGAAATGTTTATATTTAAATATCTGCTTATATAGTTAGATCCACTGAGGAATATGCATCTCAAAACCTAAGATACTTTTTGGAGCAGAGTTACCTAATGAAGTCTTTATGAAATGCACATAATTACTAGTTGGAAGCATAATATGAATTTTCTAATGACTTTTCAGTCATAACTTAAAGTGATAGAAATATGACACTGAAATGGATGTACTGTCAGAGTGCGTTCTAATGACTCTGCTTATTTCCAGGAGATTATGACAGTGATGATTTTTAATCATTTGGTTAAAAGGAGAAGAAAACCCTTCTATTTCACCTTGACAATGAAACTGTGATTAAAAACTGATTATCTAACTATGACCACAGAATCAATCATTTCTTAACACATGCTCTCAGGACAAATTAAATTAACATTGAGAAAGAGTATTACGAAAATAGCCTGATGGTTACTGTTGGATAGAAAACATCTGGAGTCATGCCAGATTTTTCATAATTTAGTCATTTTTTGTTGACCATACACACAAATAATGGAATTACTATTGCTAAATAATGAGAGTAACACTTGTCTGTTGCTGAAACAAATAACTTCCAATCTCAGCGACATAAACAGCTCGTCTATTTCTTGCGTGGTCAACTGATCATTTTGGATATTTCTCCTGGAAAGCTCTTCTCTAAATGATACCCCAGGTGTATCTGATTCTTCAGTTGTATAGCTATAACACACTCTAGTCCTTCCTTTAAGCCAATGTAGACTGAAGAGAAAGAGGGAGTCCACGATGTCTGGGAAGATTTTAGGGATCAGGGTTAGAGTTAACTGGAATTGGAGTACATCCCTCTTCTTATTGTTGTTAGCTGCTGTCATGGATTGAATTGTGTCCCCCAAAAATATGTGTCAACTTGGTTAGGCCGTGATTTCCAGTACTGTGTGGTAGTCCTCCATTTTGTGATTTTCCTATGTGTTATAAACCATAATCTCTGCCTAAGGTTAAAGAAGATTAGGGTGGGATATAATAACACCCTCGCTCATGTCACATCCCTGATCCATTGTAAAGGGAGTTTCCCTGGGGTGTGGCCTGCACCACCTTTTATCTTACAAGAGATAAAAAGAAAGGGAAGCAAGCAGAGATTGGGGACCTCATACCACCAAGAAAGAAGCACTGGGAGCACAGTGTGCCCTTTGGACCTGGGGTTCCTGTGCAGAGAAGCTCCTAGTCCAGGGGAAGATTGACGAGAAGGACCTTCCTCCAGAACCGACAGAAAGAGAAAGACTTCCCCTGGAGCCGACATCCTGAATTTGGACTTCTAGCCTACTAGACTATGAGAAAATAAAGTTCTCTTTTTTAAAGCCATCCACTTGTGGTATTTCTGTTATAGCGGCACTAGATAACTAAGACAGCTGCTTTTCAGTCAGTTGCAACTCATGGCCACCCCATACATAACAAAATGAAAACAGTGCTCAGTCCTGCGCAATCTTCACAATCATTGGTGATATGCTCGAGTCCTTTTCTGCGGCCACTGTATATTTTTATTGCCCTAAATTCCCTCTACTCATATATAAACGCCTGGAACTAATCAGTCTCCGATTTCACTGTAAAGGATGCTGAGAAATGAAGACTTTTTGTGAAACAAAATAGAAAAAATAGGATTGGTGGGGGTTTAGCCAGTCTTAAGCTCATTGTACAATGAAAATAAGTGTGTAAAATATTTTTATCATTTATCATGCTGATTATTAAACTATATTTGAAAATATAATTATCACTGTCTGTCAGAGTCCTGGTGCCGCAGTGGTTTAAGCGTTTGGCTGCTAACCAAAAGGTTGGCAGTTCAAATCCACCAGTCACTCCTTGGAAACCCTATGGGACAGTTCTACTCTGCCCTATAGGGTTGCTATGAGTCTGAATCAACTCGATAGCAATGGGTTTTTGTCACAGTCTTATATTTTCATAACAGTATATTTTATTTTTCTTATATTTTGAATGTATAAATCAAGGTATTAAGAATTTATAATCTCAGAAAACCCAATTTGTCCCTAACTCAGTCTTATACTTATTTGTGCTGTCAGTATCATCTCACCCCTCAGTACTAATTCCTGATTTTTTTTTTCTCTATGAATTTCAATCATTGTGATGATTAATGTTATGTATCAATTTGACTAGGTCATGATTCTCAGTGGCTTGGCATATATTATGTAATCATCCTCCATTTTGTGATCTGATGTGAGCAGCCAGTCAATTAGAAGGGGAGTTTCCTTGGGGGTGTGGCCTGCATCCAATATATATGGATGTTCTGACAAAGTTCTCTCTCTCTTTCTTGATTTTGTATTCGTCTTATCATACTCTAATTTCTGGTTCTTGGGACATAAGAAGCCTTCAGTCTGCTGCCTGACCTGCAGATTTTGGATTCACCAACTCCCACAACCCCATTAACCAGCAGCTTGCCACCTGACCTGCAGATTTTGGATTTGTCAGCCCCTGCAACCAAGTAAGTGAGGAGAAGCCTCCAGCCTCCTACCTGACCTGGGAATTTGAAATTAGCAGTTTCCACAACTGCATGAGCCATTTCCTTGAAAGAAATATCTCTCTATATATTTATTATACACTTCATTGGTTTTGCCTCTCTAAACAACCCAGCCTAAGATAATAATCTTCTCTATCTTTTACCTGCAGTACTTTTTTTTAAAGTAACCTGTCCTTCTGCTATCATTTTTTTGATGACACTTGTTTTGTTTCTTAAAAAATAGACTTGCACTTCCGGCAAAATGGCGCTCTAGGCAGAAGCACCACGCTGTACCTCCACAGCAAAGATCTGAAAAAGTAAGCCAAACAGAGAAATCAACAATCCTGAAGCCCTAAAACATCAAATGAAGAGATAAAGAAATCAACCATGCACCAAATGGAGTGAGAAAACTGACAGAGAACGGAGACCAAGGAAAGATTCATGCAGACGTCCCCTACCAGCTAACGCAGTGTGGATCCGCCATCTTGGACTCCTATCGGAGACCAGCAAACAGGGGGTACGAGAAAGCAGCTTCACAGAGCTTCCAGTGGGAGACAAAACAACCGATAATTTGTGATATACGCTTTCCCGCCCCCCACCATTCTTCACCCCCACTTGGCCTCCTCTGCTTCCTGCAGCCACAATCTCTTCTGGGAAGCACCAGCTGCTTGGATTCCACACACCCGAAATGGGCCGGCTCTCTGAGTGCCATTTGTTGGCTGCTGGTATTGCTTTTTTCTGCTTCTTTTGATTTCTTCCTTACCTCTCACCAACTCCCCCTCCTTTCGCTCAAATACCTGGCTCTGTGCACCATCTTTGCTTCTTCCTGAGGGGCTGCAGAGCTCCATTCGAGTATGGAGCTGCTTCCCGGTCTGGGCTGCCATGCTGGTGGGATCCCGGGGCTTTTGTTCGTTTTGTTTGTTGTGAATTGTTCTATTTCTTTTCCTTTTCTTGAGTTGGGAGACCGTTCTGGCCAGGCAGTGCTGCTTGACTTGGAACTACCCCCTTGGCTTCCACAGAAGTGCAGAGGGATCCCTGAGGGCATTTCTTTATTCGTTGTTTTTTTTTTTTTTTTCTGTTTTTTGGGAGGCTTTTCTTGTTCTTTTTCTTTTTTTTTAAATTTGTTTTCTTTCTTTTCCCTCTTCTTCCCTTTCTTCTTTACTCAGTTTCTCACTGTCTATATCTTCCTTCTCTTTCTGTTCCCTGAATACCTGGCATTGTATACCTCTACACCTTCTAGCCAGGCTGTACTGCAACACCTGAGAACAACTTTCCCAGACCTCATAGCCACACCGGTGGGATCCCTGGGAACTTTGCTATCCTTTTCCCTTTCTGACTTTTATTTATTCATTCTTTTCTTTTCGTTTTTTTCCTTCCTCTTCCCCTTTTTGTTTTTCTCCATTTCATAGTCTCTCATTTCTCCACTCCAATGGCAAGCTCCCCTAGCATTCTTTTTTGTCTGCTTGTATGTTTTTGGCTCCTGTTCCTCTCTCCTCTCTCCCATATCCATCCTAGCTCCACACATAACAATCTCCCCGCTACATCTTGCCTAGCTGCACCATGCGCTTAACGTCTCACCACCAAGCAGCATGGGCACGGCCAACTGGAACCTGCCCTGCACTGATTACCGACCTGCCCTGGTGGCTCTGGTAAGTGCCATAAACAACCCATCCCAGTAACTACACTTCAGCTAGAACTGCCCTGCCTAACCATATCTGAGTGACTGACCCTGCCAATTGGAGAAGGAGGCAAAAAGTATTGTGCCCACAGACAAGCAAACAACAAAGAACACACAGCCCGCCTGCTCAGACATAGCCAAATTAAAAAAAAAAAAGCGACAAAACAAACAAATCTACAATCAATAAATGAGAAAAATAACTAGTGAATGCCCTGAAGACAGCAGACAATATCAAAACGTTTACAAAAACAGGACAGAATGGTGCCAGTAGGCATCCAAAATAAAACACCAGATGACTTTCCGTGGAAGAAAAGACACTAGAACTACTGATAGGGAATTCAAATCTCTAATACTCAGAATTCTCCAAGAGCTGAAGCAAAAAGTAGACAAAAATGAGGATAAAATAGACAAATTCATGGAAAATACAGACAAAAAATTGGAAGAATTCAGGAAAACAATGCAGGAACAAAATGCCAAAATAAATTCACAACTAGAAATTATACAAAAACAACAATTAAAAATCCAACAGATGAACAACAAGATCTCAGAAATGGACGGTGTCATAGAAGGGCAAAGAAGCAGATTTGAAATGGTTGAAGACAGGATCAGTGGAATTGAAGACAAACACTTGGATAAAACTCTGAGGAAAACTCAGAAAAAAGAACAAAGAAAAATGAAGAGATCTTGAGACTTATGTGGGATACAATCAAAAGCAAAAATCTGTGAGTGATTGGAGTTCCAGAATGGGGGAGAAACCAGAAAACACAGAGAGGATCTTTGAAAAACTGCTGACAGAAAAGTTCCCCAATATCATGAAAGATGAAAAGCTGGCCATCCAAGAAGATCAACTAACCCCACACAGGATACACCCCAAAAGAAAATCACCAAGGCACATCATAATCACACTCGCCAAAACCAAAGACAAACAAAGAATCCTGAGAGCAGCTCTTGAAAAACAAGAAGTCACATACAGAGGAGAAACAATAAGACTAAGCTCAGATTATTCAGCAGAAACCATGCAGGTAAGAAGGCAAC
>NW_004443948.1:21119125-21158789 GCF_000243295.1 Trichechus manatus latirostris | reverse complement strand
AAGGCCTCCACCAGACTGAGTCCAGTACAGCTAGATGGTGCCCAGCTACCACCACTGACTGCTCTGACCAGGATCACAACAGAGGGTTCTGGGCAGAGCTGGAGAAGGACGTAGAACAAAATTCTAATTCACACAAAAAATACCTGATTTACTGGCCTAAAGGAGACTGGAGAAACCCCGAGAGTGTGGCTCCCAGACACCCTTTCTTCTCAGTGGTGAAGTCATTTCCGAAGTTCACTGTTTAGCCGGGTAGTGGACATCCCCATAAAACCAAGTGGGACTAATGAGGTACCACAGTCCAGGGACAAGGGCCAGAAGGCAGAATGGGACAGGAAAGCTGGTGATAGGGAACCCAAGGTTGAGTAAGGATAGTGTTGATGTGTTGTGAGGTTGTTAAACATTGTCATAGTGCAACGTGTGTACTGTTAAATGAGAAACTATTTTGTTCTGTAAGCCTTCATCTAAAGTGAGAATAGCAACACAATTAGAAGAGCGTAGTCGATGTCACTGAACTGTGCGTGTAGAAATTTTTGAAATGGTGTATCTTTGGCTATGTATATTTTCACCAAAAAAAAAAAAAGGTCGAGAAGGGAGAGGGTTGACATGCTGTGGGGTTGTTAACCAATGTCATAAAACAATATGCGTACTACTGTTTCGTGAGAAACTATTTGTTCTGTAAGCCTTCACCTGAAGTACAATTAAAAAAAAAAAAATAGATTTGCATGCTCTTAGTTTTTAGTGTTCCCTTTAGGATCTTCTTTACTAATTAGATTTAAACTTAAATAACACCAAAATACTTTAAATAGTTCAATGTCTATTTTCTTTTCTCATAACTTACGTGTGTTCTAAAATAATTCTCTTGCCAAATATTCTTAGTTGCAGTATGTTCTCTTGTTAGACAGGCAGATTGTAATATACCTAAGGTTAGAAAATAGATCATAAAAAAAATCCATTTTTTTACTTTTGAACACGTAAATTTTAATGAGTTTTTGACAAGGGGTTATTACATAACCACCACTTTTCAAGTAACTTCACACCGATTCATTGTAGTTCAAATAACACATTTGCTGAAAACACTGTTCTTATGAAAGATCGCTTAAAAATTCTATTTCATCACTTTGCAGTGACTTGGTATGAACATTTGGAAACTGTATGCAGGTCCTCCTGTCTCTTCAATAATGAGCCCCAGAAGAACTCTTCAAAGTTCTATCCAATTTAATAATAACTTTAGCCAAGGAGACAAGTTTTGTAAGTTCGGTAGAAATTGTTCAGTGATTCTTGGTAAATTTCTTTTTTATTTTTTTAAACCTACACAAAATATCTTCCCATATTTCTCTTCTGATGTTAAAATACAGTTAAGTTTTTTCACTAGGGAAGAGTTTTTTATAGACCTTATTTGCGAGTATATGTGTATGGTGTTATTGCTTTTCTTGTTGTTTTTCTTCCTCTTTTGTGTAGCTACCAAGACGTAATTCAGTTCTTAGATAACTTTACTTCAGCTAATGTTTCCCTTCACTCACCATAACTCGAATTCTTCCTTGTGTCTGTATTTGATTGCTTCAAGTAATATATTAACATAGATATGACTGACCTAAAACTTTTCTCATCTAAAATCTAAATGATTAAAGAATTCTGTAAGGAAGTTCAATAACTGACTAATACTCAAAGGTTTCAGGTATAGATCTGTTGCTACTCCAGTCCAGGGAACTCCAGAGCAGGCCTCGATTTCATTTGTAGTTAAGGTTGGAAGCTTGGGATAAAGTTCTATAGGGCACAATGGATTTCAATCTTGCATTCACTCAGCAAACATCTAATCCCTTATACAATGAAATACAAAGTAGAGTGTAATATGTTGGGACTACTAGCTTATGCCATCAAGGAACATACCAGACACTTATAAACGTCAAATCTTTAGATTTTAATCTGGCATGTTCTTGCTGTTAGCTGCCATCTAGTCAGCTCCAACTCATGGTGATCTCATTTACAACAAAGGGAAACACTGCCCAGTCGTGCGTCATGTTCACAATCATCAGTATGCTTCAACCCATTGTTGTAGCCCCTCTGTATTTTGGTGCTTAGCCTAGGCGCTCATCTTCTTGCACTATATTTGACAAAATTCTTTTGAGATTTGTAGGGTTTTTATTGTCTAATTTTTGGAAGCAGATCGTCAGCCTTTTCATCTTAGTCTGTCTTAGTTTGGAAGTTCCCTTGAAATCTGTCCACCATGGACGACCCTGTTGGTATTAGAAATACCAATGGTATAGCTTCCAGCATCATAGCAACACATAAGCCACTACAGTATGACGAATCGAAACAGATGGTGGAACTTGGCATATTAAAGTTCAATTTGGACAGAAAAAAAAGAGGAATCATTTTAAAAAGTGGAAACTTTTGTGGAGAAGAAAAGGAGGTGGTGATGTTCAAAATGAGGAACTCCAATGGGAAGTTCTGGAACAAAAAAGTGATTTACTATGAAATTGTGAAAATATCATTATATCCTGGCAGAGGAAGGTTTTGTGTATCAGGTTGTAATATGTTTTTATCGTTCATGGTGGCCAGAGGGACATAAAACTTTGCAAGACTTAAGGATTCTTAAAACTCATGTTTATCAGATGTGTTTTCCTCTGTTCATTTTTGCTGAATAAGTAGAAGTAAAACAATCCAACAGAGAGAGTCTATATTTTCTGTAGGGTATCGGGCCTCTATGCATCTGACAACTAGGCTAAGCTATATGGGACACACTTTAACAACATACGAATTTGCCAAAATAGCTCAAGTAAGACTCCAACATTTTGATGCTCACAACCCACTAATTCCACCATTTTCTTTCTTCGCCCTTCTTCCTAGTCTATCTTAGTCTGGAAGCTCCACTGAAACTTGTCCACCATGAGTGATCTTTCTGCTATTTGAAATACCAGTGACATATCTACCAACATCACAGCAGCATGAAAGCCACCACAGTACTGCAAACTGACACACTGAATTTTCTACTTCTGAAAATTAGCCAAAGAAAACCTTATGGAGCACAACAGAATATTTCCTAACTTCCTTGCTTTGCGCACGTCATCAGGAAGGCTCAGTCACTGAGGAGAACAACCTGTTTGGTGAAGTAGAGGGCCAGCAAGATAGATTGGCACAATAGTCACAACAATGGACTCAAACATACTGGCAATTATAAGGATGATGCAAGACTGGACAACATTGTGATCTGTTGTACCTAAGGTTGCCATGAGTCAGAGACAACTCAATGACAGCTATCTATCTACCTGTCTACCTACCTACCTACCTATCTATTTCAAAATTCTTTGATAGATACATAGACATATATCTATCAAAGAATTTTGCAGTGAGGGATTTGTCCCATAATTGAATACATGAAAAAGAACTTAAGCAATATTAGTAATCTATTAATTTATTAAATCTATTAGTTTATTAAACTTCCACTAAATATGCAACACTGAATTAGATGCTAGAAAAATGAAAATAATTTCTGTCTCAAGGAATTTATAATCAACAAGGTAAAAATATGTTTGTAAGCATAATTACAAATGTGATGATATGAACCGAGTACATCCACAACTCTTTATGAAGAAAAGAATGATCACTTCTATCTAGAAAGCACATGAGTAGGGAGAAAATCTCAGACAGGATGGAACACTACTCCATTTTGGCAGGACAATGAACAGATTTTCAGACAGAAAAATACCCTTAGTTGAATTTACAGGGGACCTGCTTCTTACCTATACATTCACTCATTTAGCAAATGTTTACTGAGCACCAATTTTGTGTTTGTAATGCAGAAATATGCAGCGGAATCTAGAAAAAATTAAAACATGATTCTTGATCTCAAATGTTCATGATATTAAGAGGAGATACAGTATAGTGCAATTTTTTTTAGAAGTAAGTGATGGACACATCCTAACTTTAAGACATCCCACTTTGAGTACTCTTCTTACACAGCCCAAAAGGAACCCTGAATTTATCAACATCTGTTGGCGTATAGTCATATATTTTACTGCTTTTCAGGGAATGTTTGCATGTAGACTTATATTAAATTTAAATTATATTTGCCCCCCCCCCAAAAAAAATCTCCTTTCTATACTAAAGAACGATAGACATCACATGGATGTTTTAAATGTAGTGATACAGAAAATATCCAAGTTCTATATCATTGTAATATCATAAGGCATTTGACTTGTCTTTCTGTTTTACTCAGCTCCCAAAATATAAAAAAATTTGCAAGCTGAGTCTACTGTTGTTATATTTTTTGTCCTAAGTTGTTTGATATGGTACATTGATCACAGTTTTTTTTCCCGAATTTTTTATCCCATTCTGTACTGGTGACGTTTTAAATGAGACTTTGCAGCAAATCCTGTCAAAAGATGGAGTTATTTTCCTACCATTGAATCTAAACTGGCCTTGTGACTTGCTTTGGCTAATTGAATTCAATGGGAGTGGTGGTGTACCAGTTCCCAGTGTGGGCTTCAGGTGTTTTTGCACACTCTGCTCAATTTCTTGGAGAACTGCCTGACCACTACGTGAACAAGCACAAGCACGCCCACTTAAAAGGATATGAGAACCACTTGGATAATGAAAGGCTGTCCTCGTTGTGGCCAATAAGTCATCGTTTGTGAAACGTCCTTTAAAACACTAAGCTTTGCGTTCATTTTTTTTTTTTTAACATTATTGTGGTAATAAATAGATGAACCCAATCCCCTTATTGGATCCTAGTGTGATTTTAAGAAGCATGCATTAATACTATAGGTGAAAAACAATATTTTTAAATATAATAAAAATTAAATTTGAATGTAACATTACAAAGAAAATAATCTAAGAAACAGGGAAAAAATATGGCAATCAAGAATTCACTACAGAATGTTTTATTCCACAGACATCTCCCCAGGGGAGCAGATGCTTTCCTTTGCTTGCTAATGACATTTTCCTGCCACTGAGCACTGATATCTTCACATTTTGGTTTCTACTGCCCAGAGCCAAATGAGTAATCTTAATGGTTGTTTTATCTGTTTAATTCTTGAGCATATTGCCAGGAAGCTAACTATGCCAACAACCCATTTTATGTTGTTGTACCTACAGGGAATATTATGATAAACAGACCAGTTATGTTTAAGTGTTTTTGGATGCTCATAAAATCAACAAGACTTTATAGAGTATCAGTTCTTTCTGCACTCTATACGTACGCTACGCCGTGCTCTGGAGGTCCTAATAAAAAGAAAAATTGGGGGGAGGGTAGATTGTTCAAGACACTGTTCTGAAATGTCTGACGGGTACAAAAAAATCAATTCCTCGCAATAACTCCACTGTAAATATGAGGAAACTAAGGTATAGGAAGATTAAAATGACTTGTCGTGTGTCAATACCTAGGTATTAAGTGTCATAGTTAACATTTTAAGGTACTCATTCTGGCTCCAAAGCTGATGACTTCAGAATTTGTGTATGTTATTTTTAGAGTTAAACGAACAAACCAACAAACTAAATGCCCTTTTTCTAAAGTTGTCAGAGACAAACAAAGAGTTCTATTAACATCTTGAGGAGATATAGAAGATAGGGTCCGATTAAAGGAAGAAGGAGCTTATGCAGAGCTAAGAGGCACAAAATCATCACAGGAGCATAAAGTCAGGCAAAGACATGGGGCAGGTGACATTCAGGAATGAGTCTAGACAGGTCAGTGAAAGCAAGATCACAAAGTACCTTGTATATCATGCTAAAGGAGCGCCGATGGAGCAGTGGTTAAGCACTCGGCTGCTAACCAAAAGGTGGATGGTTTGAACACACCAGCCTCTCTGCAGAAGAAAAACCCTGGTGAGCTGCTTCCAGAAAGACTTACGGCCTTGCTTCATTCTTCCATATTCAACCAGTCACCAACCCCCATTTTCTAAATTCTACACAAGCCTTAGATCCAATCTTTTACCATTTCCATTTCTAGTATTTACTACTAAATAGTAGTATTTAGTAGTAAATAGTAGAACCCTATGGGGCAGTTCTGCTCTGCCCTATAGGGTCACTATGAGTCAGAATTGACTGGATGGCACACAACAACATTTCTTGCTAAAATCTTGGCTTATTAGGACTGGATCTGTATTTGTCTCTTATTAACATACATTTAAGAAGGTTTTATCACTGAAGAGTACCAATGGTTAGGTATTTGTAGTAACTGAGACAAGAACAAATAAGGACTAATAAATAGTAGAAACGGAAATTGTAAAAGGTTGGATCTAAGGCTTGTGTAGGATTGATAATATTGGAGTTGGTGACTAGTTGAATGTGGAAGAATGAAGCAAGAATAGTGCCTTAGCTTACCGGCTTCAGAAATTCATTATAGTGTCTTCCTTTTTAAATATTTATGGAAAAGGAAATACATATACCACAGTGACAAAGAACATGCGTACTGAATTCATATTACTTCTTGGTATAGATTTTAGGTTTTTATTATTTTAAGTTCTATGTGACCTTGAACTAGTTGCTAATCTCTCTGTGCTACAGTTTTGTGATCTATATAATGGGATCATTAATAATACTCTACTTACAGAGTTGTGAGGATAAAATGAAATAATGCATGTGTCAAATAAAGACAAATCCAGAGTTAGAAAAGGAGAGACCTTATGCAAAAAGATCATTGCAGTAAGGAGAACACTCGTATCTCAAAAATCTGCATGGGTCTCAAAATCAAACAGAAGAACACTTTCATTTAGGGGGAGTGGCTCCATCACCCTTCTGTTGGTTTTTAGTACTGTGGTGCCTTGTATGTTGGTTGCTATTATTCTAGAAGCTATGCCACAGGTATTTCAAACACTATTAGAGTCACCCATGGTGGACAGGTTTCAGTGGAGCTTCCAGACTAAAACAGGAAGAAAGGCCAGGAAATCTACTTCTGAAAAATAGCCAATGAAAGCGGTATGGATCACAACAGAATTTTGCCCAGTATGGTGTATGAAGATGAGCCCTTAAGTTGGAAGGCACTACGCAATAGCTGTGACAACGGACTCAAATATAATAACAAATTATGAAGATGGCACAGGACCGCACAACATTTATTTCTGTTGTACTTAAGGTCACCACGAGTTGGAGTAGACTCAATGGCGATTAACAGTAAGGAGAAGAGTCAGCAAAACTGTATGAAGGAGGAGGGCATGAGGTGGGGGTGAGCAGGTGACAAAATCAGGGCACTTTAACAAGAAAGTTTCCCTCTGTGGTTGGCTGATTCTCAGAATGAGTGTTCAAGGGGAACATTGTGCAAATTAGTACGTTAGTGTTTGTTTAAACTGCCGGCCTCTGGGAAGGAGAGAAGACTGACTAAAGTGTGGTCACGGCAAAGCAGACAGTAATAAATAGGCAATCGTGAACACTTGATCACATGTAAAACAATAGTCCATTTATGTAAAATGCAGTTACAAACAAAATTTAGAAGTTAGTTATTTTCATGCAGATTGAGGCAAAATGTCAAAATTTTGAATAATAATAATATGTTGGTTTTTAGAGATGTTAGGTTAAAATGTGTTGAGATATAGTTAAGATGTCTATCATACATATATACGGAGACCAAAAAAACCCATTGTCATCAAGTCATTTCCGATTCATAGCCTACAGGACAGAGGAACTGGTGGATTCAAACTGCTGACCTTTTAGTTAGCAGTCGTAGTTTTCAACTACTGCCCCACAAGGGCTCCGTATATGGAGAGAGACAGTTGTCATTTAATTAGGACATAAATGGGATTTGCAGCTATGGCACTGATTTAGACCTCACCGGAAGATGTAAAAGGAGACGATAATAGGGTCAAGGAGTGGACCCTCACAACGACAGTATGTAAGGTAAGGACTAAAAGTGTCTACTGGGGTTAGGTGCATAGAATTCATATTGCCATTTGCCAAGAATAGCTTTAGTGGAGTCAGGATCAGCTTCATGGACATGCGACCTGTGCAGCCTCCCAGGGCTCAGCTTACAGAAGTTTGGTTTAATGCTTTCTTAGTTTAATGTTCTGCTGTTACTATCTTGAAATTCTTAATCATTTTGTCTTCGAACATGTGTTTTGTAAGTGAAGACCGATTGGAAAAATAGAGGATGTTTGTGAATATCGTGGGCACGATCTAGTATCTGCGAGGCAGCGTGCGTATGCACCAACTAAGATTATGAGGCCAGCAGGCAACATGAGTGTAGGGCAATCCTTCCGGAGCCCAGGTGTGCAGGCCATGCCTCCAGGCAGTCTGAGGCGCCACAGAGCCCCAAGGCTGCAGGGACATCACCCGGACCTATACTGGAAGAGACTCTGTGTGCAGGCAGTGGTGGAACACTCTGCCATGACCTCATCCATGCAACATCTGTACAAATACCACCTATCTGGCCTGAGTGCAGGGACAGGAACTACTGTACTTGAGCAGTACATTTTGTCAATAAATTATTACAAAATAAAAGCATTCACATGGACAATGCAATAAAGCATGTTACTATTGTTACCTGCCCTCCAGTTGGTCCCAGACTCGTGGTGAACCCATGCACAACAGAATAGAACCATTTTGATCCGTAGGGTTTTTATTTGCTGATTTTCAGAAGTAGATCTCCAAACCTTTCTTCCTAGTCTGTCTTAGTCTGGAAGCTCTGCTGAAACGTGTTCAGAATCATAGCAACACTCAAGCCTCCACTGACAGATGGTGGTGGCTGTGCATGAGGTACAGTGATCAAGAATCAAATCAGGGTCTCCTATATGGAGGGTGAGAATATTGCCACTGAACTACCACTGCCCTCACAATAAAGCATGTTGTTATTACTTGCCATGAAGTCTATTCTGATTCATGGTGACCCCATGTGTGCAGAGTAGAACTGCTCCATAGGGTTTTCAAAGCTGTGACCTTTAGGAAGCAGATCGCCATGATTATCTTCTGAGGAGCCTCTAGCTGGGTTCTAACCATCAACATTTTGACTAACAGTGGAGCACGTCACCGTTTGCACCACCTAGGGACTGCTTGCACTAAAACATACCAAGTAGTTATTAGACGTCTTCAACAAATTTAGAAACTCTAGTTTTGAAAACTGCTGCAACATTGCAAAGCAAATGTCTACAGGATTAGGACAATGATATGTATGAAGAATTAAATCTTAAAAAAAAAAAGTTCCACAAGAATTAGCAGCTCTAGATGTACTAAAGATGTATTTAGGTATACTCTAGTTGTATTTATATTTCAAAATAATTTATCAGAAATTCATTTCAATGCTGTAACCACATATAAAATACTCTTAACAGCTCCAGTAACAGTTGAATCAGCAGATTCTTCTCAAATTTAAAAATTATCAAATATTGTTTGCCATCTTCCAGAGTTTCTAAATTTCTCCCTTCTGATGTTTTTGTTTTGTTTTGTTTTAGCATCTCCCTTACATGATAGATGTTTTCTGAAATGCATAGTAAGTCTACATTCTCTGTTCATATTTAATAACAAGGTACTGGAAACAGATTGGAAAGAAAGGTGCTGCTGTAATACTTGTGAGCTTCAGCATTTGGCGATGGAGTACCTCAGAAACCTGTACCTTTTGTCTTGAGTCAGTGATTTTCTGCAAATGCTAATACTCTAAACTCTTCCTTTGAGTTTATAAACCTGGATGCCATCTCTTGTGAGTTCAAAGACAGTAAGATATGTTCACTATTTAATATACAGACTTTCACTCATAAGCCAGACTAGTGCCTGGACTTTGTCCACTGTACCAGCAGGGCTCCTCTCCTGGCTTATTCTCCCCAATTCCAGAGCCTCTAGGATTTGTCTTTTGAGAAATGAGTCTTCAAACCATTCCTCTTCCAGGGAAGCAAAGGTATAATGGCATGGCTAAATAGGTAGGGAAGAATCTCTTTTTTACTCCTGATTTCAATGACTTCCACTTTCATGATTTTGTCACCATCTGGCTCTATCTGCCTTTAGCTGTCCCTGGACATCAAGTTCTGGATTCTTCAAAGTGTGAAGTGGTAATCTGCTTGCTTCTTGTTGACTTCCCTCATTCAGGAAATTAAGTTTTGCTTCTCTTTGCTTAGCCAAGTGGATTATCAGCCAACCAACCACTTTTCTATTTTCTAAATGGAAACTTGTCATTCTGTTGTGATCTTTTCTACCATTTTCTTTGATTTTTTATATCACTTTTAAAACTTTTTACTTATATTTTAAGAGGAAATGTTGAAAAACACATTTGATCAACTCTCATATTTAAACAAAAATTTTTAAATAAGAAATAATTCTAAAATCAATAATGGTGGTTACCAAATGAAATAAGGTAATTTGTAGCTTTATACAATTATTTACTTACCTCTCAAGAGTCTCCAGGCGGTAGGAAGTTACAAAATGCTGTAGGCTTGTTAGCATATCAAAGATGGGAAAAGAAATCAATTTTAAGCAAACTTTCCTAAGGTAGAAACCCCTTCACAATGCACAGTTCTGTACAAGGATTTTGGGAACTTTTCAGTGTTCCTATCTGGCTAATTTATCTACTCACATAGCTCTGCTTACTTAACCATAGTGCGGAAATTCTCTCAAAAAATTTCTTTGTTATTGTTGTTACCTTGGAGTCGACTCAGACTCATGGCGACCTTACGTACAACAGAAGTAAACGTTACCCCTTCCTGCACATTCTCCACGATCTTTGATATGTTTGAGCTCATTGTTGAGACTATTGTGTCGTTCCATCTTATTGAGAGTTTTACTCTTTTTTGCCGACCTTCTGCTTTACGAAACATGATGTCCTTTTCTAGTATTAGTCTTTCCTGATCACAGTACGAAGTCTCACCATCCTTTCTTCTAAGGAGCGTTCGGTTGTATTTCTAGATCTTGTTTAATTTTTTGTTCTTCTTGATTGTTAAATTTCTTAGAAGATAAGACTCTTATCTTGTTCATCAAGACAATCTTGGTGCCTAGCAAATACTGACACATTAAAAAAAATAGTATATGGTAATTGCTGTTGAATAATTTAATTAAAAGAATAAATAACGTGGCTCTTCCATCCATTTAGTAATTCAATTAGCATACTGAAAATTATTTTTCTTTTTCAAATTTGCCACTTAATTACAAATATAAAGTAAGATGCACAATTTATTAACAAAAATCTAATTTACTAACCAGATTTGCTGCTCTTCCTGAGATTTGCTGAAGGTTTAGTGGGGAAAAAAAAAAGAATAAAGTAATGCTACAGGAAGTTTAGATTAATTAAAAATTGGTACTACATTCATATTTTGTTCCCTGCACTGTGCTAGATGCTGTGCCTGCCTGTACCTTTTGGAAAGAGTGAGTTTAAGAAGAAAAAAACATATAATAAAAGGGAACTGAGAGGCTTCAAGCAATTTCGCTTATGTAGGAATTTTGCTTACACCCATATGGATTACAGCAAACAATGTAATTCTGAAATTCATCTTGACATTGCTTGCAAGATGATATAAAAAGTACATTCCTAGTATCTATGGAAATCTACACAATACTAAATTTCAGTGCCCTCAAAGACATTCTCTCACATCTTTACTCTTAACTACAGAATTATTTCACAATACTCATTGGCTTAATGACTGTTTTCTCGCATTTGGCTGATGGCATCAGTTTTAGATACCTTTACACCTCTCGCATAACATAAGAATGACCGAGAAGAAGTGAAAGCAACCAGTCACAAAAGAGCATATACTGTATGACTCTATTCATATAAAATGTCACAGATAGGCAAATCCATAGAAATAGAAAGTAGATAAGTAACTCCCTATGACTGGAAGGGGTGGGGAGAAGGATGGGACGTAAGGATAATGGTGGATTTCTCCTTAGGGTAAATGAAAATGTTCTAAAATTAGATTGTGGCCACGGCTATACACCCTTATGAATATACTAATGACCATTAAATCATACACTCTACATGAGTGAATTTTATGGTATGTGAACTATATCTTAATAAAGATAGTTCAAAATAAAGAATGACTCAGGTCTGAAAATTCTATTACTACACATTATGTTTCCATTAATATTAGGAATAATTGCTACTTTGTGGTTTGTTGTTCCTTAACACATTGATTTGATGCCACTTTTAAATGAAATAAATTCTGCAATGCATAATTATTGTCAAACATGTAATTGCTATCTCTAAACCTCCATTTGTTCTCAAAATATGAATAAATCAATTTGCCCTAAAATTTAGTTAAATGATTTAAAATTAAGGTTGATTGTATGAACTAATAATCAATTAAAATTTTATTTGCCTTTTTTCTCAATGTAATTTTTATTTAGTGAATTTTCATTGTTCACCACATATCAGGAGAATGGTCAATTACGAGTTCAGTACCTACTATGTGCCATATATTAGCATACAAAAGACCTTAATTTATGAGAACATTGGATCCTAAAGCCCAAATTTTCTCTTGTCTGTCTTTATAGTGCTAAGACAGTGAACAATGTCTCTAGCACATAATAAGCTCTAAATATGTATTAGCTGATAACTGACTGATAGACTGACAGTTTTATTTATACTAGGTCTCACTATTATTTTCTGGGAGCAACTGGAGAAATGACAGTATTTTGGTTGATTTTTCCAAGGTATTTTCAGGTTTATTTTAATTCAAATTTGGAATTAGCTTAATTATCTTGAAAGTTTATTCCTGAGACTTAGAAGTCTCATTATAATTAAATAATATTTGTTTTATATGTTTTAGGAAGATTAGATGCAGGAATTAATATTCATATGCAGAAGTACATGAGTAAAACCCACAGGCAAACTAACCCACATTCCCCACCCTCCACTCCAAGGAAAAGAACACTTATTCACGTCTCTGTTACTGGCACTTCCATCATTCATCTTCCATTAGGGTATAGGAAGAGGGGAGAATACAAAAATAAAGTTAATTATGTAGTGGAATAAGGAAGAAGAGATGATAAATCCTCAACTTTGTGACTTCCTTTCAGCACTGAGGTAAAATTTGCTGACAACATTGCGTGAAGCTGGGGATTAATGGGGAAAGGGTTGACTTGGCACATCAGGCATTTTTGGGCAGAGTACAAAATATATTTTCTGAATTAAGGGTTTGTTAACTGCAAAGTCTGAGTATTCTTCTGTTTCTTATTTTATCAGCCTTTGAGAATGTATAATGAAGCAAGCACTGGAGTTGTCAAAAGTTAGAAGGCCTCTGTTACTCACATCGTGGGCATCCAAGGTGGTAGAAGTTTCCTCAGTGCCTGAGTCCATTGCAGCCATGAAAGCAATGGCATCACTGAATCATGTTTTCACAGCAAAGGAAAGGCCCACTAACACTTAAATGATTTATTATATCTTTCAGTGTCCCTTCAGTGATTCTTCAATTTTACTTTTTCTCTGCAAGTAAAATCTCAGACCCTTCACAATTCTTGGTAATTTTGAGAAGAGTATGGAAAGCTAACAGAGACATGGCCTTCTGAGAGGTGAAAGAACAAGGGACCTAGGTGGGCCAGGTTAGGGGATATGTGAATACTCTCTGGGATCCAGTAGCAAATACTGTCAATCACGATGTGGACAAGCGGGTGGTAGTGGGGGCACTGGCCCCCTCACTGTCTACAGAAGTAGTTGGGTTGAGATATAAAAAGGCTCTTTGGGATTTAGAAGAACATGATATCAGCAAATCGTGGTCTAGAGGAGGAGGTAAAGAATGCCCACACTCTCCTAACTTTTAATGAGGCTAAGGGGAAGAAGGAGCCCTGGTGGTACAATGGTTAAGCATTCAGCTGCTAACCAAAATGTCAGCAGTTCAAATCCCCCAGCCACTCCTTGGAAACCCTGTGGGGCAGTTCTACTGTCCTAAAGGGTCTCTATGAGTCGAAATCGACTCGATGGCAATAGATTTGTTTTTTTTAATGGAAGGGGAAGGGATTAGGATTAAAACAAGCCACCCAAATGAGGCTTTGGGTTGTTGTTTACTCTCTTGGTAGGGGGAGGAAGAGTTGGGGAGTTCCAAAGCAGGTATAGGGCTTTAGGTGAACTGAAAACATTGAAAGTTTTTTTTTTTTTAATTTTTTATTGTGCTTTAAGTGAAAGTTTACAATTGAAGTTAGTTTCGCATACAAAAATTTATACCCACATTGCTATGTGACCCTAGTTGCTCTCCCTCTACTGTGACAGCACACTTCTGCTTTCCACCCCAGATTTCCTGTGTCCATTCAACCAGCTCCTGACCCTCTCTGTCTTCTCATCTCACCTCTGGACAGGAGCTACCCATTTATTTTCTTATCTACTTGAGCTAAGAAGCTTACTCCTCACAAGTATCACTTTTTGTCCCATAGTCCAGTCTAATCTTTGCCTGAAGAGTTGGCCTTGGGAATGGTTACACTGAAAGTTTTTTGGTTGAGCCACAGTTACCTAGCTGCTTGAAATGGAAAGTAAATGTGATTTACTTACTAGGTGGAGCTGTTCTCTCTCTCTGCACCCCTTGATCCCTAGTTTTCCCTCTACCTCCAAGTCAGCTGCTTTATTAAGGAAAAGGCTGAGTATGCTGGGGAACTTTGGGAAAAGGAGATGTATTAGTCTCCTAGGGCTGCCCTAAGAAAGTATCATAAATTGGGTGGCTTAAAACAATGTAAATGTATAGTCTCACAGTTCTAGAGGTTAGTAGTCCTAATTCAGAGTGTCTGAAGAATCAATGTTCTCTCTGAGGGCTCCAGGGGAAGATCCTTTCTTGTCTTACCAAGATTCTGGTAGCCTCAGGTTTTCCTTGCCTTGCAGCTGCAGCATAATTCCCTTATCACATGGTCGTTTTCCCTCTGTATCTGTTTTATGAGGCTACAACTCAGATGAGATTAGAACACACCCTACTTTGGTATAACCTCATATATTAACTGACGACACATTCAAAGGCCCTATTTCCAAACAAGGTCACATTCACGTGTATCATTGGTTAGGACTTCAACATATCTTTCTGAGAACATAATTCAATTCATAACAGATGGGTACTCAAAATTTTATGGCACTGCAATATATAGACTCCCAAATCACCATCATACCCAGACCTGCAAGAGGAGACGGCACCCAAATTTAATTGATGGATGCCAGTAGGTGTCTTAGTCATCTAGTGCTGCTGTAACAGAAATACCATGAGTGGATGGCTTTAACAAAGAGAATTTTATTTTCTCACAGTCTAGTAGGCTAGAAGTCCAAATTCAGGGCGTCACCTCCAGGGGAAGGCTTTCTCTGTCAGTTCTGGAGGAAGGTCCTTGTCATCAATCTTCCCCTGGACTAGAAGCTTCTCTGTGCAGGAAACCCGGGTCCAAAGGACACGCTTTGTACCCGGCACTGCTTTCTTGGCAGTATGAGGTCCCCTCTTTCTGCTCGCTTCCCTTTCCTTTTATCTCTTGTAAGATAAAAGGTGGTGCAGACCACACCCCACAGAAACTCCCTTTACAATGGATCAAGGATGGGACCTTAGTAAGGATGTTACAATCTCACCCTAATCCTCTTTAACATAAGAGTACAATCACAAAAGGGAGGACAACCACACAATACTGGTAATCATGGCCTAACCAAGTTGATACATACTTTGAGGGGACACAATTCAGTCCATGACAGTAGGGTTCACGGTGGGAAATGGAAGCTAATATGACTTTATTTATGTGTCCTTTTGGGCCAATTCAATGCACTGTTTTGTTGCTTCTATACCTGAATGCATAATAGAAACGCATTATATGCTTGAACTTTTCCATCCCATAAATGCCAGAAAGAATTATCTTGATCAGGGAAGATCTACAAGTTGAGAAAACTAGTGAGGCATACATTCCTGCCATTTGTCTCTAGTGGGCAGGTCAGAATTTAGCTTGAAGGCATCTACCTCTGATATCGAAAGATTTCATTACAGAGATGGTGGCCTATTGTTTGGCAAGTTAGAAGTATTAGTCTCAACTCCTGATTGCAATGTTATCACATCTCCATCAGCAGAGGTGGCTGATAAAGACTGACAAAATTCAGGGACCTGCTCTCCAAATAAGGTTTTTTGGGATTAAGTGGGCAGATTCACAACGTTCCATCTATTGAGCAGTCAAGGCAAAACTGCTGTCTCTGCAGACATCCACCATCTAAAAGGAGGCCTAGCACCTTGTTGGTCATTATGGTATGGATACAGGACAATTCTCTGTTATTGTGTTACTGATGATTTTGCTTATTGGCAAATGAGGCAGCAACCACCCAGAGATGTCCCTTGAAGTTTTGGACCTGGTGCCTCCATGATACAGTTACCATGTACTTTTTTCTTTTTTTTGGAAAGCAGCTATTAGCTTGCTACTAACCTCTTGCTGAAAATGATTGCCTAACCCATAGAGATCATGTGAGTGTCCTCATATTACCATTTTGTGATGGATCTACTTGGACTCAATGATTAACAATGTGTGAAGAGTCCTAAAATGGAAATAGTATATTCAAGAACACAACTGGCCTGACTCTAGTGACATCTTGACTTTACAGGAAAATCAGGCAGCTATGCCTGAGGGAAGGAGCCCTCGTGGGGCAATAGTTAAGTACTTAGCTGCTAACTGAAAGGTTGGCAGTTCGAACCTCCCCAGCAGCTCTGAAGGCAAAAGACCTGGCAATCTGCACCTGTAAAGATTGTTGTTGTTAGGTGATGTAGAGTTGATCTTTGACTCATAGTCGCCCCATGTGACAGAGTAGAACTACCCCACAGGGTTTTCTAGGCTATAATCTTTATGGTAACAGATTGTCAGATTAAAGTCTAGAAAACTCTATGGGGCAGTTTTAGTCTGCCACTTGCGGTCCCTGTGGGTTGAAATCAACTCAACAGCACCTAACAACAACAACATCCCTCAGGGTAAGAAGGACTGTTATACATTGAATTGTGTCCCTCCAAAATATATGTGTTAGAATCTTAAACCCTATACCTGTGGGTGTAAACCTGTCTGAAAATAAGGTCTGCTTTTTTATGTTAATGAGGCCGTATCCCCTGTATGGTGTGTCCTAAACCTAATTACTTCTGAGTAATAAGAAGCATCCTAGACACAAAGACAAGGGAACACAAACTGCAGGAAATAGATGCCACGTGAAGATCACCAAGGAACTGAGGAAAGCAAGGCTACAGAAGATGAGACAAGGACTTTCCCCCAGAGCCAAAGAAAGAGAGCCTTCTAGTACGGCCAGGGCTTCGGACTTCTAGCCTTCTGAACTGTGAGAAAGCAAATTTCTGTTCTGTAAAGCCACCCACTTGCGGTATTTCTCCTATAGCAGCGCTAGGAAACTAAGACAGGTATTTTAGACCTCACTCCACCCCTTGAAGCTAAACCACTCCCTTGCTCATGATTCACAGTGCCTAGGCCTGGTTCACTGCTGGTTGAGCTAAGCAGAAACCTGATGCCCACAAGGATGCTGTAGCTGTTCATCATCAGCTCCAGTTCTACAAAAGCAAAAGTGAATGAGGTCCCTCTGTTCAGAAGGCAGAACTTTGACTTTTAGTCCTTCACCAGTGTCCTAGATGTTTGGTCATGTGGAAAACTACAGAATGCTCGATTAAAGACACACATCTTTGGGGCCATGAACTATGGAAAGAGATTACAGCTGCCGATTAAACCACCTGGGTCACTCATGTAGATGTCCACAAGGAATAAGGACCCATTTTCTGATGAGACCCACTGAAAACAAGCTGCTAATGTGGCTTGATTCTAATAATAATAATAGTAGTAGTAATGTCCAGCTCATAGGATTACTTGAGGATCAAGTAAGATTATATGCATAAAGAAATTTAAACAGTGCCTGATTCTTTTTTTTTATTGTGCTTTAAATGAAAGTTTATAGTTCAAGTTAGTTTCTCATACAAAACTGTATACACACACTGCTGTGTGACCCTAGTAGTACCCTCATACTGTTACAGCACACTCCACCTTTCCACCCTGGATTTCCCCATGTCCATTCAACCACCTCCCGTCCCTTTCTGCCTTCTCATCTCACCTTCTGACAGGAGTTGCCCATTTTGACTTATGTATCTACTTGAGCTAAGAAGCACACTCTTCACGAGTATCAATTTATGTCATATAGTCCAGTCTAACCTTTGCCTGAAGAGTTGGCTTCAAGAGTGGTTTTAGTTTTGGGCTAACAGAGAGTCCGGGGGACATGTCTTCCAGGGTCCCTCCAGTCTCAGTCAGACCATTAAGTCTAGTCTTTTTATGTGAACTTGAGTTCTGCACCCCACTTTTCTCCTGCTTCGTCAGGGACTCTCTATTGTGTTCCCTGTCAGGATGGTCATTGATGGTAGCTGGACACCATCTAGTTCTTCTGGTCTCAGGCTGATGGAGTCTCTGGTTTATGTGGCCCTTTTGTCTCTTGGGCTAATATTTTCCTTATGTCTTTGGTGTTCCTCATTCTCCTTTGCTCCAGGTGAGTTGGGACCAACTGATGCATCTTAGATGGCTGCTTGCTAGCTTTTAAGACCCCATACGCCACTGTCTGAAATATTCTTCATATTAATATTGAATTTCTTGACATAGTTGCTTCTGTATTTTGTTTATCAGTCTTGGCAAAAGACTTTAGCTGTGATCTTTCTTCTCTGTTCCAAATTGTAACCCCATTTGCAAGTTATAGCTCCTCAAAACAGTGGGTTTTGCTATATTCCTGCCAGCATTTGCTCTCCTTAAGGAAAGGGAAATTGTAGGTCCCTACCTTATAGCTTTTCTTCCATCAAGGCTAGTTTGTACTATGCTTATCTCAAATTCCTCCAAATTACAGGCACGTAGGTTACTTGCTGTTTTCAAGCACTCTAGTAGATTTCTTCCTTATGAAATTATCCCTTTCAAAATTTCAGGCAGATTCTGGAAGAAGATCTTTACTTTCAACACTTACATTTAAATTATTAGTACTAAAAAAAGCCATAGATTTTGATTTCTCTATAGACTTTATATCTGTAGTATTATTAATTGTGAAAAGAGTGTCATAAAAAGATGGTTTTATCTGATTTATTTTATTAGCTTTAAGGTTAAACGTATGGAGTACTTAAGAGGTTGCATGTTATTTAAGGAGCTATTTAATATAAGCCAGTAAATTAATGCCTTCATAATCAATATCTATCTAATGCACTGCTTAAATTGTATATATTCATTAATTTTGCATTAGTTTAACTATTTTAATGATCCTGGACATTATTGAAACCAAAAGTATCTCGAGAAATGAATGATTTATTGCAAAGATTAATTTATGAAGATAACGCTCAATTGCCTATTTGCCAGGATGTAAAAAAGGCTAAATACTGTTGATAATATTTATGAATTCATATAACTCCCTCCAATTTCCTCCACTACATTTCGAAAGCAATCATTAGAGGCTTAGACTCTCTTCCTCCTTAGTCATATTTTTTCCGTCTAGTTTCTTTTCCTTTTTTGTATCCAGTGGCTTTCTCCAAGTTTTTCCTTCGATTGTTTATATTTCAACTTCTATTCTTTGCCACTCCTACCTCAGGAAAAATTTTGCCCAACTATCTGACAGCTTCCAAACAGTATTCTGAACTTTTCCCTATTATGTTTCTAAAAGGCAGTTAATGATAAAGAGCAGGGATTCTGCAGACAAGAATTCTTGGGTTTGAACCCTGGCTTCAACATTGTCTAGCTGTGTGACCTTGTTCATGTTACTTAACTTCTCTGTTTCTCAGTTTCCTTAACTGTAAAATAGTGAGAATAATCTTATAGCATTGTTGTGACAATTAAAAAAAAAAAAATACAAGAGCACTTTCAATTATCCCTGACATTAATTCATATTGGCTATTATTCTTATCATCAACATCTTTAACACACCAAGCCAATCTCATCATTTTTCTTCAAGCTGCCATTTATACTGCAATCTGTCTCAATGTAACTTCTGTGCCACAATGCTAATTAGGTTGTTCTCATGAAGTATGGATTATATATGAAGAACTGAAAAACTTTTACAAACTTTCTTTATTGCAACTTGACATTGCATAAGAAAGGCTTCTTAAGAGTTTCTAAGGCTTTGAACCAGGATGTTATGCTCTGGCATTTCTTTTAACAAAATACTCAGACATGATGAACCTTAAAAAAAAAAAAAAAAAGTTTTATCAAAGAATGATGTATACAAACGTTAGCTAAACTTTATGATACTAAAATAAGAGGAAAAATTAAAGTCCAATAATAATGAATTGATTACGTAAATTATTATATAAGGCTATGAGGACAAAGCAGGCAGAAATAAATATTAACATTTAGATGCACACCTCTTGACATAAAAGATACATTTATGATTTTTTTCTACTTTAAAAACATAGGCTTTGGGGTCAGATCACTTGTGTTCAAATTCTAGCTCATCCAGTTAATAGCTCTGTAAACTAAAACAAGACTAGACAATAAAGCTAAATAGAAATCTCAGCTGGGGACTATCTTCACTCTGATCCAAAGAGTAAGACTGAAGTGCAAATAGCACCAAAAAGTTAATCCCACATTGATGAAAGGGGGTAGTCATTTCCTGCCCTGGTGTTTGTCAATTAACAGAGGTCTTTCCTCCAAAGAAGATGGGATGGGGGCTGGGTGGGGGTGTGTGTGTGTGTGTGCAGGATATGACCTCCCAGGCTAGAGTATCCTATTTGGCTGAAGGATATGCACCTTAGAAAGGACAGCTGTGAGTTGTCAGCCAAAACTCACAGCAGCTGGGGTTTGGGCACACCTACCCTTGAAAGAACTGTGTTGAGGCACCACCATAATCTGCTACATTGTTTTAAGCAACTAAGTTAAGTAGGGAAAATTAATTAATACAATAGTCATAATCTTTTAATCATCTTCTGGGCATGAATGAACTTAAATATTTATGTTTAATCATTTCATGCTCACTCAATATTAGAGTGAGGAGTTTGGATCATTTTTATTATAGAAAAAAAACAAAACCCACTGCCGTAGTGTGGATTCCTACTCACGGTCACCCCATATGTTACAGAGTAGAACTGCTCCATCAAATTATCTTGGGTGTAATCTTTACAGAAGCAGATTGCCGGGCGTTTACAAGTAGTCACCGATTTACAATGTATTCGAGTTATGACGGGCTGTATTTACGACCATCTTACATCTTCCTGGGAGGAAGTTACAGGATAATGCATGCAGGGGATATGTAAAAAATCGCTGAGTTATGTGAACACACTCCAAGCATTTGATCAGGATAATATGATGAAAGAGATAGGTTGAAAAATCTTTCATATTGCAAGAAAACGAATTTAGAACTTGCTACGTCGCCAATGTGGAACAGCTCGTAGATCACGAAGAAGGGGAATTGACAGATCAGGACTTAATGGATTTTGAAGGGGAAAGAACTTCTGAGGAAGAAATTAAAAATGAGGAAGGGAAAGAAGTTGCCAAAAAAAATACAGTTAAAGGATTAGCTGGAGTTTTTTTCTAAACTAAATCAGAGGCTTCAGTTATGTGAAAACATGTACCCAAACACCAATCGCTTTGCTAAACTTGATAGGCAGAGTCAGGCAGCAGTGAGATGTTACCACAAAATATCTGAAGAAAAAAAGAAAAGGACCATACAGACAACTCTCAGTAATTTTCTGACTAGAAACGCTATTCCCATTCCCAGGGATCATCCGGATGATCCAGAACATTCCACTTAGTGGAGGTATTAGCGCAAGTGACAAAATGCCAATGTCATCCAACTCTTCTTCATCGTCAGAGTAAATTTTTATGATGTATTTATTTGTATATGTATTTATGTATTAAAATATATCTAAGTTTATACGTAGTTTTTCCAACCCACAAGAACAAAGACTGGATTTCTAAAAATACTGATAATAAAAGGCAACAGTAATGAAAATTAAAAAAAAAAAGAAGTTTTCAACTTACGTCAGAACCGATTTATGACAGAGTCATCGGAACAGAACCCTGCCGTAAATTGGGGACTACCTGTATTTTGCAGCATAGCTGGGTGGGCTCAAACTGCTAATTTTTAGTTAAGTAGTCAAGAGCAAACTCTTTGCACCATTACTTAGATAACAGAAAGTTAAAAGATTGTTGTTTTTTTTTTCCCAGAAGAATGATGTGATTATGTTATTATCAGGAAGGACCAGTTTAGTGACATTTTGGTAGATAAACTTGAATGGCAAGATTCAGATGACAGAGAGACTAGTGAGGAGGATATTATATGAGTCTAGAGATGCAGACACCTTGGACTAATGTTTTGGCCCTGCTCGAAATGAAAGAGACTGCATTAATCAGATACTGTTAGGAAAGAATCAAGAATTGGTGGCTAATTAGATATGGAAAGCTAAGAAGAGAAAAATATTGAAAAAAAAATCAGAGTTTAACATTTATGATTTGGCCCAGATAGTAATATATCAATGATCATAAGGAATACAGAAGAGAGTGTTAATTTGAGGGGGATTATGAGAACACATCTAGAATTGCTAAGTTTGAATGCTCTACAACATCTAGGTAGCAATATATTACAAACATTTTGAACATGATTGTAAAGCTTGGATAAGATTATGGTGTTGGAGGTTTAGAAATAATTAAACTACTATGGTTTTGAAAGTAAGCCTGTTCAATTTATAAGAATCCATTTGAAAAGATAGGTGCCAAGGATAGAATTGTGGAAAATTCTAAAATGCCATGGTCATGCAACTCAGAAAAAGACAGTAAATAGCACTTTTCATTAGTAAAAGTCTTTGATATGTGCTAAATTCTATGTAATTTATTTCTTCAATGTAGTATGATCTCTGTGATGTTATTGATGCTTTAATCTTCCTCTTTACATCAGAAGGAAAATAGCCCCCAGCGATATCTGTGCTTATCGTTATTTCCGAATTGTCCTTCTTTACTCCCTGATAGCACTTCTCCAGTAATTGCTTGATTAGGAACTCATGTCTCAGACATTGCTTTTGGTAAGAGAACCAATAACCATCTTCTATTGTTCACAGGTTTATTTCAGGCCTCCGAACTGGTTCCAGTTTGATCCCCTGCTGAGAATTGCATTTCTGCCCCAGATATACTGAATCAGAATCTACAGTTTAGCAAGAACCTTAGGTGATTCTTATGTATAATAAATTTTTAGAACACCAGTCTACTAGTGGTTCTAAGAATTAGTCCTTAACCAGGAGGATTAGCATCAATGCTGAAACTTGTTAGAAATGCAATTTCTCAGCAGGGGTTCGAACTGGAACAAACTGGTTCCAAGCCCTGGTTTATTCACTAGTCTTTGGGTCAGATGGATGGTTTTTCTGGTCTTGGCTAGGCTCAGTAGTATATATAGTGACCTGAAGGCTAGGAGGGTGACTCTGCTGATTGTGACTGGGCTCTCTCACATGTTTCAAGTTAGCAGACTGTCTTCTGCTTTGGATGGCTTCATCTCTTCTCCACATGGTCTCTCATATCTTATAAATAGTCTAACCTAGACATGGTTTCAGTAGATTACCAAAAAAAAAAAAAGAGAAAGTGGAAGTGCTGAAGTTCACTTGAAGCCTTGGAAATGACTCTCTGTCAGGTATGACACACTCAATTGTAGAAAGCAAGTCACAAACCAGGTCATACTTTTATTTCTTGTCATAAAGCCGAGGTGATTTTGTCTTTGAGACTTTTATGTCTTCACTCAGTTATACTGTGCCTTTTATCAAGAATGTATTCAAAGAGAGTGAAAAAAAGATGGATGAAGTAAGAATCTTCTCAAAGAAGAAACTCAAAATTGGTGATTGTTCGTTTGCACGCTTATTCTTTTTACTGCATTGGATGACTTTTCCCCAGAGAATAGATCGGTCCTATTAATTATTGTGTTGAATTTATTTGTTCCTTACTCAAACATTCATCAAATCCCCATATACACCAGTCATTCTACTTGGCACTGTAGATTTAAATATCAATCAATTTTCCCTTGGGTATTTTTCTTCTTCATTTCTTTTGAATTCACATCTAATTTACTTCTCTTTTATGGAAAGACGTCACATTCATTTTACTGTCAAACTTTTCAGTTATATTACAAATCTCACTCCCGTCAGCCTAGGCTCCATCATGAGTACATTTTGAAATGGGTCCTTTTAAGTTCAACAATCATATTAAATGACAAGGTAGAGGCAGGAGTAATTAGAGCATGAAATCTATACAGCATCTCACATCTCCTGTGTAAATCAAGATTCAAAACACTAACTCAGCCACATTTTGACAAGGAGACTTCAGCTAATTTTCCTTATCTTTGGAGCAATTTTCCCCTTAGCTTGTTAGAAGAAGTTATAATTATTGGAAAATGTGTAAACAATGAAAGTCCATCTGGGCATACATATGCCTTTTATTTTATTAATGTGGAAAATCTCTCTCTGTCTTGCATAATACCTGACTGAAAATACTCTTTGGTTTTTTGTTGTGCTTTCCCAAGAAAAAAGAGAAGACTTCCCTGAAATAGGATTTGGAAAGATCTGATGCTAAGAAAGACAAGTCAAAATATATATTATTATTTCTACTGTTTATCTTGCTAAATAGAAAAACTTTTTACCAGAGGCTGCTACTAGAGGAAAAAAGTTAAAGATTACCAGAAACTCAACTAAATGACTGAAGTTGTGAATACTCTGCCGACAAACCCCAAATTCTTATGCTGATTATCATTTATGAGTTGAAGAGCATGCAGAACAAGTGTATCCTAGGTGTCTTAGTTACCTAGCGCCGCCATAACAAAAAATACCACAAGTAGGCGGCTTTAAAAAACAGAAATGTATTTTCTCTGAGTTCAGGAAGCTAGCAGTCTAAATTCAGGGTCTCTGCCTTGTCCATTCCTTCTGTGAGCCTTCTCCTAGTTTCTGACATCTGCCGGCAGTCCTTGGCATTCCTTTGCTTGTAGACACGTCCTCACATGGTGTCTGTCTCCCTCCGTGTGGGTGTTTCTGTGTCTATTCTGCTGTTTTTATAAGAACCACTCAGAAATCATTGGGTTTAGAGCTCGGCCTACTCTGGGATGACCACATTAACATAGCAAAAGAAAAATCCTACTTCCAAACACAGTCGTAATTACAGGTACAGGGTAAGGTCTTCAACACATATTTTGGGGAACTCAATTCAATCCATAACACCAAGGAATGACATGAACTTGAATAAAAAAATACTTTTTAAAGTTCTGCTCTCTGACAAATTACAAGGAATTCAGCTCAGCTTTCCTCTAAGCAAGAATGAAAACTTAATCGCTTATGGATGATGGACTTGGCCATTTAAGAGATCAGTTTACTCAGACATATTATAAACAGATGCGACAGAAAGAAAAAAGAAAAACTTTTCTTAGTTTCATGCGTATAGACTATTTATAGGAATTTGTATGTATGGTTAAGTAAGAAGTACATAGGCTTTGGTGTTAGACTTAGATTTTGTTTCTGTATAAAACAAAGTATGCCAGCTGGATATTTACCAGCTGGATACTTTGACAAATTACACAGCCTGTCTAATGTTCATTCCTTGCTTTGAAAATGTGGACACCAGTCACTACCTTGAGAGATTATCCTGACGCATAAGGCAATCTCTACAATGCATCTAGCTCTGCCTTTAGCATAGAATATGTGCTCTTGTTATTACTATGATTATTGTTTTATTAATGTTGTTATGATTGAGAAAGTAGTTCAAAGTAACATCCTTTAGCAAGCAATACCACATTAACACACAATTCTCATGAATAAATTAAACAACTATATCAAAATATTCCATAACCTTTCTAATTTATAGGGAAATCAAGTCTGGAACTGAAATAAAAGATAGATTATTTTTCTCTAGCAACTAGGTACATACTCCAAAAATCATTACCTCTTAAGTAACAATAATTTAGTAAAAGTCTTTTGATTTTGTAACCTGGAGTGAGTTTTGCCCAATTAAGTACCTTGTTACTACTGTCTATTAAATTTATTAAATTGCATCCTGGCAACTCTAGTTAATGCAAGTGACTATCTCCTGGTGTAAAGGAAAAAAGTCTTGCTATTTTTAGTTTGTTTTTTTTTTAAAGTTCTATTATCCTTAAGTTCAATTAAAGTATCATTTCGATTACTATCATTTACTATGCAGTAATTTTTAATGTCACTGGTAGTCTAGCTCTTATCAATGCTTGTGTCTGTTTATAAAATATAAAATATCGACCTGACTATGTTCTTACAGTTCAGAACAAAAGAGACCCTAGAAATGGAAGGTATCTGATTGAAGGAATCTGATTGCTTCTGGGCAGTGAAGTCAAAGACTGGACCTGAATGTAAAGTACTGCCGGCTACAGCTCTTTGGAGCAGTATTTCTTGTCCTGTCAGGTAAGTTCAACAAGATAGAAAAGATTTGGTTTACCTCGAATTTCCACTTGTAGAGGATATTTACTTGTAAGGCCATTTGACTGCACTCAGTGCTTTGACCCCATGACTAGTAAAAGAGGGATAGAGTAAGATGTTGCATTCAGAAAGCACAGCATTCTGTGAGGGGCATGGGCCAATGTGGTAGAAATCCTTTTCTTTAATTATTCAGATAAATTCCACTACTAAAGTCTTTCATGTATAGAATCCAGGAAGAGTGCTTTAGAGAATGAAAAAGAAGAAGATCACATTTGTGTAATGCCTCCACCTATTAATATTTAATTATATATTAATAGAAAATAATGGATAGTGTTTCTTTACAAATCACGCATTTGCTGAAAATCCAGCAAAAAAGAGGAAGACCCTCAACAAGATGGATTGACACAGTGGCTGCAACAATGGGCTCAGGCATAACAACGATTGTGAGCATGGCACAGGACCGGGCAGGGTTTCGTTCTGTGGTGCATAAGGTTGCTATGAGTCAGAACCAACTTGACGGCACCTAACAACAACAATATTTGCTGGTATTTTAACCTTATATTTCAAGTGTGAGGAGAGGTCACTAGGGTTGATTAATACGTATTTCTCTTGAATAAATTTTCATCCATTTGACAAGTATATTCATTCTAAACAAAACTAATACATGTAATTGATTCTGAGTTGTACATTTTTCATTTCTAAACATCTCTAAAACTGAGTGGCATATTAAAATTGAGCAGGTATCAGAACTTAATTGACAGTGTTTTGAAATTCTTGGTAGTGTGTAATATAGTGGTGAATATTTCAGTTGATGGCTTCTTAGTTACTTCTTAGCACTGAAATCCCTAAAAATTCTGCCTAACTCTGTCTGTGGATTTAGACTTTATTTTGTTACCTCTTTGTATAATTTATCTTCTAGCTCTGACTCTTTTGAAAAGACAATAGGTGGCAAAAGGCCCTGTTCCAATCGAATTAGGAAGCTCTCCCCAGAAAAATGAATGCATGTATATCATGTACACAGGAATGATGTTGACCAGATGTTGAAAATTACCCATTTCTTACCCTCTGCTTTGTTTTGACCAAACTATAGTCAGGCTTCTTTCTTTCCTACAGGTCTCTGAACTCTGCTTGTCTCCAAGCCTGAGCAAGTAATAAAAAATAATGGAACGTGTTCCCTTTATTAACATCTTCCAGGATTCTGCCCTGGTGGCACAGTGGCTGAGCATTTAGCTGCTAACCAAAAGGTTGGCAGTTCAAATTCACCAGCTACTCCTTGGAAACCCTATGGGGCAGTTCTACCGTATCCTATAGGGTCTCTATGAGTTGAAATCAACTCTACAGCAATGGGTTTGGTTTTGGTTTTTTATAGTAATTATGTAGGAGCCTTGGTGGTGCAGTGGTTAAGTGCTCAGCTTCTAACTGAATGGTTGGTGGTTCTAACCCACCAGTTGCTCCTCGGGAGAAAGATATTGCAGTCTGCTTCCATAAAGATTACAGTCTTGGAAACCCTAGGTGGCAGTTGTACTCTGTCCTAAAGGACTGCTATGAGTTGGAATCGACTCAATGGCTATATAAGATAGCACTTACATGAAGTTCTAACAGTTTTCAAAATGGAGTTAAGAGAATTCAGAACAAGAAGTTGGTCTAGAGCATATTTTATTTCTTTAGTGATCCCCTTATCCTCCTGATTACTTAGATGAGCTTGAAATTGAATATATGATACACTAGGAGCTCAGAAATGGATATCTCTGTTAGGGTTCCTTATAATCACAGTTTAACACATCTTGAGGAACTTTTTCTAGACTATCAGAACATTTAATTTTATGATTAGGGTAAATTATGTCATGTACTTTAGAAATTGGATTAATTATATGCTGAAATGATATTTCCCCATAAATCATGTAGTACAGAATGTGTTATAAGAATTAAACTTCACTTTTGGAATTTAACTTTGATTTTAATTTCCATTTTCTCTTGAAGAAGACATTTTCTATTTTTTATAGCATCATATAATTAACTGTGCCAAACTGAGGATTTTTAACAATACTTACTGTATCTGGATACATTTGGCTTGCAATTCCAAATCAATTAGCTTTTGCATTCAGTCAACTATCAACAAGTTATCTGGTTTCAGATCAAGGTGAACAAAATGCCATGTTGATTAATTGTGTGAATTGCCTCCAACATATTTTTTTCAAGAAATTATTCCCATGATTGCTGAATTTTATTTTTTAAGCCACTTATTAAGATCAATATTTCTATACTCCATTTCCACGTAGATGTTCTAGTCTGTGATTTTATAATCATAATGTCTGGGGATCCTATTATTGTATTGTTGTAATATATTCAAATAAGATTTACATTCCCATAATTCTCAATAGTTTGCTCATCTACTTCTCATACATTTGCATTTTATAGCATGTATCTGTTTCTTTTCACTTAATACTTGAAACAATCTACTAGAACCTCAACTTCCTGTTTGCTTCAATATGGAATAAATTCTCCCCTATAACTGAAATGAATTCATTTTTTGAAGAGGATGCTGAGATCATAAATGAAGTTTATCAGAGAGCGGAAGAGACGCTAGATACAACCAAATGCATCCATATACAACAAGTGTTGTGTTTTAATTAAGGTACAGATGGACTTGATTTTCTTCAAATTTGTTACTTAGACTGAAGCTTCCTTTTCTCTCTCTGTGCTAACTTAATCAGTTGCTAAACATTCCATTTTCAACTTGTGTTCATTTGGACTTTTTTCGAAATTTATCCTATTTGATTAATGTTTACCATTCATCTCTCCATATAATATAATATAATTTTACTTTTATTTGTGACAAGATAACAATTTCTTCTCCCACTATTTGCGCACACATAATTCTCCCTTCAGAATACAGACCTGATGATCTTCTTCCAAAAGGTCACAGCCTTAAAAACCCTATGGAGCAGCTCTACTCTGTACACATGGGACCACCCTGATTCGGAATCGAATCAACGGCAACTGACAACAAAAGCAACAATTCTCCCTTACTCTTTTTTCTGTAAGATAATTAATTTAGAATGCTTTACAGCTCTCCTCCTTTCCAGCTCCAAACAATGAGATTTTAGGAAACGCTTGAACTTCTTTTCTCTCTCCTGTCTTGCCTATCTTAAATTTTGGTTGAGATAATGTAGTTCTTTTTGGAATTTTCCTTACAATGTCTATCTTCTGTGAGTCTTTTGTAGTGCTCAAATAATCCCAGAAAGTACACACTTATCCATTAGTAGTTTATTTTACACACTCAAACACATGCACGTATATATGTGTGTATACATATACGTAGAAGCTCTGGTGACACAGTGGTTAAGTGCTCGACTGCTGACTGAAAGGTAGGTGGTTCGTATCCACCAGCTGCTCCTCACGAGAAAGGTGTGGCAATCTGTTTCCATAAAATTTACAGCCTTGGAAACCCTATGCTGCAGTTATACTCTGCTCTGTAGGGTCCCTATGTGTCAGAATTGACTCAATGGCAATGGGTTTTATATATATATACATATATATACGTATACATATGTATGTACATACACACACACACACATATTTGTGTGTCTGAACACTTGACTTCTAACCAAAAGTTTGGAGGTTCGAATCCACTCAGCGATGCCTTGGAAGAAGACCTGGTGATGTACTTCTGAAAAATCAGCCATTAAAAACTCTATGAAGAACAGTTCTACTCTGACACACTGACATACATTGGGCCACCATGAGTCAGAATCAACTCCATAGCAGCTTAAAGAAACAAACAA
Source organism: Trichechus manatus latirostris (assembly GCF_000243295.1). Taxonomy (NCBI): domain Eukaryota; kingdom Metazoa; phylum Chordata; class Mammalia; order Sirenia; family Trichechidae; genus Trichechus; species Trichechus manatus. The sequence continues at coordinate 21,128,767 of NW_004443948.1, read as the reverse complement.
CAACAACGACAAAACCTCCATGTACATCTACTTATCAATTTATTTATATCAAGAATCATACTGTTATTCCATCTCTTCCTGATGGCCACAGTTTGAGTTCTCAGTTTTGGTTCTTTTTTTTTTTTTTTTTTTGGTCATAGCAAAAAAACAAAAAACTAAGCCCATTGCAGCTGACTGGATCCAACTTATAGCAATTCTTTAGGACAGAGTAGAACTGCTCCATAGGGTTTCCAAGGCTGTAAATCTTTATAGGAGCAGACTGCTGCCACATCTTTCTCCCATGGAGCAGCTGGTGGGTTCGAACAGCAGATCTTTCAGTTAGCGGCAGAGCACTTTAACTACTTTGCAACCAGGGCTCCTTTTCTTGGTGGTAATCCTTTTAATTTCCAAATGTTTTTTTCTTAGATGAGGTACTTGAATAATACATTTTTTTTTTTTTTTGTTCTTGCATATCTTGAAACTTTTTTTTCCTTTTTTTTTTTGAGATCCGGTTGAAAACCTTTTCTCTCTGTAAGTAATATTGTGTGTTCAACTGCTGATAATGCAGATATGTCAGCCAGAATTGTTTTCCTTTGCAGGTAACTTGTCTTTTACATATGGGAAGTTGTAAAATTATTTCTTTTATCGTTAGAAATCATGTATTTTATCAGGATATGCCCAATCACGTGTTTTTTCTCATCAGTATAGGTTGGAACTCAAGTGAGCCCTCTCAATATCAAGGCAGAGTTCTTCATTCAACTCAGAGAAGTTTTCTTTGTTTTATTATTCCGCATCACTCATCTGTTCCTCTTCCTCCCTTTGAAATTCCTATTAGTTTCCTGCTAATTTGGTTTTTTTTTGTTTTGTTTTGTTTTGTTTTTTGGTTTGTTTGCTTTTGATATTTTCCTTGGACCTGTTAAGTCAGTAATTTGGGTCTCAATTTTCTCTCATTTAATCCAATTTGTGAATGCATCTTCCTAAGTACTTAAAACAAATCAGGTGTCCATCTGTCTCCACCAGCAGTTTTTTTTTTTCTCTTGCCATGTGTTCCAAATTTTCCATCTTATCTTCCTCCATCTGGCTCCAGAGGCCTATTAGATAAGCTGTAATTTTCAGGCCTTCGAACCAGTTTCTTCCAGTTGCAACTTTGCTGATAATTTGCATTTCTAACAAGTTCCCAGACAATGCTAACATTGCTGGTTAAGGACCAATTCTGAGAACCACTAGTAGAACAATGGTTCTCAAAATTTATTATACGTAAGAATTACCTGGGGATTATGTTAAAATGTAGATGCTGATTCAGTATATCCGGGGTGGAAGTGCAAATTCTAAGCAAGGGTTTGACATGGAATGAACCGATTCAAAGGCCTCGTAATTTTACTCTGCCAATTCATTGAGACTCAGATTCTATTGTTTGAATATATTCAAGGGCAGAATCTTCAGGGTTGAAAAAATAAGTGAGACTTTTTCTCTATGGGGCTGTGGGTTAAGGACAGGCTATCACAACCCTACTGAAACAAATGTAAGTTGCCTTTCTGCCCCCTGCTCTATTTGTTCACTTCCAGCTTTCCCAGAAGGGAAGTTATCAATTCACCTGCTCTTTCCAATCCAGGATCTTGGATGCCAGGGAGATCCAGCATACTCTCTTGGGGAACAGTCCATCTTAAACTTTTACCCCAACATCCTCTCCTGCCGCATTGTATAGATCTCTGAACACCAGGTCTATTAAAGGCTAGGCCATACAGCATCAGATTTTCAGTTGGAGAGATAAGAAGAGCAAGAATACAGATGATGAATCTAATTTGGCAAATTTGGAAACAGGGATGACATTTGTATGAACACTGCAGAAATCCAGGTGATCAATGATAATATGGAAATGAAATCTAGAAATTTACAACACGGAGAGAAAAAGTGGAAAATATTTTTAAATTTTTAGGAGGTATAAAGAAAGTCTTGGACATTAATTGGATATGGAAAGCAAGCAAAGGAGAACCATCTGAGATGATGTTCAAGATTCTAGTTTGGGGTGTGATAGCAAGATAATTAGATAATCATTTAATGCGAAAGGAAGCAAAATATTATGTAAGCACACTGGCAACAGAATATACTGTTGAGTGTGTCAATATCCTACATAGAGTGGGATTTCCATTTGTTAAGAGATTTTATATTAAAAGCCAAACTCGATGACATAATTAAAAGAAAATCAGGTTCATAAAAATTATCAGCAATCTTACTCCTGAAATACTTTAACTTTATTTTGGAATAGTGTCTTATCATTCAATTATACATTCACGCATACATTTATTCAGTCAGTAAGTATTTATTATCTACTTACCATTAACAGAAACTACATAAAGCAGTGTAAAATCAAAGACAAATAAAGCAGTCTCTCTCTCTTCAAGAAGGACAGTCACACAAATAAAATATTATGAAACAAGATTTGGTGTTATGGAAATTCACAGACTATCATGAGAAGAGAGGCCCCTGGGATATGGGTTCATCAGAGAAGACTTCCTGAATGAAGTGTTTCCTGATCTGAATCTGAAAGGACAACAAGAATTCAATTAGGGAAAACTGTATGGCATTTCAAGGAGAAAAGACCACAAAAAATAGGCAGGCATCACTACTATTTACTGATATCCAGTTCCCTTTTCCCCTGGGCACATGACAGGATTATATGCTCTTCTCTCTTGAAGTCAGCATGGCCAACAGAATTGTTTTGATCGGTCAAATGTGAATAATAGAGACACATCCGAGTGAAAGTCAGTAATTGTCCAACTCCTTCTTTGCTATGCCAATCATGGATGTATTTGTTGAGGTGAAGCCTCAAAAAGCCAGGGTCACTGGCTATCTGTTATCTATGGCTGGATGAACACTGAATGTATGGACTTTTTGGATAACATAGCAAACCTTAGCCTATGAAAAGAAGAATTGTTATTGTTCATTAGGGAAGCAGTGGTGACCCTAGTAAGACCGTTTAGGTAAACTGGTGGGATAAGTTAAGCTTTAATGGGCCAAGTAGTTTAACATGTGTAATCTCATGGACATGGAGTGTGTCATTTGCTGCTTTATAAACTTTGGAAAGGCAGAAAGAAACTACAGAGTGTATTGAAGGAACTGTAAGGTCAAGGCAAGATATTCTTTAGCAGAGGTCGGTGAATAGAAGGGACTTCAAGGGTGTGTACACTGAGGGAAGGGAGCCAGATAAAATATCAAAAAAAAGGAATGATCAAGAAAACTATTTTCCACAAGAGTCAGGAGAGGATGCACTGAAAAACCCATAAATCCATTGCCATCAAGTCAATTCCGACACATAGCGACCCTTTAGGACAGAGTAGAACTGCTCCATAGGGTTTCCAAGGAGTGGCTGGTGGATTCAAACTGCTGACTTCTTGGTTAGCAGCCAAATTATTAACCACTGTGCCACCAGGGCTCCATCTTAACCACATAGGAGGACTTTAAACAGGAAGAAGAATCCAGGTTATGAGATATAGAGAGAAAAATTAAGGGAAGAACCAGGATTTACTTAAAGAGAACCCTCTGCCATAAATGAGAAATTGAGTGGTTTGTTAGTAATGGAATTATGTTTTCAGTGTTTTGGATGGTGGGGAAGTAGGGGTGAAAAAGCAAGGGTGCAGCGGTTTAAGGAAAAACTGTAGGAAATCTCAGAAAAAGTCTATTTTATCTAGGAATTTGATGATAAGAGAAAACTTCTCATATCTTCTTTCTTTAAAGTTCTTTTAGTGACAAAAGTCTTCCATACCCTCAGTGTTATCTAACTTGGTGTTAGTGGTTCTGCCATATATTTTAAACAAATAGTGTTCACCACTGGGGATCTACTAAAACCCTATAGTACTGCAATCATCCAATTGTAGAATGAACAAAAGCAATAACTTGATTAAACATGTTCATGGGAAGTTTTTAGAGTAATTTTCTCTGCCTCGTATGATATTTTATACCTTGACTGATTGCATTAGTTTTCTATTGCTGTGTAACAAAGTACTACAAGAATAATGGCTTAAAACAACACAAGTTTATTACCTACCCATTTCCATAGGTTAGGAGTCTAGTACAACTTGTCTGAGTTCTTAGCTCATTGTCTTAGGCTGGGTTCTCTAGAGAAACAAAACCAGTAGAGCTCGTAAATATAAATATAGAAAGATTTATATCAAGGAAATGGCTCACGTCATTGTAGAGGCTGAAACATCCCAAGTCCGTGGATCAGGATAGAGGCTTACCCTGATTCATGTAGCTGCAGGGGCTGGTGAACCCAAGATTGGCAGGTCAGCAGGTCAGAGAGCAGGGCTCTTGCTCACAAGCTGTGAAGATCCATGAATCCCAAGATCAGCAGGTAAGCTGCTAGCTCAAGTCCCAAGAACGGGAGGTCAGACGAACAGGAGCCAGCTGCAGGATCTAGAGTAGGCAAAAGCCAGAACATCCGCTTATACTCAGATGCAGGCCACAGGCCCAAGGAAACTCCCTTTCAATTGACTGGCTACTCACAGCAGATTCCATTATGGGGGTGATCACATATAAACACTGAGAATCATGGCCCAGCCAAGTTGACACACAATCTTAACCATCACACTCATGGTCTGAAATCAAAGTGTTGGTTGGGGTTGATATCTTATCTGAGGCTTGCAGTCCTCTTCCAAGTTCATTCAAATTGTTGGAATTCAGTTCCTTTAGGTTGCAGGATGAAGGTCTCATATTTCCTGCTGAGTGTTAGTTAGAGGCTGTTCTCAACTGTGAGAGGCAACCTGCGGTTTCCTCACCTCTCCACAAGGTGGAAGTTACTTCTTCAAGGCTATCAAGAGACTGCTCTGCTTTTTCCAATCCTTGACCTCCTCTTATTCTAACTTCTGGATGCAGATTTAAATAGCTCGTGAAGGTCAGGCCCCCCATATAGTCTCCCTTTTGATTAATATAATGTCAACTGAGTAGTAACCTTAATTACGTCTGCAAGATCCCTTTTGTCCTGTAATTTAACATAATTACATGATCAATATCCCCCTATATTCACAGGTTCCAAGCACATTCAAGTGGAGGGATCTATACAAGACATGTGCATCAGAGGGTGGGGATCTGGGGGCTATCTTAGAACTATAATTATGCCTACCACGCTGACAGCTAGTACATTTAAACAATACATGAATTATTAAAAATAGGTGAAAAAATATTAGTATTTGTTTCCTCATCCCCACTTCATTGTAGTTTCTAATCTTGCCACCTAATAACTTTCCCTTCATATTTTTTCCTACAATGAATTAAATACTTTGTATCTACAAATCCATAAAAAACATTTTGAAAATTAATGTTGAAAAGAGCATGAGAGAACAAACACATGCATGGAATAGAAAGACAGGAGGAGAAAGGAAATATAAAATTCTATGAGCTTCTATGACTGATTTAAAAGGATATATTATCTCCTGTATCATAGTGCTGATAAAATGTAAAAGCTGACCACATTTTGATTTTGGAAACCAAAGAAACACAATGCAAATCAAATTCAGAACCATTCTGGGGCTCTTAAGCAAATTTTAAGATGTTAACTAGAAAAGTATGGGACTCTGAAATTTGAAATGAGGGCATTTGTCTGGATTGTGATGAATATGATTACTTAGATCCCATCCATCCCCATGTCAATCCTCTTAAACTTAGCTTTTAAGAAGAAACAGCTCGTCCCTGATCTGAGAAAGTTAGCCTTTCTTTGCTTTAAGACACTTCAATATCCTCATTTGAGGCAGATACCATTCAAGGAGATGCTGATTATTCTTAAGACCAACAATGATTACCTCTCATGTCTTCCTGACCCAGAGTTAAATGACCAGCGTACCCTCAGAAGGGTGAAGATGAATTATGACCTGAGAGGAGATAGAATACAAACCAAAAGATTTGCTACATTTTTGTCAGTTTATATCAACCAAAACCTGGTAATGCATGAAGGAAAGGATTATAGATGTGTTTTTTTTCAGGAAGGAAAAATCCTAACATTACATGAGGTCAGATTATTAATATGAGTTATAGCTTGAGCAGTGATGAGTGCTTCTAATAGTTGGGTGGATAACTGGATAACTAAAATCCGTATTTAATGTTGGCTCACATTAAATTGAGATACTGGAATTTAATTGACGTATAATGCAAGAAGGGAAAAAATGAAAATGCTTAGGGAGATAACATTTCTGCAGTGGATTTATCATGAACTATCCTCTTATACAAAGTAATCTTTTTCCTGTGAAGGATGCAGAGGATATTCCTTTCACCATTGAATTGAGAAGTGTCCAACAAACAGTACTTTCTCTAGTGAATTAAGAAATACAATAGTGAGAGAGCACTAACATGGGCTGTCTTTGGCAGGGCCATTATAGCAGGGGTCACCTTCATTATTTCAGTGGTGGTGATGTAATCTTGGAGTAACAGAAGCCAACTGACTGTTCTAAACCTGCATCTTTATATTCACAAATCATTCCATAACGTTTTTTAATCATAATCGTTTGACCTGCACAGACTTGACTGGGACTAATTGTTCCTGGTGTTCCTAGAACTGCAATAGATAAATATGATAGCTTTGTAATGTGCCAACTTGGCTAAACTGAACTATATTTTTCAGAATTCCCTTTTCTTGTATGTTTCCAATTAGGGTGGGCTACAAGATTCTCTCAAGAGAGTTAGTAGACAGCAGAAGGGAAGCAGCAGCCATTTTGCAGTACATTTGTTATTCTTGATGGTCTCTTGACTCTCCTCATTGGCATGAAGAAGCAGCTGGGCCTGCAATTGTGTTTCCTTCACACTGGATCTTCATTTAGTTTCTCTGACTTCTGGGACAGGTGTGTGTACACTCAACTCCATGAGAAAGAGCTACATTTTCTGCAGGATACTCTCCTCAGCAAGGTCAGAGGTTTCAGTCTGTCCTTTTGTGGTTCCAGACAGGTCTGATCTTACCTTCCCAACTGCCTATCTGTGGGCTTCAGATTCCAGCCTTAGTATGGAGACAACCTTGCAGAGGTGGCTTAGTAAGCTCCCATATATGCATAAGTCATTTCCAGTAATAAATATCACACTTATTCTGTTTCTTTCATTGAACCTTGACTGAAACAATGAAAAATCTAGTACATTCTATTCTAATGGGTGTAATCGGAGAAAAGAAAACAAAAACACTGGGTAAGTAAACAGATTTGAGATGAGCCATCAACTTGGAGGGTCAAGAGTCTCTAACTCAATTCCCTGACTTGAACTAATAAAAAGACCCTAGAGTCCATGGAGTGAAAGGGAAGCAGAGTTCGTCTGAAGGAAAATCCTATAACAAAACCATAGTTATGCAATGGAAATGTTATTTTCAGCTTTCCTCAAAGGGACCTGCAAACATTTTTCAAGATAACTTGCTTTGGACAAAGACAAATATCCATATATTTTGAAGATTACTAGACACAATGTCTCTGATTGAGATGAATTTTTGATAACCCAAAAGGCCACTGCAATTCGCCACTGACTTGGGACTTAGGGAGGTTGTTGAGAAATGGAAAATTGGTCTGAGTCCATCTCTTAGTGAGACTGGTGAATCTGCAAAACTAGTCTATAGTTATTTCCCAAAATTCTGAATGCATATTTAAAGTATCTGTACTAAATAACCAGCAGAATCCCCACGTTGGTTTCCTGACCCATAGAGTAAAGTCTGTAATGGTGTGAGGGAAAACTGGACATCTCTGATTCTATTCTATCCAAAAAGGGAAAAATACCTCATCTCTACTGCAATCCCAAATAAGTATGCCAAAATCGAAGACTTGAAATATGCAAGAATGATGAATTCTATCATACCCCCACTTAATACTACAGTTTGGCCTGTGAAGAAATATCAGTGCTGGAAAATGATACAGGACTATTGTGAATGCAATTAGGAATTACCTCCAATTCCAACTGTTGTTAGAGATATGGTTCATATATTGGAGCAAATAGTGTGAAGCTGAGCAGCTAGTAAAAGCTATTAATCCAGCAAATGCTTTTATCTATGTATTGATTAGGAAGGGCTACCAGAGAGTTTGCTTTCATCTAGGTTGGAGGGCAGCACATATTAGCTGTATTACCTCATAAATATGTCAGCTTTGCTCTATGTCAAGATATAGTACATGGGTACCTTGAATATTTGAGAGCATAATGCTGCATTAACATATTGATAAGATCACAGAAACTGAACCTGGTGAGAAAGATGTAGCAAATAACTTATGTTCCAAGTGATGGGAGAGAAACCCCATGAAAATTCAGAAGAAATGAGTGTTATTCAGGAGGTCAACAACAAGGATTTGTCTTAGTAAGGCATATCTAGTCGAGTGAGCAATCTTCCAATAGCAAAGACCAATGCTGAACTCCTGAGTGAATACCATTTCTCATGGGGACCAGCCTTATATCTGATGGCAGTTTAATTATATTGAATCCCTTCCGTCATGGGCTGGAGGTGACTCAGGTTATAAATTTGAAATAGTTACTCAGATTATAAACGTATTTTTACCTTCCCCCAATTATTTTTTCAGTTTCACCTTCACTGGACTTATTGAATACTTTAGTCAAAACTATGGTATTCACACAATAATGCTTCTGATAAGGAACTCATTTTATAGCAAAAGAAGCAAGGAAATGGGTTTATTATCATGGAATTCATTGGTCTTGCCATGTACCCCATCCCTAGATATAACGATATAATATTGGGACGGCATATTGAAGACTTACGATGCTGGTTGGATGACAATGACTTGTCATGCTAAAATGAAAACTATACAGTTGAAAAAGTACCAAAGTATTGGAATCAATGCAAAAGTTTTGGATTTTCGCCTTGGCTCTATCCTTAATAAACTGGATGGTACCAGGCAAATCAGTATCAGTTTGCATATTTTTAAAAACAAATTGAAATAGGTGTCTAGGAACATCAGAGCTATTCAAGGTGTTTTATAAAGATCCAGTGGTTAAAAGATAACTATAATTTTTAAAAATCTATTTGTTGTTGTTGCTGTTAGATGCCATCGAGTTGGTTCTGACTCACAGCGACCCTATGAACAACAGAATGAAACAATGCCCGGTCCTGTGCCATCCTCACAATCGTTGTTATGCTTGAGGCCATTGTTGCAGCCACAGTGCCAATCCATCTCATTGAGGGTTTTCCTCTTTTTCGCTGAACCCGTACTTTACCAAACATGATGGCCTTCTCCAGGGACTGATCCCTCCTGACAACATGTCCAAAGTATGTAAGACGTAGTCTCGCCATCCTTGCTTCTAAGGAGCATTCTGGTTGTACTTCTTACAAGACAGACCTGTTCATTCTTTTGGCAGTCCATGGTATATCCAATATTCTTCTCCAACACCCTAATTCAAAGGCATCAATTCTTCGGTCTTCCTTATTAATTGTCCAGCTTTCACATGCATATGATGCTATTGAAAACACCATGGCTTGGATCAGGTGCAGCTTAGTCCTCAAGGTGACATCTTTGTTTTTCAACACTTTAAAGAGGTCTTTTGCAGCAGATTTGCCCGATGCAATGAGTCTTTTGATTTCTTGACTGCTGCTTCTATGGGTGTTGATTGTGGATCCTTACTTGAAATCCTTGACAACTTCAATCGTTTCCCCATTTATCATGATGTTGCTTATTGGTCCAGGTGTGAGGATTTTTGTTTTCT
>NW_004443948.1:21109029-21119025 GCF_000243295.1 Trichechus manatus latirostris | reverse complement strand
GAGGTGTAATCCATACTGAAGGCTGTGGTCTTTGATCTTCATCAGTAAATGCTTCAAGTCCTCTTCACTTTCAGCAAGCAAGGTTGTGTCATCTGCATATTGCAGGTTGTTTATGAGTCTTCCTCCAATCCTGATGCCCTGTTCATCTTCATATAGTCCAGTTTCTTAGATTGTTTGAGCAGCATACAGACTGAATAGGTATGGTGAAAGGATATAACCCTGAGGCACACCTTTCCAGACTTTAAACCGTGAAGTATCCCATTGTTCTATCCGAACAACTGCCTCTTGATCTATGTACAGGTTCCTCATCAGCACAATTAAGTATTCTGGAATTCCCGTTCTTTGCCATGTTATCCATAATTTGATATGATCCACACAGCCGAATGCCTTTGCATAGTCAATAAAACACAGGTAAACATTTTCTGGTATTCTCTGCTTTCATCCACCTTGGTTCCACGTCCTTTTCTGAATCTGGCCTGAATTTCTGGCAGTTCCCTGTCAGCGTACTGCTGCAGCAGCCTTTGAATGATATCCAGCAAAATTTTACTTGCGTGTGATATTAATGATCCTGTTCGATAATTTCCATATTCAGTTGGATCATCTTGCTTGGGAATAGGCATATATATGGATCTCTTCCAGTCAGTTGGCCAGGTAGCTCTCTTCCAAATTTCTTGGCATAGATGAGTGAGCGCTTCCAGTGCTGCATCCGTTTGTTGAAACATCTCAGTTGATATTCCATCAGTTCCTGGAACTTTGTTTTTTGCCAATGCCTTCAGTGCAGCTTGGACTTCTTCCTTCAGTACCATCGGTCCCTGATCTATGCTACCTCTTGAAATGGCTTAATGTCGACCAATTCTTTTTGGTATAGTGACTCTGTGTATTCCTTCTGTCTTCTTTTGATGCTTCCTGCATCATTTAATATTTTACACGTAGAATCCTTCACTATTGCAACTCGAGGCTTGAATTTTTTCTTCAGATCTTTCAACTTGAGAAATGCCAAAAGTGTTCTTCCCTTTTGGTTTTCTATCTCCAGCTCTTTGCACGTGTCATTATAATACTTTACCTTGTCTTCTCAAGCTGCCCTTTGAAATTTTCTGTTCAGTTGTTTTACTTCATCATTTCTTCCTTTTGCTTTATGTACTCGACGTTCAAGAGCAAGTTGCAGAGTGTCTTCTGACATCCATTTTGGTCTTTTCTTTCTTTCCTGTCTTTTTAATGACCTTTTGCTTTCTTCATGTATGATGTTCTTGATGTCATTCCACAACTTGTCTAGTCTTTGGTTCATTAGCGTTCAACGCCTCAAATCTGTTCTTGAAATGGTCTCTAAATTCAGGTGGGATATACTCAAGGTCATACTTTGGCTCTTGTGGACTCATTCTAATTTTCTTCTGTTTCAACTTGAACTTGCATATGAGCAATTGATAATCTGTTCTGCAGTCGGCCCCTGGTCTTGTTCTTACTGATGATATTGATCTTTTCCATCATCTCTTTCCACAAATGTAGTTGATCTGACTCCTGTGTATTCCATTAGGTGAGGTCCACGTGTATAGTCCCCACTTATGTTGGTGAAAAAAGGTATTTGCGATGAAGAAGTGGTTGGTCTTGCAAAATTCTATCACGCGATCTCTGGCATCGTTTCGATCACTGAGGTTATATTTTCCAACTACTGACTCTTCTTCTTTACTTCCAACTTCGAATTCCAATCACCAGTAATTATAATGCATCCTGATTGCATGTTTGATCAATTTCAGACTGCGGAAGCTGGTAAAAAATCTTCAATTTCTTCATCTTTGGCCTTAGTGTGTTGGTGCGTAAATTTGAATAATAGTCGTATTAACTGGCCTTACTTGTAGTTGTATGGATATTATCCTATCACTGACAGTGTTGTACTTTAGGGTAGATCTTGAATGTTCTTTTTGACTATCAATGCAACGCCATTCCTCTTCAATTTGTCATTCCAGACATAGTTGACCAAAGTATTGTCCGATTCAAAATGGCCAGTACCAGTCCATCTCAGCTCACTAATGCCTAGGATATCAATATTTATGTGCTTCATTTCCTTTTTGATGATTTCCGATTTTCCTAGATTCATACTTCATACATTCCGCATTCCAATTATTAATGGATGTTTCCATTGGTTTCTTCTCTTTTCGAGTCATGCTACATCAGTAAATGAAGGTCCCAGAAGCCTGACTCCATCCACATCATTAGGGTTGACTCTACGCTGAGGAGACAGCTCTTCCCTAGTCGTCTTTTGAGTAACTTCCAACCTGGGGGTCTCATCTTCCTGCACTATATCAGACAATGTCTGCTGCTATTCATAAGGTTTTCACTGGCCAATTATTTTCAGAAGTAGACTTCCGGGTCTTTCTTCCCAGTCTGTCTTATTCTGGAAGCTCAGCTGAAACCTGTACACCATGGGTGACTCTGCTGGTATCTGAATACCTGTGGCATAGCTTCCAGCATCACAGCAACACACAAGCCCCCACAGTACGACAAACTGACAGACACGTTGGGGGTGAAAAAAAAAAAAAACTAAGTCTGTTTAGTTTTTAAATATATTGCCCCTTAAAAATCATTTTAGAGCCTCCTTGTGGATATGATTTTTGTTTCTATTCACATCTATTTAATTTTTTTCTATAATGGTCTAAAATTACAAAAATTTTTAGTGGTTCTGGTTAAACTGCATCTTTTGGAAAAGTTTCAAGTATTATTTTGAGTTTGCTATTACTTTAAAAGAGCTTGATGACTGAAAAATGAATAACAGACAGTGAGATTCACAGTTTTAGTGAATAATGAGGAATGAACTCTTCTTTCATTTTTTGTTGATTAAATTTCACAGTAATCCTCTATTTTTGGCATACAGGTGAAAACCAGGGTTGAATAATTATGATGGCAAAAAGAACAGCTGCTAAGTATTCCAAAATGAGTATTAAAAACCTAATAAAATTATCAGACTTTAGAAGTTAATGTTGGCATGAGATGTTTATATTCTTAGGAAAAAAAAAATTTTTTACAAAATTACAAAATATTAAAGAAATATATTCATAATGATAGTAGAATAAAGATAACTACAACAATCAAAAGCAACTACTGTGAACATTATAAATCATGTATTATTGGATTTCAATTATAAAACAGCTTTTAAAAAGACTAAGCAAATGTCAATAAACTCTCAAAAACTTATCAATCTTATCAGTTTGGGTGAGACAATCATGCAGTTCATTTTCCTCTGTTCCATAGAATAACCTCGATAGAACAGTTATTTTTCGAGTATTGATTCTCCACTAAAATGATCTTCTCTAAGTAGAATTTTATTGTTAGATCTAGAATACTAATATTTCAAAATACAGAACTATGACACAGATATATTGTTTTCTTCCTTCCCACAATTCCAATGCCTCCAAAAAGGCCAGCTGTAATTTTGGATTGCCGGCTTTTATAGAGAAACGCTTGATGAGAATTTCATGTGATTTGTTTCTAAATTTAAGAAGCTAAAAAGTGTCAAAGTGATAAATTAACAATAGATATGTCACTTTGATTTTAAGGTTTTTCTTACCCACAAAACCGAATATTAACTGTAAAAAAAAAAAAATCCTGACCCAAATTTAATCCTGCCAATGGCTTTTTTTCACCCAAAGTACTAATATTTTCTATTCTGTTTGGAGCCAGACTTACTTGATTTAAATTTCGAAAGGTAGTATTGGTGGAGATCCAGAGACCACATTGTGACCTGATATCAATTGATTTCAGTAAAGAGGGAGGGCAGGGTTCAAGCAATCATGTTAAGATTAGCCACTACACCTTTTCCTCACTTATTGACTTGATGAGGTTCCAAAGACCAGGTCATTATGTGAAAATCAGTGTTACGTGAGAGTCGAGGCTGAACTCCATCTTGGCACCCATGCCACCACCAAGTCACTTACCACTCATGTTGTGTCCCCGGCATTTAATATCTCCTATCACTTCATGCAGTGCTTTGCTTTGTCATACATTTTGTAACTGTCTCTTTTCATTCGATGGGACGCTCCAGGAGCTGAAGCGTCATGTTAATATTAACGATGATTAGATCCCATGCACCAAGCACAGTGCCTGGAACAGGATCAGGTTCAATTAATATTAATAAGAGGCATAAATGAATAAGATACAGTAGTTTATAAAACAAGATATTTATAGAGGTCTAAAGTTACTGAAAGGAGCACTGGTTGCACAGTGGTTAAGCGCTCGGCTGTTAACCGAAAGGTCAGTGGTTCGAACTCACCAGCCTCTCTTCAGGAGAAAAATGTGACAACCTGCTTCCCTAAAGATTACTGCCTAGGATACCCTATGGGGAAGTTCTACTCTATTTTATAGGGGCTGTATGAATTGAAATCAACTTAACTGCACACAACAACAACAGAATTACTAAACTGACGTTTCTTAGAGATACTTTAGATTGAGGAAACTGAGTTCTGCATTGAATTCTACTACTTCTGGTGCTCACAGTGCTGTGCAGAATACAGCACCCAAAGCATAGTAGCTATTTATTAAAACTCATATATGTTCCACTAAGCTGTGAACAACTTCTTGAGGAAACTAAGACCCAGATAAGTTTGAATTTCAGAGTGTTACAGAATCACAGAGCTAGTTTGTGGTTGAACCCCAGATTTCCACATTTCAGACTTTGACTTACAAAGCCATTACAACCATTTTCTCTTACTTCACGGGAATTGCAGCTTCTCTGACTACATTACTATGAGTATTAAAATCACTGTTAACAGGGCTTACATGTCAAATTTTCAATAATTGCTTGTAGATATTTTTATAAAAGTAATTTTGAAATGAAACACATATTTCATGTATCAAGTAATTAAAAGATATGTTAAAAAAAATTGAATGTTTATCCAGAAGTGTTCTCATGGAAAAAGCAAAACCTAATAGAGGATGGCAAAACATAACAAGAATACAATGGAGATTACTAGGTAAGCAAGCAGGTAGGCTTGCTACAACTCCATGGTTACTCCATGGAAAGTAGACAATGAGACTCAATGGATCAAAGCCAGACAGTTTATTCCTCACAACACAGAAAATACCGAGTACATCAGCATAGTTGTGCTTGCTCTCCTGCCCCCAAATCCCTGGGTCAACTCAATGGGCTCAGAAGGATGTTACGCACACAGTGGTCTGTGCCATAAGTGAGGAACGCAAGACCAATGGCAGCACTTTTTGAGCAAGCATCAAACATCCTAACAGGCAGCAACCAAACCAGCCCCTTTCCCAAGAGAGCAAGCAGTTACAAGGTAGTCACACTGTGGTGGTCTTGACCTACTTAGTTACCTGTGTGACTAATTGCAGGAACTGTTCAGTGTCTGAGATGAGCCTTGCAGTATGACACACTCAGCAAGAAAATTCAGGAAAGCTCAGTACCCATGGCAACTGCCTCTACCAACAAAGGTTTTAACTATCACTTACTTCAAAACACTAAATACATTTCTATAAATGTTCACCACCAAAAGATTCATTTTTTGAATTGCTTTAAAACCAAAATCTTTATCCTATTGTAACAGTCATCTTAGTGTATCTTGAATTCATGATAATGAATCTCTATATTTCATAATCCACCACTTTCTAACAAAGTGAAACCATATAGAAATAAGACATCATAATCAATGTCACCAATATTAAGAAATATTAAGATTTACTTTTCACCTACCTGCATTTGAAATTCCTAACAGTATTGACTGTATATTGGAAATATAATCAAAACATTTTACATACACACTCACTTCTCACTTATTAACGTGGTTAAGTTCCAAAGACCAGGTTGTTATGTGAAAATCAGCATTATGTGAAAATGGAGGATGACCACATCAGATTACAAAATGTCATGTGGGACACATTTGTCTCTGTAGACTCGAGAGGCAGAAAATGTAGAGAGGTGCTGTATGTCCCACTAGTCATGAAAGTGTTCCTGCCAGATGTACATCTTTAATGTGCAAAATACTGTGTTAGATTTTTTACTATTGTCATAAATGCAAAATGTTGAATAACAAGATAGTTGATAAATGAGGAGGTATATTATTATGTATCTCTCTGCAATCTTAGGGAAGAATCAGTAGCGTTTTTCCACCAAATATCAGAGAATATCACAGTAGCTGTATATAATTTTATTTTATAATTTTGGAAAATGCTTTCTAACCATGGCTATTAAGGTGAAGTAAAATACATAAAAATTCACAAAATATTTTTTAAGTGGAGTTCATAAGTGATTTTGGTTAATGGTATAATCATATATTTTTAGCTCTATAATTAATTCTTAATTGTATATATATATATATATAAATATGCTTATATATTACCTTCAATGCTAATCATCATAATGATAATAAAATATTAATAAATTAACCATTGTTACAGTTTGAGTCCCTTGTAATGCCATGACCTGTCCCATTTTATTTTTCATCAAATACTTCTAGAATACTTGTTTAAGGTTTTGCTATAACCATTTTAGAAATGGTACAGATTGGCACAAATCATAGTTTTTCCCATCATTTGGCAGTTAATTGAACAGTTAATGAATATGTAGAGAGCTAACCAAATGAGTTGATTCAACCTTGGCCAACCTTGCAATTCAGATTACTCTCTCATGACCTTTGAACTATACTCACTGTAGCCTAGAAAACATATTACTAGTGAATTGTCATCTCAGATCTTATTGGCTGGGGAAATATGCCATGGAGCTACACTCTTACAGGGTTCAGCAAAAACTAAACTTTAGAATAAATGAAGTGTTATGTAGCATAGAAAAGGAATTAATAGATTTAAGAAAATACTCCATATAGAGGCCATAAGCAAAAAGAGCAGAAGGTCTAGGCTCCCAACATTAAGCCTTGTTATTTTTAATTTTTCAAAGATTATGACAGATTTGTTTCCTTTGCCATTCTAATGGAAACTTGGCTTATTTACTCAGGAATTATATTATGAGCCTGATTCAGCTCTAATCAAAATATTTAAGCCAGATATTGTGCTAAATGCTGAAGAGATAAAGAGGCATAAAATGTTGTTAGCTTACAGGATGGGACAAAAATAGTAAGACACTGGAAAAAATTAAAATTGGCTATATTTTTCAGTAGAGTCAAAGTAGCTACTCATAGTTACCACATGTGACAGAGTAAAACTGCCCCACAGGTTTTTCTTGGGTGTAATCTTCAAGGAAGCAGATAGCCAGATCTTTCTCCCATGGAGCTTCTGGGTGGGTTCAAGCCACCAACCTTTCTGTTAGCAGCCAAGCACTTAACCATTGTGCCATCAGGGCTCCTTAAAGAAGCTAGTACATGGGGAAATTATCTTTCTTATATAAACTCACTGGTTGTGCCCACTTGTGTTGGTGATAGGACTTCACCAAATATTCTGTCTCCTTATCGCAAAATAATTTTTCAAGATTTAACATTAATGGGATTTTATTCTAAATGTATATGGAAAATTTATCCTGAAAGTGTCAGCTAGAAAATTGTAATAATCAAAAATTATATGTTGTCAGAGAAACAAAAGTAGTTGCTTCCAGGTTCACCCTATTTCAAAGGTTATAGAGCAACGATGATTATAAAGAAATTTACTGATTGACAGCTTGACTTCAGCTTTTGTCTGCCCTCTCTCTGTTAGGACAGCCTCCACAATGTCCTGGTCAGAACACCACTGTTCACTCACTTGACTCTGGTCTAATGAGTGATTGAGTGATTAAATAACAATGCTAATATTAAGTTACAAATAAATCTCTATGATGGTGCAAAAGGAAAGCAAGTGATGCATTTTCTATGCTTTGCAGAACTAAGTCAACATAAAAGATGTTTCCATTGACTAACAAAATGTTTCTGTTCCCAATGCCATTAAAAGTAGAATACATGGGTCTTTTTATTAGCTAATGAAACAGATTTTACTATTCTTGGACAAATAAACATATACTAATACTCCTGAAATAATCACATTTATTTCAAAACTTCAAATGAGTCGAAAAAATAATCATTGTTTCTCCATGTCATAGTTGATATAAAAAAACATTTTTAAAACTGTAGTAAATCCTGGTTAATCTTTTTGCTGCTACCACTGGTAAAATGTAATTATTCTCTGAATCTGACCTTTGGTTTATTACAGTCTAAAATATAGTTCTCAATGAAATTAAAAGTAAAAGAAATCTGTAATATACTTTTATTTTTGACTCCACATAATAATTAGGGCCTAATAAATAGGAATTTGAATTCAAATCATTTATTTTACAGTGTTTTTATTACAACATTATACATTTCTAAGAAAGCTATCATATTAAAACAAAATCTACTTTTTAAGTTTCCATATATCCTTTTAGTGCCCATAAAATTTTCAATTAACTTTATTACAGCTGCATTAATATAGTTTAAATTATTTTCTGGCATGTATGTTCAAATAATTTTGACTGAAAATTCAGCTTATTCAAGCTTCTGTAAAAATTTGAAATAATAAATTGTTGTAAAACCCAAAAACACGATAGAAAATTTATAGGAAAGTGTAAATGATGATATCCGGAAATGTTATAAGCCAAAACTCAGGGATACTTCGATTTCGTTATTGTTGTGGTTAATGGCAACCATTCAGTGTCTCTCTAACTAATATGGTCCATTTAACATACGATTCTTACTTCTCTGTTGACCTTCAAGCAAGCAAAAATTGGATAAAGGTCTTCTGAAGACACTGATGAGTATTTAAGGAAAGGATTGTATATTTAACCTTCTTTCCCTGGGTTAGCACTCTCTAAGTATCAGCACAACTTCAAATTTGGCACACATATAGTCACATGTAAAGGGATAATATCTCTAACTCACCATAACTCAAATATTTGAAACAATCACACATTTCACCTTTTAATTAATACACCCACAGCTGTTTCTTCTAGGGAAATGAGCACCGAGGCAAGAATAAAAGGGCCTGCGCTTCCATCTGAGCCCTGCTATTTATGAACCTATGTGATTATAGGATGAATACTTAATAGGGCCTAGCACAAAATAAGAGTTCAAAAAAATATGTTTCATTAAAATGTGAATTTAGCTAATGGAGACAAATATTGCAGAAAGATGAATGATACTGTATTAGTTTCCTATGCTGCATAACAAATTATCTGAAACACAGGACCTTAAAACAGCACATGTTTATTATTCACAGTTTCTGTAGGGCAGAAGTCTAGGCACAGCTTAGTTGGACTCTCTGCTCCAAGGTATCATCAGACTGATATACAGCTGTTGGCTGGGCTGTGGTTGCATCAGAGACTGGGCTGGAGAACAATCCATTTCCAAGTTCCCTCATATTGTTGGCAGAACTCATCTCCTTGAGACTGTCACCACGAGGTCCCTGTGGACCTGGGGCTGTTCTCAGCTTCAGAGGATACTCTCAGTTCCACGTCAGCCTCTCACAACATGGTAGATTACTTCTTCAAAACCAGAAAGAGAAAGAAACTCTGACCTCAGGGATGGCCCATCTTCTCTTTCAGGGTCTTTTACCTGACTAAGCCAGGCCTACCTACAATAATCTTCCTTTTGATGAACTCACAATCAGGGCTTCAAACCAGTTCATTCCAGTTCAAAACCCTACTGAGAACTGGCATTTCCACCCCAGTATACTGAATCAGAATCTTTGCTGTATTCTATCAGCAAAACATATTCAAGTGGAGGAGAATTACAGGATGTGGATATGAGAGTGTTAGGAACTATTAGGGCTGTTTTTTGTTTGTCCTTTTTATTTTTATTTTATTGTATTTTTTATTGTGCTTTAGGTGAAAGTTTACATACAGCTCAAGTTAATTTCTCATTCAAAAATGTATACACAGGATCACAACAGAGGGTTCTGGACAGAGCTGGAGAAGGATGTAGAGCATAACTTTAACTCATAAAAAATAAAAAAAAGACCAGATTTACTGGCCTAAAGGAGACTGGAGAAACCTTGAGAGTATGGCCCCCAGACACCCTTTTAGCTCAGTGGTGAAGTTACCTC
>NW_004443948.1:21104404-21108924 GCF_000243295.1 Trichechus manatus latirostris | reverse complement strand
GAAACTATTTTGTTCTGTAAGCCTTCACCTTAAGTCAGAATAACAGCACAATTGGAAGAGCGCAGTCAATGTCACTGAACTGTGTGTAGAAATTTTTGAAACAGTGTATCTTTCACTATGTGTATTTTCACCAAAAAAAAAAAAGGTTGAGAAGTTAGAAGGTTGATATGTTGTGTGGTTGTTAACCAATGTCATAAAACAACATGTGCACTACTGTTTCATGAGAAACTATTTGTTCTGTAAGCCTTCACCTGAAGTACAATAAAATATTAAAAAAAAAAGTATACATATATCGTTTCGTGACATTGGTTGCAATCCCCACAAGGTGATAGCATGTTCTGCCTTTGTACCCTGGGTTCCCTGTGTCTATTCATCCAGTTACTGTCTCTTCCTGACTTCTCGTCCTGGTTTTGGACAGACGCTAACCATTTGGTCTCCTATACTTGATTGAACTTAGGAGCACATTTCTCACATGTGTTATTTTTTGTTTTATAAAACCAAAAAAACCAAACCCATTGTCATCGAGTCAATATGTTGTATGGCATATTTTATAACATATATACATTCAAGACTCTTAAAAAATACTTTTGCTGTGGTATAAATTCTTACAAAATTAAAGTCAAAGGGCATTGCATAGATCTGGAACCAGCAATGGAAGTCAGTAGACAGATGCATACCACTTATTAATATGCACAGATGTACACCTCAATATTAGATGTCTTTGCCTGATGAAACACTTCTTAGGGGTTGTTTGAAGCCTCAGTAGACTTGCACTACAATTTGTTACTGAATCACAGTTCTGCAGTATTAGAATGAGATCTGCTCTCTTAATACCTTCATTGTCTTTGATAAGCTAAAACATACAGGAAATTGTTCACTTTGGGAAAAGGATTAACTAATTCAGGACACAGAACTCAATTTAGTAAGAGAAAGGTCATTTGTAAACCATATTTCAACCATCTAATTGAAAAACCTAATCAAGACTAATAAAGTGAGAGTTTTTATTGGTTTTATTTTTTTTTCTTTTAGAATAGTAGTTTTGATTGTATGCCATACGTTATTTTCTTTTTTGCATTTCACTGCAAATTTCAAGGATGTTTACCTAAACTTTATTCACTACACCAAAGGATATGGAATTATTTTTTCTTGTGAATATTTATACTTCATTGTTTTCTTTAAAACCAAGCCAAACACCATCCACAAATAAAACAAAAAGATGTTTCATAATTGTTACCACTTAAAAATGTCTTCTAATCTCATATACACTCAGAATAATTTAATTTTCTCTCATTTTTTAAATCTCTCCCTCCTGCTGGTATCACAATATTCAAGGCATTCGTATGCCAACTACTCCCCAGAACACCTGGCCAATCCTTTATTGCCAGATGACCTGCTGATGCAGAACAAAACAAGGAATAGTTGTAATAAACATGTCTTTGGGGGATACCGTTGGCAACATTATTCGTTGAGTCTGCCTTGACTGAAACTTATAGCAATCCATAGCCTCGATTTATCGGCCAACAACTAGTAAACTATCCTGAGGTGTCCGAAGGCAGAGTGATACAATGAAAAAGCACTGGTTTGTAAGTCCTTGGACAGTGTAATCTGTGCCATTCACTTTGCTTCTTTGAGCCTCAATTTTCTATCTGTAAAATGAGTGAATTAAAAACTGAGATAATAAAAATACATGTTTCTTATGCTTTATTCATTTTTATAGTTTAAAGGCTAAAATGAACATTAAATTTTTTGACATCAGAAAATAATAGACTTAAAATGGCATTTTATAAGTAAAATTTATTATCTGTCTTTAAAAAAATTGAAAAATATGCATATATCAATAGGCTTATATCAAATTTGATAAATATTAGTGCTGGGTGATTATTTTTCTCATTTTTTACTGTGAGATATCAAATATGTTACTCTGTGCAAGGCAGCATGGCGGGAGCTGAGAACCTATTACACCCCACTAACTGAGACTGGTCAATGCAGGGTAATGAAATAGCAGAAGGGGATAGGAAAAGAAAAACATACAGATGATTTGATGTGGAAATGGAAGTCTGTCGACAACTGTTTAAGCTGAGTAGGCTCTCACTTAGTGAGAGAGAAAGGTAGCTTGAGAGTAGAATGTAATTTAGGAAAGATTCCAAAGTGAACAAGTGGATTCAGACAGGTGTTAAATTGCAAGAGTTTTTGTCAAATAACCAAAAAGCTAATAGTAGAAAGAGGAAATATCATATAAGAGACAAAAAATAAGCACCCAGAAGCACAAGCAAATTCAAAAAGAAAAGTTAGCTCAAATTCAGTGAGCATTACTAGACTTCCAATTTCAGCTCAAACGTCTAAGAAGCTTACCAGTCATCACTCCCAACCTTATACAAGAAAAGTTTGTACAAACTAAAAATCATTGATGTCTCTGGGACCCATGAGAGAACTAAGGGCAAATTACTACCCCAAATATGAAGAGACAAGCACATACAGAGAATGAGAGTCAAGATCTGATTACTAGGAGCCAAAGCTGCTGGAGCCATAAAGTGGTGGGAACATTAATGATAATTTTTACAAATTGCTGGAGGCTGAATGTAGACTACGTTGAGAATGATCAACTCCTGTGGGTTATAGTCTTGAAAGAAGGGGGACCCAGTCTTGGAAGAAGATCTTTCCTTCCAGAAACCCACCAAATTCTCATGGTAAAGATGGCTCTGGCAGGGGAAGAGGAAGATAAATCATTCTCAAGTACACATTCTCAAACATACCTATGGAGGACATTTTTGTGACGCAGTGTAAACAGCGCTTAAAGGAAAATTTATAAGATTTAATGCACATATTTAAAATTGATAGCTTAGACTTCCAGCTTAGGAAAATAGCAAAAGAAGATGAAAGAGGATTAATTTAAGCCTAAAATAAGCAGAAGAAAAGAAATAATAAAAATTAGAGCAGAAATCAGTAAAATTGAAAACAGGAAAACAATAGAGAAAACCAACAAAGTTCCTTTCCAAAGGTCAATACAATTAATAAACCTCTAGTACAGAGAATCAAGAATAAAAGAGAGATGACACTAATTAGCAATGTCAGATATTTGAAAAAGGCCATCACTATTGATTCCTTGAATATTGAAAGATAAAGAAATACCATAAACACCTCTATACTCACAAATTGGTTAAATAAAATAACCTGTTCTTTGAAGGATACAAACTAGCAAAACTCAATAAGGAGAAACATCTGAAGATCATCTGAATAGGCCAATATTTATTTAAAAATTATATCTATAATTAATAACCTTCCAAAAAATGAAGCACCAGACCCAGATGGCTTCACATATGAATTCTATCATACATTTAAGGAAGAATTGATACTAATTCTCCACAATCTCTTCTATAAAATGCAAGTAGGAGGAACATTTCCTAACTCATTCCACTAGACTGTCTTAGTTTTCTAGGGCTACAATAACAAAGTATCATAAAGTGAGTAACTTTTCAGAATATAAATTTACTATTTCATAGTTTTGAGGCTAGAAGTCTATATCAAGATATCATCTATGATTATTTCAAAGACTCTAAGAGAAAAACTCTTCCATGCCTCTCTCCTAGCTTCTAGTAATGCTTGGCAATCCTTGACGTTCCTTGCCTTGCGTATGACTCCTTAACCACTTGGCTATATTTGTGGACAAGAATCAACAACAATCCAATGCCCAAAATATGAAGATTAATCAAATCCCCATTTTCCACTTCTCAATTACCTCTAACACCAAGCACTCTCTCACTCTCTTTCTGCCCCTAGCCACCCAGAATGAGGTCAGAGCTCACAAGTTAAGAGGACACTGTTGTTCACATGGCAAATATGTAGAGACCAGCTTCAAAGTAAGTAGCCCACACAGAACACTTACTCCTGCCATGCTGGCTGAAAATTCAGTTTTTCCACTAACTTTCCAGGATGCAAGCCAAAAGCTCAGGGGCCTATCCTGGGATCCCTCAGTTTCACCTGCTGGCTCCCACTACTCCTTTTTGTTTGATAATTTGCTGGAATGACTCACAGAACTCACAGAAAGTACTATACTTACAATTACAGATTTATTATAGCAAAATGACACAAACTAGAATCATAAGAAGAGATGCATGGGTGAAGTTTGGGAGGGTTCCCAATACAAAACTTCCATATCCCAAAGAGAGTATGTCACCTTTCCTTTCACCAACTAGGAAGCTCTCAAAGCCTCTGTGTTCAGCACTGTTATTGGCTTCATTACATAGTCACGATTGAGGCCTCATTGCACATGCATGATAAGTTCATTCATGCCTCCTGAGGTTAGTTGATATTGGGCTACCAGATGGTCTTTCTGGTCTGGCCATCCGCCATTAATTAGCACAAATTCTCAGGTGTGGTCTAGAGGTCTTAGACGATAAAGACACTGTCATGGTTTGAATTATGTCCCCCCAAAAATGTGTCTAACAATTTGGCTAGGCCATGATTCCTGGTACTGTGTGATTTTCCTGTATGTTGTAAACCTGCCTCTATGATGTTAATGA
>NW_004443948.1:21092670-21104304 GCF_000243295.1 Trichechus manatus latirostris | reverse complement strand
AAAGACAGAAGTGAGCAGAGAGACAGGGGGATCTCATACCATCAAGAAAGCAGTGCCAGGAGCAGAGCGCGTCCTTTGGACCGGGGTCCCTGTGCCCAGAAGCTCCTAGTCTGGGGGAACACTGATGAGAAGGCCGACGAGAGAGAAAGACTTCCCCTAGAGCTGACGCCCTGAATTTGGACTTTTAGCCTACTTTACCGTGAGGAAATAAACTTCTCTTCATTAAAACCATCCACTTGTGGTATTTCTGTTATGGCAGCACTAGATGACTAAGACAGACACATCAATTGCTCAGGAAATTCTAAGAATTTTCCCTCAGGAACCAAGGAGAAAGGCCAAATTGTTTTTGTTTTATTTTGTAAGGTAATTCATTACTGCACAGCATCCTACTTCTGTTTGTACTTCTCATGTCTGTTTTCCTCATTTGTAAGACATCACTGGGATGGAATCTGGACCCACTCTACTCCAGTATGGTATCATTTTAACTGATAACACCTTCAAAGATCCTATTTTTAAACAAGGTAAAATGCACAGGTGCCAGTGGTTAGGCCTTTATCATATAGTTTTAGGGGACACAATTCAATTGAAAACCTCATCATTACCCTAAAAGAGAAACTGGATAATGTCATTTAAAAAATCAAAACTAGAGACCAATATCTTTCATGAACATAAATATAACAATTCTCATCAAAATATTAACCAATGGTATTGAGAATCTTTTCATGTACTTATTGGTCTTTTATGGAGAAATGTATACTCAAATAATTTGCCCAATTTTTAATTGGGTTATTTATTTATTGTTGAGTTGCAAGCATTCTTTGTATATTCCGTATACAAGTTCCTTTTCAGATGCATAATTTCAAATATTTTCTTTCATTCTGTGGCTTGTGTTTTCACTTTCATGATGGTGTCCTTTGAATTACCTTTTTTTTTTGTTCCTTCTTCTGATGTATTGCTGAATGGTAAAAGCAGATAGTGGTTACTAGCTCATATGAAAAGCAGTTCAAATTACATTTAACAGGCTAAATGACAAAGGGTTATTTTTCATGAACTGAGAAGCTGTCTTCATAATAAGAACACTTTTATTAGCATCATCAAGATTATATCAACAAAACCTTGAATAATGGGTCTTGCATTATTACGCACTGTTATTTTGTAATGTATCATATGCACAAAATAGATGATGTTAGATATTGTTCTGAAGGTTAATGGTTAAAAGCAAACAAATAAAAAGTATAGTTTTATTTAATTTAGCTATCAACAATATGCTAGATTCTCATTGTGTTCAAGGCACTCCCCTAGAGTTTGTGGGAGATAAAAAAGAGAGAAAAGCTCAGTCCTTACCTATCCTCAAAGAGCTTTAACTTCAGTGTAAAAGATGTCATTTAAACAGATGGCTGCATAAAAAGACAAAGCATGAGATGTAAGTTCTCAGTGCCATGGAAAATGAGGGAAGAGACAGATGCTAGTCAGGCAGCAAATTCATCCCACCCTAACGGTTTGCTGAAAAGAATACTAGGCTTCAGACTCTTGACAAATTGGTGAAAATAAAATTTATCCACCTACAACCAAAGTATAATATCCTGATACCTCTTCTGCTGTGAGTTATTTAAGTCTTAAGATTCAGCTAATATTCAAAGTCTGGACAGAAGATTAATATTAATATAGCTGCCTGTATTTGGCTCCTACTTTCGTCCAGCCTGTGGGGCAAATGATAAAGCCTATTGTATTATTCCACTTTTTCTCCTTGTAATTAGTGTACTTAGATAACTTCAGTTAGCTTTTAAAAATAATATATTATCTTTTATAAGAAAAATTGAAAGAAGTAAAAAAAAAAAAATGAAAGTCTTGGTGTATCTAATAGAAAAAGCATCGGCCCTTGAATTACTCAAGTCCATTTGAACTTCAACTCCTAAAAAAAAAACTAGCTGGTGACATTGATCAAGTTACTTAACTTCTGTCAGCCACAATGTTATTATGGGTAAAATGGAAATAATACACTTATGGCTATTTTTGGTGAATATTGGTAGTAAATAGGAAAATAATTTCAGTGGTAAGTAATAGTTGGTGCCTAGTAAGTACATAACTCATTTTCTCTTTACTTTTAGTGGACTTCTCAGCCAAATCATTTAACTTTAGATTCCTTTAGTCTGTATAGAACAGAAAGTGAAATTGCACAACATTATTGTAACTGTGTTTTTTCTCTAAATCAATATTGCCATTATTGATGCCACTATCCACCCGTATGATTTTATTATCCTACTGTTTTTGGTAAAAACTATATATGTTAATACAATTAGTATATTTAAAATTAAAAAAAAATGAATGATTAGTAACAAAGATTTTTTTTAAAAAAAGATTTTAACCAACTTATATTTATTGTGGCTGTTTCAACTGATGGTTGAAGTGATATTAACATCATTAAGTAAAACGTAGGAAAGTCAGAACCCGGGTAAGGCAAAAACCTGTCAGAGAAGGGAGACTCTAATATTTTCCACTAAGGCAGGTGATAGAAGAGTGGTAAGACTGTACCCTGTCAAAGGCAGAAAACTTGCCAGACCTGAAAACACAAGGTAGTCCTGTCCAGTTCCGGCTCCACAGGTGTCACTGTGTTTGCTTGTTTGCGTCACTTCTCTAGGAGTCCCTGGGTGGGGCAAACTGTTAAGGGCTTCACTACTAGCTGAAAGGTTAGCGGTTCTAAACCAAAAAGAGGTGCCTTGGAAGAAGGGCCTGGCTATCTGCTTTCAAAAGTCACAGCCTTGGAAAACCTACAGAATGCAGTTCTACTCTGCATGCATCGGGTTGTTATGAGTTGGAATCAACTTGACAACTGTTTTATATTTTTTATATCACTGGATTCTTTTTGCTCTCCTACTAGTCATTTATGAGCAATTCACACCTTCATGGGAAGGGAAAAAATAGCTACACGTTTATGTACATATCAAAACTATTTTTCCGTCTAGAAAAAATAATTTTGAAGAAAAAGTT
This sequence comes from Trichechus manatus latirostris, assembly GCF_000243295.1. Lineage (NCBI taxonomy): Eukaryota > Metazoa > Chordata > Mammalia > Sirenia > Trichechidae > Trichechus > Trichechus manatus. The sequence continues at coordinate 21,101,316 of NW_004443948.1, read as the reverse complement.
TGGCCTAATAAAAGTTGTTTCTCTTTACTTATACTAACCCATTGCCATCGAGTTGATCCCAACTCATAGCAGCCCTATAGAACAGAGTAGAACTGCCCCATGGGGTTTCCAAGGCGCAGCTGGTAGATTCAAATTGCCAACCGTTACTCAGCAGCTGAACCCTTAACCACTACACCACCAGGGCTTCGTATTTAAACTAGGGCCCTTGTATTTTGAATTTCATAAAACAAAATTGCACCTTTATTTGAAATGTTAGAAATTGTACTTATCATATGACATGATATAATTAAAGTCATCATGATTTTTATTATTATATTATCTCAACTTTAGGATTTTTAATGATTACTCTTTTTGTCTTAAATTTTGTTATGTAAAATACTTATAAAATTGCTATTTTAACCTTTTTAAGTATATATTTTGGTGGCATTAATTACAGTCAGATGATGCACAAACATCATCACTATCTCCAAAACTTTTTAATAACCCCTCAAAAAACTATTCCTATTAAGAAATAACTCCTGATTACTCTCTCCACCCAGCCCCTGGTAACCTCTAATACACTTTCTATGTGTATAAGTTTGTCTATTCTAGATATTTCATACAAGTGGAATCATATAATATTTCTTCTTTTGTGTCAAGCTCATTTTACTTAGCATAATTTTTCAAGGTTCATTCATGTTGTAACATGTATAAGATTGTCATTTTTCTTGAAGGCTGAGTAATATTCCATAGTATGTATATATCACATTGAAAAGAAAAAAAAAAAAACCTAATCTGTTGCCTTTGAGTCGATTCCGACTCATATCCACCCTATAGGACAGAGTAGAACTGCCCCATACGGTTTCCAGGGAGCGTCTGGTGGATTGGAACTGCCAACCTTTTGGTTAGCAGCCAGCTTGTAACCCCTAGCCACCACGGTTTCCGTATATATCACATTATGTTTGTCCATTTATCTCTTGATGGACACTTAGGTTGTTTCAATGTTTAGCTATTGTGAATATTGATACAGTGAACACTGGTGTATACTTATCTGTTTGAGTCCCTGTTTTCAATTATTTGGTATATACACCTAGAATGGATTTGCTAGGTCATGTGGTAATTCTATGTATATTGTTTGAGGAACTGCCAAACTGTTTTCCATAGTGGGTGAACCATTTTACATTCCCACCAGCAATTCACTAAAGTTCCAATTTTTCCACATTTATTTTTTGAGGTTTTATTTTCTTTTTTTCATAACGGTCATCCTAGTAGATGTGAAGTGGTATATCTCATTGTGATTTTTATTTGCATTTTTCTAATGACTAATGATGTTGAGCATCTTTTCATATGCTTAATATCCATTGGTATATTTTCTATATAAAAATATCTATCAGTGTCCTTTGTCCATTTTTTAATTTTCTTTTTGTTGTTGAGTTGTAGGTTAAACCCTTGTCAGATATATGATTTTCAAGTATTTGCTCTCATTCTATAGGTTGTCATTTCACTTTGTTAATAATGTTTTTTGATGCATAAATGTTTCTAATTTTGAGGAAGTTCAATTTATCCATTTTTTCTTTTTTTGCTCATGCTTTTTGTGTCATATCTAAGAATTCAATCGTCATGAAGATTTATCCTTTTATTTTTATAGGCTGTTTTTCTCTCAAGATTTTTGTGGTTTTTGCTCTTATATTTAGGTCATTAATCCATTTTGAGTTAATATTTGTATATGGCATGAGGTAGGCATACAATTTCATTCTTCTGCATGTGGAAATCCAGTTGTCCTAGCCCCATTTTTTGGAAAGTATACTCTTTTCCTATTGAATAGGGAAAATAAAAAATCAATTGGCCATAGATGTATGGGCTTATTTCTGTACTCTCAATCCTATTACATTGATCTGCTTGTCTTTTCTTATGCCATTGCTGCAATGTTTTGATTACTCTAGCTTTGTAGTAAATTTTGAAGTCAAGAAGTGTGAGTCCTCCAACTTTGTTCTTCTTTTTCAAGATTGTTTTGGCTATTCAGTGCCCCTTATAATTTCATATAAATTTGAGAATTGACTTCCATTTCTACAAAAAAGTGTGTTAGAATTTTGGTAGGAGTTGTGTTGAATCTGTAGGTTATTTAGGGTAGTATTGACATTTTAACAATAACAAGTCTTCTGATCTATGAATGTGAGATCCTTTCTGTTTATTTAAGTCTTGTTTGATTTTTTAAGAAATGATTTGTCATTTTCAACATGCAAGGCTTTCACTTCCTTGATTAAATTTATTCCTAAGTGTGTTATTCTTTTAGATGCTATTGTGTTATTATTATTTTTTAATTTACTCTTTAGATTGTTCATTGCTGGTGTATAGAAATACAACTGATTTTTGTGTGATCTTGTAGTCTTCAGCTTTGCCAGACTTTTTAATTAGCTCTAGTAGCTTTCTTGTGTATTACTTTGAGATGTACATATATAGCCTCTTGGCATTATCGAGTAATTGCTCTTAGTAGAACTTGTTTTATTTCTATTATATTTAAATGTTTCTTCTTTGTTACAGAGCATCATACTTTTAACCATTGAACTAAATACTTTCTTCTTTGTAAAGTTAAAGTAGTGATATTGCAAAATTTACTTTTTCTTACAAATAAGCAAAATATTACATTTCTATATATATAATTATTTGACTTAGGTGTTAAAACTAACATAATTACATGTTTCAGCTATATTTTAAAACCATTAGAAACTCTCTGGTAAATTCAGAGGTTGACAAATTAGAGTTTATTGCTTGAATTATTCTCATAAATAGCTGTAGAAACAGACTTTATTGTGGTTAAAAATATAGCATTATTCTCCAATAGAATAAATAAATTGGCACTTGGTATTAAAGAAATACAGAAAAAAAGAATGTTGAAAACAAAGACTTACTAAAGAAGCCCAAAGAATTTTACTAAATTGATTTATTTGCTGATTTAAAGAACTCCAACAAAATTGAATTTTCATAAAGATTATAATGATTTTTTATCTCAAGTTGTTAGGTCATTATTGTAAATCTACAAAAATGGAATTACTTTAAAATATTTAAAGTGTTTTTCCCCTGTCCCTTTGCAGCCAAAAGGGTCATGATCATGTTGATTCCTTCTGGGGGCTATGAGAGAGGAACTGTTCCATGACTCTCTTCTAGTGTCTGGTGATGCCAGCAATCCTTGGCCTTCCTTTGCAGCTGGCAGCTTCTAGCACTTTGTTGTCACATGGTGTCTTTCCTTTGTGTGTGTGTGTGTGTGTGTGTGTGTGTGTGTCTATCCCATTTTATAAGACACCACTCAGAAGTATGGGAATAGGACCGGTCTTACTGCAGTATGATGTCCTTAACTCATAACATCTGCAAAGAAAAACTCTATTTTCCCAGACAAGTTACATTAACAGGTATAGGGCATAGGACTTTAATATATCTTTTCTGAGTGACAATTAAATCCATAAGAGTCGCTGATGATTCACTCTCTCATTCAGTCATTTATTATTTGACTCTAATATGTCCCTGAAGAGCCCTGGTGGTGCAGTGCTTAAGCACTTGGCTGCTAACAAAAGGATCAGTAGCTCAATACCCCAGCTACAGGAGAAAAACATGGCAATCTGCTTCTGTAAAGATGATAGCCTAGAAAATCCTACGAGGTAGTTCTACTCTGTCCTATAGGGTTGCGAAGAGTTGGAATCGACTTGACAGCGCATAAGAACAACAATATGCCCTTAATCTAATCAAGGAGTCATGATAACTCTTCACCTGCACAGTATAAATATCAGCTTGGACACTGTGTTGAGCAGCGCTCATAAGTGTTCCCTTTTCCTCAGTGTGTAATTATCTAAGTAAATGGCCATAAATCCCTTTGCAGAAGGACTGGGAAATTTTTATCCTATATACTTCCCCTGGTGTTACACGCTTCTAGAGACCTAGCCTTTCTTTCTGTTAGTAAGACCCAGTATAAGAAAACTGGTTTAAGTCTTAAAAATGAGAAAAAGGTTTATGACTTTTTCTTTTTTTAATTGGAGTGGCTGCCATTAGCCTGCTGATCAAGCAATAGTCTTGCTGGCTGCCCATCTATCTTGCCCGCAAGAAAGCAGTGTTCTTCTAACCATCCCCATAGCCCTCTGTGTGTTAGAGCCTTTGGCTGCCTCTTTGATTTTGACTTACATTATTCTAAGTGCTGCCTCCTTACTTCAGACAGTTATGTACTGCCAACTGGCCTCTACAGTTGTGGAATAAATTGTCAAAAAAGACCATTAATATCACATGCTAGCAAAATTATGCTGAAAGTAATTAAAAAATAGCTGCAGCCATACATTGGCAGGGAATACCTAGGACTTCAAGCTGGATTCAGAAGAGGACTTGGGATAAGGGATGTCATTGCTAATGTCACAAGAATCATGGCAGAAAGTAGAGAATACCAGAAAGATATTTACCTGTCTTTTATCAGCTACACAAAGGAATTCAACTGTGTGCATCATAACAATTTATGGGTAGCATCGAGAAGAATGGGGATTCCAGAACACATAATTGTGCTCATGTGGAATCTGTGCATGAATAAAGAGGCAGTTGTTCAACAGAATAAGGGGATACTGTATGGTTCCAAATCTGAAAAGGTGTGTGGCAGGGTTGTCTACTTTTACCTTACTTAATCTGTATGTTGAACAAGTAATCCAAGAAGCCAGACTTTATGAGGAATGCAACATCAGAATTGGAGGAAGATTCATTAACAACCTGAGACATGCAGATAACACAACTTGCTTGCCCGAAAGGAAGATTACTTGACCCACTTACTGATGAACATCAAAGACTTTCAGTGTGGAATACAACATAATATGAAGAAAATCAGAATGCTCACAACTGGACTGATAAGCAACATCATGATAAATGGAAAAAAACAAAACAATTGTTAACAATTTCATTCTACTTGAATCATCAATCAATGTTCATGAAAACAGCAGTCAAGAAATCAAATGACATATTACATTGGTTAAATCTGCTGCAAAATGCCTCTTTAAAATTTTATAAAGTGAAGATGTCACTTTGATGATTAAGGTGCACCTGACTCAAGCCAGGGTCTTTTCATATGTTTCTGTGTGTATGAAAGCTGGATAATGAAAAAGGAAGAGAGAAGAATAACTGATGTCTTTAAATTATGATGTTGGTGGAGAAAATTGAATATACTGTGGACTTCCAGAAGAATAAGCACTCTAGTCTAAGCAGATATACATCCAGAATGCCCCTTAGTAGTGAGGATGGTGGCACTTCCATTAATTTACTTTGGTCATGTCATTAGAAAGACCAATTGCTAGGACATCATGTTTGATAAAGTAGAAGGCCAAGAAAAACCAGGGAAACTCTCACAATAGCCACAATGATGGACTCAAGTATACCAAAAATCATGAAGATGGCCTAGGACCAGACAATGTTTTGTTCTGTTATATGCAAGGGCACCATGAGTTGGATCACATCCATCCCCATTGTGATCAGTAAGCCCAATTCTATAACACCATCTTTTAAGGTCAGAAGAATGTCTGGCCTACAGATTAGCGTCAACACTGAAGTTGTTTATGCATCTGTTGTAATCACATTCCTTGTTGTCTTGTCAAAGTTAAGTCCTCCCAGGAAATATAGTCATTTGGTGGGTTTTCTGCTTTTGTTTTGTTTTGTTTTTTTAATTGCATATCTTCTCTACCTTGCCCAATTCTTTGAACTTTTGATCTTTTATCATCTGCTATGGTAATTTTTTTTTTTTTTTTTTTAATTGTTAGTGTGAGCAATCACTCTTTTCAGGGTTCTGAGAACCATTCTACCAGTATGTAGGCACCATGTCCTGGGGGTAGTTGCTAGGGTGTTAAACCCTGAATCCTGGAAGAAAGTGCCCATACTCATTAAGTTTTCTTTATTTAGTTTTGTGTTCTGTCCTCCTTGATCTAGAATCTTAGCAACCCATCACTTACGTATTCTATTCTTTCCTGCCAGGACGTGTTGACTAGGTCTTGCAGTTTCTTCACGATACAGCATGTTGTTTTGTTTAACAGGTGCAGCACTCACATCAACAAATTATGCTGTAACATAACTGTAGTTTTTAGTCTGATGGACAGAAGGAAGGTAGTGGGATATCCTATCAGAAGGTGGGAGTTGGGCATTATCTTGCCAGCCAAAGGTCTCCTCAGTTTCTTCAAGTAGGAGAGAGCTGCAGCCTCTAACAGGAGGTAATTGACCACTTCTGCAGTTGCAGAAGTTACAGGGGAAATCTGAAAAGTCAAAATTTTCAAGTGCATTCCCAAGTAGGGCCCCAGCCTTGGCATGTCAGAGTATCTTGTTTGAGAGATCAACCCTCTCTCGAGCTCTTCTATTTTTATTAAGTCCTGGTCCTGTTCTTAAGCTTTCAGTTTTATTATTGCCCATTTTTATAGGGTGACTCTGTAATTTGTTGTGCTTTCACTATTTTGAGGCAGACCAGGAGAACTATTTATAATTAAACTGGGACAACAAGGATAAAGAACTCTCCTGGGAAATAGGCTATATATAAGAATAGATGCAAATAAGAAAATACGACACAGATAAGAATGCATGGTTCAATGACTTTGGGAATTCTGCCAAATAATTGCCCCCTCGGAACTTGTATGACTTTTAAAACTAGATAATGAGAATATTAAAATCCATTATAGTTTTTTTTTTGTCTTCTTCCTTCTTTACTTCCTCCTTTCTGATTATCTGCCATTCTTCTGCTCCTTCTCTCTTTGCTCTTTTCCTGATTTTTCAAATTGCTTATATGTAGTTCAAATGCTCAATTTCAGTGTCTATTCTCTTCCCATAGTCCTGTTACAGTTAACTTTTCTATTGATAAATGAACTCTGATGTCCGTCTTTATACTTATCACGACTTTACTGGTTTATGTGGACTTGTGGTGAGTCATGTCATTATTTTTCAAAAAACACAATAAATTATGCGAAAGTAAGTAAACTCATATGTACGCTAGTTTATATGTGTAATTAACTATATGAGACAATGTAAGTATTAAAGTTTGAAAGTTCGCACTGCTAGGATTTTCTCACTTTGAAAGTATTCTGAAGGTACCACAACTTTGAATCTTAGAATTTTTACCCTGAACTAATCTCAGAGTAGAGAAAAATTCACTAATTGAAAGTCATGATATATTGAATGTGCAAGTATGTAGAGTAACACATTTGCTAAAGCAATAGAAACCTGACCAGAATATTTAATTAACATGTAAAATTGTTGGTCCCCTAGCAGATCTATATTTAAATGTAATATGAACGGCCATGTATTTGGTGCTAGATTAAGATGTGAAATAGGTAATTTATTCTAGTCACTGGAAATATTTGAATATTAAACACCTTATTTAGAAATAGAATACATCTATTATTGGGTTGATTTTGTATAAGCTAGTAGGAAGAAGTACAAGGTCACCTCCCTGTTAATTTAAATAAGAGCAATAACAATGTTCAGGCTTTGACTTTCTGAGGGGGAAATTTGCTAGTATGGCATGAGCTGGTATGGGTTGGTGATAGTCAAAATTTAAAATAATGAAGTATAAAGTCACAGAGAGAAAAGGTGTCAGAAAATTTTAGTGGTATTAACTACTTTAAAAAATATTGCCACTTTTCTTATAGAGCTATTCTTTTACATTTGGTAATAATTTTGAACGTTTTTATTTTGATACTTATGAATGACCATTGGAGTTTAGAATCTGCAATCATATGTATTAACTCATAACAGACGAACTAATATTTTTATGAAATTTATATTGGATAAAAATACAAGAAATTTCTAGAATTATAAAATGTTGTTGTTAGGTGCCATCGAATTGGTTCCAACTCATAGCGACCTTATAGGACAGATTAGAACTGCCCCATAGGGTTTCCAAGGAGCGACTGGTGGATTTGAACTGCCGACATTTGGTTAGCAGCCAAACCCTTAACCACTATGCCACCAGGGCTAAAATAGTGTAATATTTTAACATGGTGTCATAGACTAAATTTCCCAAAAAGATATGTTGAAGTCCTAATCCCCGATACCTATGAATGTAAACTTATTTAGGAAAAAAGATCTTTGAAAATGTTGAAAACATCGTACTAGAGTGGGTCCTAATGCAATCTGAATGCTGTTCTTACAAAGGAAAAGAACAGACAAAGAGACACAGAGGTAAGAGGACCGTGTGAAGATGCATTTACTTGTCAAGGAACACCAAGAAATGCCTGGGCCTACAGAAGCTGGAGGAGACAAGGAAGAATTGTTTCCTAGAGTGGACAGAGCTTGCATGACCCTGTCGGCACCCTGAATTCAGACTCCTAGTCTCCAGAAAAAACTCCGAGATGATAAAGTTCTGTTCTTTAAAGCCACCAACTGTGTAGTGTTTTGTTATGGTAGTCCTAAGAAACTAATACACATAGTAACTATATATAATACCAAATAAAACCAAACCAAAACCCAAACCCGTTGCCACCAGTCAATTCCGACTCACAGCGAACTGATAGGGCAGAGTAGAACTGCCCTATAGGGTTTCTAAGGAGCAACTGGTGGATATGAACTGCAGACTTTCTGGTTAGCAGCCTGAATTTATTAATAATAATATATATAATTATATATATTATGATAATAATATATATATAATAATAATACTATATAAAATAATAA